>NC_065515.1:16093439-16419453 GCF_006386435.1 Epinephelus moara
GGGCGTGGAGGACCAAATTAAGGAAGCTGCTAAACTGGATTTAACGGCGATGCAGCTGGGCATGCACAACGACGGAGACATTTTAAACGGGCAATGCTCGCTTGTTTTCGGCACCCCCGAGGCATGGATACTAATGACTTCAGATTCTGGGTGAGTCGTTGATCTCTACTGATTGGTTAGGGAAAAATCAAATTCCCTCCCCCTTGTAAATCGCCTTCAATGGAGGCGATGTCAGACTGAAGGTTCTGGGAGCTTCAGTCTGACACTCAGGTTAAGCATGCACTCGAACTGATGGTTTTTTGTTTTGTTTTTTTTGTTTTTTTGGTGGGCCTCCTTTTAGGTTGCTTAAACTAACCAATGGGGTTGGTGTTAGCTCAGCTTCATTTGACATTATGTATGTGATGCAGGGGTTTTCAACCCAGAAGTTATTGTTAACAACCATTGTGAGTGAATTTATTGAAGTCTATGAGAAAATGACGCTAATTCTCACTTGATTTACTACCTCTGTAAACATTTGCCCAACAAATTTTTGGTCTCAATTGCTAGTTTCAAGTCCTCTTCAGTGGAACTCGGTGCTCATCTTGTAAATGTTGGTCCCATTTAGAGTAAAAAGGATGGTAAAGCAGGGTATGCAGTCTCATGCATGGTGACTTTGTGATTGACAAGTGGCTACCACAGCAACCTGTCAGTTAGGACAGAGTCGTAGCAATGTGTATCCTCCCCAGCTTGCCCTCTATTCCACCAAGATGGCAAAGGCCAAAATGCCAAACTCGAAGCTTCAAAGCGGTAGTCCAAAAACCAACTGGTGATGTCACAGCAGCTAAGTCCACTTCTTTTTTTTCACAGTCTGGGGAATGTCAGAAATGCTCCGTTTCGTCTCAGCTGGCTGGAGGGGAGTGTTAGAGACTGTGCTTGTCAACCTGTTGGTGGTGCTAGAGGAAAAGTCAAAGTCCTCTGGGGACTAGGAATGTCTGTACAACGTTTCACGCCAAGGATCCAAAGCAGTGGTGCAACCAACACACCCACGCTGCCATCCATAGAGCCATGCTGCACGGTCTGATACATCCATTTTGCTTTGCTCAGATACACTAAAGCAAAGTTTTGTATATTCATGGCTCCAACCACAAAACCCTCTCTCATCGGCATCACATGAGAACCAGTGGTACATTATGACTGTCTTGTCCCATCCGTTAGGTTAAAAGAATCCAGTAAGAACTCCACTGAACCATTTTGTGTGACGCACACCAACACAGGAGCGGGTAACAGTGTGTGTATTACCTGTCCATCGCCACAACTCCAGCCTCATTATTTTGAGTTCAAGATTTACAGTCAAGATCAGCATCCAGATCCATCCCGATGCTCGGACCGTGGGCTCGGGCTGCATTTACCCATCTCTCGCTCGAGTTTCTCTCTCAACTTGTTGAAAGCCGGTCTTCTGCGTGGCTCCTGCTCCCAGCATATCCTCATCAGGGAGTAAACACCGGGCGGACAGTCCTCTGGAGCCTCCATGCAATAGCCCCCCTCCACCTTCTCCTTCACCTCCTTCAGAGACTATGAACAGGAGCAATAAGAGAAGAAGCAGATGATAAATCATGAACACTAGTAAGTGAATTTAACATTTCACCAGCCTGGCTGTGTTGGTAATAAAAAAGAAAAAACTTAAAGAAATACTTTACCCGTATAATGAGCATCAGTTAATCACCAATTGTTATGCTGAATTCGAGAAGGAAACTTTTTGTTCTCGCATGTATCCACGATGAACGAAGAATCCAAAAAGGCGAACATTCTTCATGAATTGAAGCCAGTGGGGACCGAGTTGAACAACAACAAACTATATCAAAACATCCGTTTACAAACTCTCACACCACTCATACAGTATAATCCAAGTCTCATTTATCCATTCATATCCTCAGTACCTCCGAAACACTTACACTTTTGCTGAAATATTATGATTTAAAACACATCCGTACAAACAGTCTCATGCTTGGTGAGTAGCTTGTGGCTTTGAGGCATGTCCAGATATGCTCAGGGCACACTAACTTGCAGACTGGAGTGTTTTATATTGTAATGTTTTTAGTGAAAATTCTTGGAGAGACTTGGATTTTACTGCATGAGTTGTGTGGGAGTTTGTAAACTGATGTTTTGATATAGTTTGTTATTGTTAAACGTGATCCCCAATGACTTCAATTCATTAATATTGTTTGCTGTTTTTGGAATCTCCGTTCACTGTAGAGGTATGTGAGAAAAACAAAGTCTTCTTCATGAATTTAATGTAACGTAATTGATTTTGCGGATGACGTATTCTTTAAACTCGAACATAGAGACAGAGCGATGTCACCAAGTATTAACACACTCCTGCAATCCTGATTACAACCTCAAACACAGAATTCAGGCTCTTGAAGGTAGCAATTCATTCATTTTCCGTAACCGCATATCCTGTTAGGGGTCACGGGAGGGCTGGAGCCTATCCCAGCTGACATTGGACAAGAGGGGGGTTACACCCTGGACAGGTCACCAGACTATCACAGGGCTGACACATAGAGACAGACAACCATTCAAGCTAACATTCACACACAGTTAACCTAGCCTGCATGTCTGTGGACTGTGGCAGAAAGCCAGAGTAACCAAGAGAAAACCCACGCTGACAATGCTAACCACTGCACCACCGTGCTGCTGTTATTGAATGGGTGAAATAAAGTGTTTGTGTCACTGCATTTTTATTAAACAAAACTAATCTTACACAAACACTTCTCTCGGTCTCTAATTTGTTATGTGTTGCCAACAGATAACAAATTACCCTGCGCAGAGGTTAATGAAGGAGAGCACAAACTTGACCCAAATACATCAACCTGCGTATATACTTACAAACAGGCTGTAATTAGGAGGTAATTATCTGCATTTAAAAGGACACTACCCGACGTAAGGTGCAAAAGAGACGTGCTAACTGTCCCTCGGATTAATTCTGCCTGATCCTGCTGTCCTCACTGAACCGCCGGCCTCAGCGTTCAGGGGGCACGGATTACCTGAGAGCAACGAGTGTGACAAACAGAGCTGTGTTTAAGTAGCATAGTTTCTTCCTTTCCAGAGCCTCTTCATTATCAGTATCAACATGATTAGGCCTTCATGTGACGTCAGCCTCTGCCTCCTCCGCACTGGTGTGTTACGGCACAGGAAAGGAGTAACTTCCTCTTCCTCCAAACCCAAACAGTTCATAAAGTAGACTATTTAAGAAGAGAACAATGAGATTATTTCTACAATGTACACTTAACCTATATCCTCAGTGACGCACTACCATGATCCGAGTGACCTGGAGTGGTTTCCTGCTCAGACGTCTTGAGTTGATCCAGAAGATGACGGCCTAGTGACGAATTTGACCACCCTGGCAGCTTTCCACTGACACACCTACCTGCAGAGTTACATAAGAAGCCTGATACTCTTTTTCTGCTGGTTTCAGGAGGGTTTGGAAAGAGAGGGAAGAATTATCTGTGGTCTTAGTTTTGCTGATTCTTTAAAGGGTGTCCATGGTCTTTTTTATTTACAAGGAAGGAGAGCTTCTTGGATAAAGAGAGGTTGTTCAGTTGTTTGATAACATAAAAGTAAAGGATAATCGTAAATATTAAGCACAAATCTTTAAAAAAACAGTTTGACTTTTTGACTTTCTTGCTGATTTGTGCTCAGCACTCAACATTAGATACAGAGATGGACAGAGGCATCTGTCTGTACACTGCTTTTATTTTGTCCATATTTGTGCATGTTTTCTGAAAGCTTACGGATACGGGTGAAACGGAGCAGTACCACTGGAGATCGTAGAGGCAGTGTAGCATAGTCTTCATAATCTTCAAAAAGATCTAAAATTAGAAACACTTATATCCATCAATGAATTTAAGGGCATCATAAAGAATGCGGTGATGGAGACAAACACTTGTTTTTATTGAGAGACCACTGTGTTTGAATAGATGTTTTACTTCGGATTTTTGAATTATATGTTGTGTTTGTTGCATTTTAAATGTGTTTTGATTGGCTGCTACCTTGGCCAGGTCTCTCTTGTAAAAGATATTTTCAATCTCAATGGGACTTCCTGGTTAAAAAAAGGTTAAATAAGCGAGGAAATTGGGCAATATTACAGCAGCAGAGAGACAGAACAAACAGGAAGCATCAGTAGAAAAAACACAAAGCAATATATAAGTATGTATCGGTTAAGAGAAACACACAGATCAGTACAAAAGAAAAAGCAATAGGCAAGAGCATATAAAGCAAGCACATATAATAATATATGGTGAAAATAGTGAAAAGAATTCTTCATCCACATGTCAGGGTCGATCGGGTTGCAGTCTACAATGCTGCCTCTGTTTAAAGGTACAATATTCTAACCTCCTCTGTGGTCACCTCGTTTGTTGTGAAGTGAAAACTTTTGACTCCGCTCTCCAGTGCCATCTATTGGCTGTATCTGTGCTGTCATAAAGGATGCATGGAAGAATGAGGGCAGTGATGTTTACAGCGTTTGCACTGGATGTATCTACTTTTGTACATAAAGGGAGTATAAATGAGCCATAAGAGTTAGATGAGAAGGCGAAGTCAACTGGTCACGGCCAAGAAATGGTCTGACACATAAACCACATCTTGTTGCTTTCACACTTTTTTTTTTGTACGGATTAAATAAACAACATAGTCCATCCATTTTCAAATGCTTATCTGAGGTTGAGTCGTGTGGGCAGCAGGCCGAGCAAAGCATTCTAGACATCCCTCTCCCCAGCAATGCTTCTCAGCTCCTCCTGTGGGATCCTGAGGTGTTCCCAGCCTGGACAAGATATGTAATTCCTCCAGCGTGTTCTGGGTCTGCCCCGGGGCCTCCTACCAGTGGGACATTCCCGAAACACCTCCAACGGGAGGCGCCCAGGAGGCATCCTGATCAGAGGCCCAAACCACCTCAAATGACCCTTTTCGACGCAAAGAAACAGCTGCTATACTCTGAGCTTCCTCGGGATGTCCGAGCTCCTCACCCTATCTTTAAGGCTGAGCCCAGCCACCCCACGGAGGAAACTCATTTCGGCCACTTGTATCAACGACCTCATTCCTTCAGTCACTACCCAGAGCTCATGACCATAGGTGAGGGTTGGGATGTAGATTGACCAGTAAATCTAAAGCTTCGCCTTCTGGCTCAGATCTCTCTTCACCACACCAGCCAGGCGAGCTGTTCCGCCCTGTTTCCAGTCTTTATGCTACACTAGCTAGCCATCGCCTGACTGTAGCTTCATATTTAACAGACAGACATGAGAGGGGTGTCAAACTCAAATATGCATACTTCCCAAACTGTCAAATGTTTGGTTTAATACAGCTGTTCCTATAACTGTCATGTCTGTAATGCATCTATGTTCCTAAGACACACCTGTGTATAAACACACACACTGACAGACACCAACACACACACATATTATTACAGTATAGTCGTGACCTGTACTGATGCTACATACCATCTTAGGGTAAGGCTGACGACCGTAAGAGAAGATCTCCCATAGAAGAACACCGTAGCTCCAAACGTCTGACTTTGTGGAGAATTTCTGCATGATAGGAACAAAAATAGAAACATATAAAAAAATGTAAAACCCTTTTCTTATTGGGGATACTTTGTGAAAGGTCTTTCTAAGCTGTTATAAACCCAGTACATAGCCAAACACTGACATCCTGATAAATGAAAGAACTAAATAAAAAGACAAAGTAAGTGGAGAAAGATATGCGTCAGGACCTTACACCAACCTGCTCCTTACTGATGGAGTATTGCTGATTATAAGGCATCAGTCAATCATTTGTTAAACATTAATAAAGCAAAATTCTAAGCACCAAAAAGAGGTTTCAGAGAGGCAGAGAAAATATTTAAGTGTCACAGAGAGGCAGAAACAAATACAGAAACATAAAAACAAAGGGAAGAGAAAAGCAGCACAGCAGGTCTTTAAACCGACCTCTTTCTTCAGAGCCTCGGGGGCGGTCCATTTGACCGGCAGTTTGGCGTTATCTGACACCTTTGAGTCCACCTTGGTCAGGCCGAAGTCGCTGACCTTGGCCACGCTGTCGTCAGAGACCAGCACGTTACGAGCTGCCAGATCTCTGTGAACCAACTTCTTGGATTCCAGGTACTCCATCCCCTCACACACATCACTGACCACACACACACAAACAACTGTCATTTCACTTTTATACAATAAACCACACACACAAATGTACAGTGACTAGCAGGTGTTTATGGACCCAGCTGTCATGCAATGTTCTACTCTGCACACGTAGAGGACAAGTTACTCTTTGAAGTTTGAACTCACAGAGCAAAGCGAAGCAGCTGAACTGAGTTTAAAACTGAACGTCCTCTTGTCCTCAGAAAGTTGACAAGGTTTCCCTGTGACATAAACACAGATGCACATTATCAGAAAATACTTTCATAAGGTCTTATTAAAACATTTCTTAGTTAGCATTATGAGACAAACTACAAGCAGGCAGTGTCTTTTTTGGTTTGAAAATGTGTTAACCTCATAACCTAAGTTATTAAGTACTTTTAAAGAGTCACTATATAACTGTACTCAAGGCCCAGCAAACACAGTGAGCTTCTGAATGTTGGCCTAATCACTAAAGAGCAGAGGACGGCTGTCTCTGACTCCTCAAAGCTGCATTGCCATTACTGGCTTACCACTGCCTCAGTGGCGGCTCCAAGTGGCAGCAAGGGTGTGATTAGTTGGATTTTTGGCTTTAAGGTTAGGTTATTTTTATTGTCTCCCATAAGAGAAAATTGTCTTTGATCAAGGGAACTGCTGCATAAAAACCAAAAATCACAATAAAACACATTATAAATAAGAACACTAGCCTGAGAAAAAACAACCAGGGAGATTAATCACAAAGCCATTCACTCCGTTAAAAACTACAAAAACCTGCAGTTATCTGAGTGCCTCCCTAACCCTCTGACTGTCCTCTAGGAGATGACCAGATTGCGTGAAAGGAAAACTACCTTTGTAAACTAATAAACTCCCCATATCATCTTTTTCTCACTAGCTGCTGGTGGTGAATTATAGCTGGCTTCCCTGATATCTATAGGTAGTGTGTTCCATAGCTTTGGGGCGTAATTGACAAAGGCTGCCTCCCTGATCTTCTTCGGGCTTTTGTGGGAACTTCCAATAAACCAACAGAAGATGGTCGCAGTGTTCTTGGAGGCAAATAGTTAATAAGAGAGTTAACTAGAGACTCCTGCTCTCTGTTCAGACAGAGGGCTCCCTTGCTGTTGTTTAGGTGTAGATGTACCACCAGTGACGCATCTTGACGTCTGAGGTAATTCTGGTCAAATAGAACAAACCTGTGGTGTGTCATTTACTATATGTGATTTTATTTTCTGTTTCAGTGTGATGTAACAAGGCCTCTTCAATCTATGCTCAATATTTATTTACCTATTTTGATTATTCTATCGTGTTACTGCTCGTTGTTTTCATCATGTGTTATCCCCCAACTGATAACCACTGATAGATGATGTGTTCACTGTACCTTCGTCATGAGCTCTGTGACAATATGAAGCCCTTTGTGAAGAATGACCCCCAACAGTCGCACCAGGTTTTTATGCTGGAGCTTCCTGGAAGGAGTGAATCCACATTGAAAACACTGACAACACTGACAACAGGAATAAAGTTTGTTACATTTCATTCAAAACAATATGATCACTTGCACAATAAGCCAAAAAGAGTTAATTTTTTTAATCAAGCAAGCTCACTAAAAGCTGGGTTTAGTAATAATGAATAAACAGCTGGTCAAAGTGTTTTGACAATAACACATTAAAACCGAGGAAATCTTCAGACTCACGTCATGACGGTGGTCTCCTGCAGGAAGGCCTGAGCGGTGACATCACATTTGATGGTCTTTACTGCCACCCTCTGGCCCATATACTCTCCTTCATAAACAGCTGGAGGGAGAACCACACACATTGTTTACCCATCAAAATACATCCATACTGAGACAAAATAAATCTTCTGTCAAAGTTTAAAATCCACTCAAATCAAATGTATTTATATAGCACATTCAAATACTAACAGAGCTGATCAAAGTGCTTTTCAGACATTCACACATATTCCACAAGACACTCTAAGGAGCTTTATCTTCCATATTGTCGGAATTCACTTAATCAATATTCATTGCAATATAGAGGACCATCTCTTCAATCATCATCTACATTATTGTTCAAAATACATCTGAAAATGACTCTAATTTGCAAAGACTCTAAACACTTCATTGATTTATTTATAATTTGTTTGTTTTTTCTTGTTGGTTTTTACATCTTTAACAACTTTGTGATACTTCTTAGTCTGGAACTCTTAGTTTTTATCCTAACAATAAAAGATTTATCTTAAAAGTGTCAGTGAAGGGGAACATCTGATTGAAAGCAGATGCTTATTCCAAAGTTCTGGAGCAGTCACTGCAAAGGCACAGTCTTCCTTTAGCCTCTTACTTTGATTGTGGTACAGTTTTAAGACAAGAGCCCAGGGGTGCAAGCAAGCCCATGTATGGCTATAAAACAAATAAACGGACAGATAGCCAATGCAGGGATGCTAGTGTCGCTGTAATTCTGTCTCTTTTTCTGTTGCCGTTAGAAGACATGCTGCAGTATTCTGCACCAGCTGCAAGCGAGACAAAGAGGTCGGGCCAAAAACCTGGGTACAGTGAGTTGCACTAGTCTAGCCTTAAAGGATAACTTCGGTATTTTTCAACCTGGGCCCTATTTCCCCATGTGTATGTGTGCATATGATTCATAGGTACAACTCATTTTAAAATTAGTTCAGTATTGAGGGAGGTGGATGCAGCCGGCAGCCGCGAGGTAGATATGGGGGCAAATGTGTCCTGTATAAGTTTGCGCATTAAAAGTGCTTTTTTTCGACCGGTTCAGATCGCCAGTGCTATCTCTGTAAATAGCATACTAAGCGTTTCCCTGACCCTTCACCTCCTCCCGGCTGTGACATCATCTCGCAAGAGCTTTGCTTGTTGCCGGAAGAAAACAGAGGAGCCATGCTGAGCGCCGCTCAGAGTTGCGCTGTACAGTTGAGAGTTTTACTGCATCGGTATCATGGCTGCATATTTACCTTATTTCGAGAATGAGGATGAGCCCTTTTATTACGATGGCCGTCCGTACTTATTTGAACCTGAGTATACGGACGAGGAGCTCCTACAAATTGAAGAGCAGATGAGGATAGAGAGAGAGGGCCAACGAGCAGACGAGGGTGAAGCAGCGGCTGCACGAACGCGAATCTCTGAGGGCTGTTGGTGCTCCTTGCTGTGACTCCAGAGGAAGAATGTCTGCCCAATATTCATGGTCTCGATGTGTCCTGGGACGATACAGAAACGACCAAACGCTGTGTAACTACGTTAGGGGATTTCCCACCTCTGATCAACAGGGCAGTGCTGGATACCTTTTTTCATGTGCCCAAAATAAATTGGAGGAGGCGGCCCAAACCACAGGAACCAAATGGTCAACTATCCATGAAGTAAGTATAACTAATATGTCTTTATGCATGTATTACTGATACCTAGAATTGTCTCCGAGACGCACATTTACTGTTGCATACTTTGCCCTCGTATATATCGTACCCTGTTTTCTTCCGGCAACAAGCAAAGCTCTCGCGAGATGACGTCACAGCCGGGAGGAGGTGAAGGGTCAGGGAAACGCTTAGTATGCTATTTACAGAGATAGCACTGGCGATCTGAACCGGTCAGTGGCGAAAAAAAGCACTTTTAATATGCAAACTTATACGGGACGCATTTGCCCCCATATCTACCTCGCGGCTGCCGGCTGCATCCGCCTCTCTCAATACTGAACCAATTTTAAAATGAGTTGTACCTATGAATCATATGCACACATACACATGGGGAAATAGGGCCCAGGTTGAAAAATACCGAAGTTACCCTTTAAGGAGATAAATGCTGCAGTAATGATCTTTGTGTCGTTAAAAGAGAGGATGGACTTAAGTTTTGCAGTGTTTGCAATATATTTGGCGACATGTTTTTATTGTAAATGTTGTGAGGGGACAAAGATAATAAATAGAAACTCACCACCAAACTCTCCCTCTCCAATACTTTCTCCCAGTTTGAGCTTTGCGATGTCCAGCAGCCACCCAGCTGGAGAGAGACATGAACTGTAAACCTGACACATACCTTTACAAGCTCTCATATTAATCACCATTATTATATTTGATCTGTACAGACACAGTTTTATTAGACTTACTTTTAGACAACTCCAGCTCAGCTGACTTGGCTCCTTGTTTCTGTTTGGGCTTCAGAAGAGTTGTAGCGATGGAGCCTTTGTTCTTTGAGTAGAACTGCAAAGATGGACACACAACAAATATTCACCAAACACATTCTGTTTTTACATCTGTCCTACAAAGTCTATCTGCAGTGACAGGGGCGTAGCACCATGTTGTGGGCCCTGTGCATAAGCAGACTCTGTGGGCCCCTTGTCCATTCTCTCTGGATCAGTGTCCCCCTCATGCCCCTTTTGAACATTTTTATACACAGTCAGTTTGTTTTTTTCCCTTTTCTTTCTTTCTTTCTTTCTTTCTTTCTTTCTTTCTTTCTTTCTTTCTTTCTTTCTTTCTTATCTTTGTTTGAACCCTGATTTCCCTTTCTTTGGCAAAGACATGACAGTGTATGTTGGTGCTCCAGCAGCATGGGCAGTCACTCACACAGCTCTGGCTGCATTTAGAGGCAATCCTAATGCAGGGGTGGACTAAACCATTTTGTGCCTTTGAGGGGTGAGAGGGGCCTCAGAGAGCCTCTACTATTTTGTATACAAAGTTCAGACTTTCAACAGATTTATTCAGCTTATTTAAATTCAGCGATGGCAATAATTACTTAGAAATTAAAAAAAAAAAAATGCAAACAAAACCAAACACTTTCATTCAAGGTTGGCTGTGGCTTTAAAAAGAAACAACAAGACCAGTATTTATCTTTAGAAATCAACTGAAAAACAGAACAACAAAATGTGTGAAGCGTCAGTTGGTGTCAGCGCAAGGTCTCTGTTTTCTGATGACACGACACAAAACATCGAAGGGCGGCAGCTGAATTAAATTACACAAGTAAATTATGATACAATGACACATCAGAGCCTGGTTTTATATTGTCAGCAGTCTGCCGTCACTGGGACAGAACAGTTATAACATGATTCAGCCCAAATATTCATCTGGAAATCCTCCCTCTGCATCCTCATAGGAGCAAGTCAGCTGGTCTGACTCAGGCCTGAAGCCATCTGTAACTCGCTGATAAGATGGTGCTGAACGGGAGCCGGCTATGTCTGTCGAGTCTCTCTCCAAATGTCACCGCTGCAAAGCTTTCAGTACACCCTCACACAGATGCAGGCCAAATACAGATAAACCATAAAAGGGCTGCGCTTCATGTGTTTTCCTGTCACTGCTTCGTTGTGATACATGAGGTATGTATTTGGTATGTATTTTTACAGTGGTGTCAGTTATGCTGATGGTTTTTAGGTTGACACTGAGGTCATAAATACAGCCTCAGAGTGTTTTAATGGTCTCATGTCCCCTCAGATTGATCTGGTCCGAGGTTAGAAACCACTGTCCGAAGAGTTTGCATCAAAGAAATTTGGTGTAAAATTGAATATTTATGATGCTATATCTGGCTAAAATCTGAAAGACGAGGTCAAAACTCAACAAAACCTAAAGTTTAAAGGAGAATTTTATTGAAGGCCACAAACTGATCTGTTTTGTTTGCACACTGAAGTCGTTTTTCATAAAATTAGTGCTGGAGTTTTGACATTTTCAGACTTTTCCTCTTGTCCATGCACCTTGGAAGTGGATGACGTGCCTGACATTCCTACTCTGAATTCTGAGTAATGATATATTACAAATTGAAGATTCTTTACAGCTCGATTTTAACTTGGTCCAACACTGGCTTCATAAAAACAACCTTGTACTGAATAAGAAGAAGTCCTGCAGCATGGCTTTTGGTACACATCAACACATTCTCACTCCAACCTCTTCACATATTGACCTTTGATCATGGACCTTCCACCTCCAGGTACGATGTGCAAGGTACCCTGTGTGCATGGGATACCGTGTCAAGTTCTGCCTGTTACATGCATTGTCTTCTTTCAAAATACACGTCTGTTTTCACAGGAAATTTACCATTTACATACAGTCTCTTTCAAAATAAACGCACTACGTCAGTTCAACACCACAAATTGGTGTGTTTTTTTTTTTTTCCTCCAACAACTAACGCACGTGGTTAGGTTTAGAAAAAAAGAACAGGGTTTGGCTTTTTAATCTTACGGGCCATGAATGCTGCTCTCTCGGGTAAAAGTCAATGTTTGTTGGACCCTTAATCCACCTGTTCCACTGGCTTAACTTTACCCCTAATGGCGCTGAGCACCATTGAACTATAGCGGCAACCGGCTGCACATCATGCCAGCATTAAAGGAAAACTTTTTTTGTCAGTGTTTGATGCCCCAAGTCACTGCCCAAGCGCCGGATTCAGACGACTGAGTGAGACCAGGTTGTACACAACACAACTGTTTACATCCCCTTAATTTGCGTATTTATTTTGATGATGGATCACCTCTCAACAAAGTCAAAAATATCTTGGACTTTGGATTGACCCTGGACTCTCCTTTAAGCCCCATATTGATTTTATTATCAAAAGAGTGTCTGGTTGTCTGAGTTCACTTTATCGATCAATTAGTTGTTTTGCATTTTAGGTCAGGAAAATAATAATTTCACAGTTGATAATACCTGTTATTGATTATGCTGACATCGTCTATCAAAACACATCTGACACTCATCTTAGACCCCATAATGTAGTGTATAATTCTCTATGTAGATCACCACTGCTTAATGTTTGAATCACTGAATTGGTTGCAGCCTAAATCTAGAAGGCGACTTCACTAGGTTAAATTCATCTTCAAATGTCTTCATTTCACCTGTTCCTCATATTTGAAACCGTTTTTGTCTCCATGTTATTCCTCATATTCACTTAGACATATGCAACATCCCTTTCTCTTTGTCCCCAGAATTTTCAAAGAAGTTGGACGAAAGTCATTTTAATACAAAGCTCTATCTGACTGGAATAATCTTCAACTTTTCTTGAGATCTGTTACCTCTTTCCACTGCTTTGGGACTTCTTTATATTCATATCTCAAAACAACTTGCTCATGTTTTTAAAATGTTGTACTAAAAACTGCTATGTAACTGAGGGAGGGTTTGTGGGTGGGAAATGGTGAGCCACATATCTGTGTATTTGTAGTGTATGTTTGTTATGTAAGGCAGTTTGGTCTGTATGATTTTGTTTTGTATTTGTGTCTAGAGCAGTGGTTTCCAACTGGTGGGTTGAGGTCCAAAAGTGGGTCTTGGGTGCATTCTGAATGGACCACACATTATTTTTAAGTGCAGTGAATTTCCGACACAGAGCTTGTAGTGTAAGATTTGATCTTTAATCAGATAAAAATGTTAAACTGCATAAGTTGATTAAGGGTGAAGTTCATATAACTATGTTTTATGTTACAAGTTCCTATAAAACTGTTTGTTATGCATCTATGTGTGATAAAACACTGTAATACAAGTTCATGTATTCATAACACAATGTTATGTATTCACATTGAAGAGCACATATATACCGCACCATGTATTGTTCAATAATAACACACACACACACAGATGTGTGTATTGCATGACACACACTCTAGGAGTTCACATTGCATTAAAGCACAGGGGATTGTATAGAGATAGTCCCCAAGTTTTATATATTTTTAAAAAATAAAGTGAAACCAAACTCAAATCTAATGGTGGGAGAATTTGGGGATCTCCAGGCCTAGGTCATGTTTGGGCAAGGGCCCAAGGGGCCTGCTACCAATAGATTTGGACTGGATGGGGAAAAGCTAAAAAGAAAAGGATCTGCCACCAATAGGTTTGGGTTTAGGTGGGCAGGATTAAAGGAAAAGGGTGGAGATTCTGTCGAATCTTCACCAGCATAAAAGGGAGAACGCTGAAACTGAAACTTTAGTCGTGCTCCGGAGCCTGACTCAATGAGTTGTATGTGTTGTTGCTTGTGAACACATTAAACTCGATTGCACCTGATTCTACTTGACTCCAGTGATTCTCTAAGTGTTTGCCAACTGAACCTAAGGTACTAAATCAACATCAGAGGACGATCTGCAGGAGAAGTAGGGGACGAGGTCGGGTGCCATCTGGCCCACTTCCAGGCACAGATTTTCGCTTCTACAAGCTTTTATTTTGAAGTGCTGTTTACTGCTGTAGAGTGAGTGAGAAACAGAAAACTAACATGAGAGACGGCAAACTAGCTGGACAACATGGCCAAATGTAAGCATGACACTGAATGTACTGAACTGTGTGGACCTTGGCCTACTGACTAAAGAGAAACCTGGGCCCCGTGGTTGGACTAGAAGACCCCCTTGAAAATAAGATGCTTTTTTTCTTTTCACCTACATATGAAAGATCCTCAGGGATTTTGCTCATGTCACAGCTGGATTTTGTCTTGGATACATAGAGTCTGTATTGGATATAACCACGATCCAAGAGCATCTTACCTCTATCATGTCGATGAGGTTGTAGAAATAATCTGTGTTGTCAATGGTCAGCTTGTTGTCCTTATAAATCACCCTGTAGTGGATGACCTCTCCGGAGATACTGATACACAGGACGTAGTCGCCGGGATGGCGGATGGACTCTCGAACCAGGAACAGGCCGTCCTCGGCTGGCTGCAGCTTACACACCGCCTCCGGACCTGAGATCTTCCCATGAAACCACCTAGAGAAAGAAACACAAGGTGAGTCACACATAACAAACACATCTGTCTCATAGATACCTCACAGATGTTAATCTCCCAAGAGACAAGAGGTGAAAACATGTCAGACGTTCACACGCCAAAATAGGAAGTTGGAGTGATTAATCCTGAGACTGTTTGTTTGCACGGACTACCCACACGGTGTGGTCACAAGACATGTTTTCAAGTTTGACCAAGGCCACAGCTACAGTAAGAACCACATGTGCCTACGTGTCACAGTCACACTGCTTGTGAACTGTGTGTAAACATGGCTGCATCCAACTGAGGCAACACAAAGGAAACAAGTGTGAGAGAGGAAAAGAAGACGTACGGCATGAGGCTGAGGCTGGGGTCGACACGCAGAGCCTCTCTTTCACGCACATTGGTGGAGTTTATGAGTCCCTCCTCTCCTGTGGTGTTGTGTTTGGCCTTGTAATATCCCTTCTTCTGTAAAAGAGCAATAAAAGTATCAGATGATGGAAAAAATGCACAGTCATAATAACCACAGTCTGTAGAGCTTTTCAAACATGACAGTACCGTGCTGGTGTCAATAATAGTGAGGATGTCTCCTTTGTGGTAAGACAGTTCTCCAGGTTTTGGTTTCCTGTGGCCCCCCTTGGCCACACACTGTGTACCGGCAGCCCAGCTCATCTGCAGAAGAAGAAGAAGAATAAGAGAGGCAGCGAAACTTTAACATCTTAGCGTCTGTCTTAAGTAATGCCAGACTTTTAACTTAAAAAAAAATGGCTGGCCGTATTAAAAGATACATAAACATAACAAATATTGTTAATGTTTTATTTAATGAGAGAGTTACCTAAACGTTTCTTGAAGTTTCCATCAAAGAACTAGTTTGCCATATTTGATAATAGGGAAAATAGAGGCAAAGTTCTCTTATTTAAATCATTGTGGATTTCTGGGAATTATCTTGAATGAACTTGTTGAATAGGTTTGTTTGCCTGTAAACAAAAGACCCGTCAGCTGAGCTGCAACGGCTAAAAGACTCAAGGTTAAGGTGGAGGTGTACCAACTTAACAGTGTCTCTATTTCACCTTAAATCACCGACAAATTGCCAGTGGCGCACAAAGAATTTTTCATAGGGGTTGCCAGAAAATATTTGGGTGGCACCAAAACCAAAAACCATAACTGAATTTTAGGACTTCTATTGTGCTGTTGAAACATACAGGCTAGTTAAAACTCTGTCAGTATGAGAGTTAAGGAATCGCATACTGACATTTTGGTGGAAATTACTCACAAACAAAGAGTGTCTGAGTTTTATTATCACACTTGCAAGCAGGCAGAGTCAACGTTCAACAGTCTCAGGCTGAGATGGGCGACTTCTTCTTTTAGTTTCTTTATTTAGGTACAGTTGTGGTGAGCTTACCTGCGACACCAGTGACTGAAACTCATCAAACAAAGCAGCTGGTCTGCTGCTGCGTCTTTGATACACAGTGTACCGTCCTTGCAGGCATACTTGCTTAATGAGAACACTGTGGCTATGTGTTTGAACATCAGGTAACTCAGAGGGTACGGCTGAATAAGGCTGTATTTTCCAGGACAGATATAGTTTGGTTTCTTATTTTACAGGTAATATTATTAATTACCTGATGCGCATAGACTAAAATACTGGCACAGCTAACATTTGAGTTACACAACAGTCCTGATTTAACATGGCCTGCAATTCATTGATCAAATAGGCTGGTTGTCCTTTTCCTTAAAAAGGCAATTATACAGCTTTAATTTAAAGGAGTACATGATTGTAAGGAACAAAAAATTTACAGGAAACAAGCCTTCAAGTTTAGGGGAGACCCATGGGTACCCAAAGACCTCACTTTCATTCAGATGCCTTGAAGTAAGAGTTCAAGGGACCTCTTTGAAAATAGCCGTGCTAGTTGTTCCCTCACCAAAATTTAGCCTACTGTAAAACTTCAATTAAATTCCTAGTCCAAATTAAAGTCCCTTTTACTAGCCCAGTGTGGCTACACATTTTGACAAACAAACACCTGTCTCTTTAGGCGTTCTTTGGATGTATAAAACTGGGTTGTTGGCTGCTTAAAATTATGTGTCCATTCCTCCATTACCCTTTAAGTAATTCATATTCCTTTAGTCCGTAAGGATGCTCAGATCAAAAGAATCAAAGGGGTTTGTCATAAAAATTAATCCAAGTTGTGAGTATTGTTTTAAAGGGATAAAGTGGAGCTGTGTCGGTATGCTGGGTACTGTAATCCTCGAGTGCCGAAACTCACTCTCCCTCTGATGCTCTGTCTGTCGGAGCTAGATCAAATGAATGATTCATGATTAATATCTTATTTGAAGCCTAATTCTTAGAGCTCTGAAAGAAAATCTCTGCTGGAGTGATGTGGCTCATTTCTCCATCATGCTTTACACCTCAATGCTGCTGCGTTCATCCTGTTTGTAAGAGTTCTCCAACTCTTAATAATAAAGAATAAACAATCTGATTCTATTTCCCACCTTTGCTGGGCAACAGTTTTGTGGAAATAGAATTAAAGGCCTGTCCCATATATAGGCCTTTTGATTTTAGTGATTTAAGCAAATAATAGCCCGGGCTACTAAATGAAGTTTTACGGTAACTGTGTGGAGCATTATTTAGCAACAAGCACACTTTCCGATTGATACCTAAGATTGTCTAGTCTCATAAGATACCACCACCTTCGCACAAGCTTAAAAAAGAGCATTCCACAGCCTCCTGGATATCGTAATATAGGCCTCAAATTATTTTGCCACGGAGGGGCCATGGTCCCCCACGGCCCCCCTTGAGGGGGCCACTGAAAAGACTCAAGGTTAAGTTGGAGGTGTTCTAACTTCACAATGTCTTCATTTTACTGATAATCACTGCCAAATTACATAAGTGTTTCTCGGAATCTTGGGAAATTAGTAGGAATTTATGGACACCCCAAGGGCGTAACTATAAACAGTGCAGGCAGTTGCAGTGCAGTTCCATGTTCAAAGACGAACTCATGTCAAATTAAAAAAGTGGGGTCAACATCTGTATATGCAATCCATTCAACAAAATTATATGTTTACTTAGACTAAAAAAAACACAAATAAGCTATAAAAAAATATTGAATTTAATAACTACGTTCTTCTTTTATTTGGTATGTTTGTCATATACAGATTTGCCCTACTGACTGATGGGTAATATATATGTTGATGTTTTCCAATGTCAAGTTGTAACTACTTTAGATGCAAAATCCTGCACTGGGGCCCATCCTAACTACCATAACCCACTGGGACATAAATTTATCCTTTAATCACTGATGGTGTTAATGCAATACTCAAAATACTGTAGATCAATATTATGCTCAAAGGAGAACTGCACATGGAATACTCTCCAAAACATCTTTAACAGCCCAAAATCACACCCTGGTAAATTTTTTCTAACATTATTCAACTGTTTCAACTTCAGCTCAGACTTCTCACATATGGATTTTTAATCCTTGATTATCAGATTTAACAGCCCCATGTTAAAGGGGACTTGATCCAGCTCCTTCTATTAACTGACACTACAAAGTAAAGATTTGCTGTTGTAAATCACAGTACATACCTTTGCCATGAGCAGGGCTGGAGGGTGTGATGTTTCTGCGTTGGAAACCTGTCGAGGACAGAAATGTCTCTGAATGATGAAAGATAGAGACGTTCAGTGAATCTGTTGTCGGTGATCCAAAAATACAAAACGGTATAAATATGAGGATGCCAGCGGGTGTAGCAGGATGTTCTCAGCTGCTGTCACATAAATTAAAAGTCAAACGCCCCGGACAGCTTGTTCAGGCTGGTTTCTTGTTGGTATAAATGTTTCAGTACCTGCGGCGGCTCTCTGGACAGATGCTTTCAGATGCGTCTCTCTTCAGGACAGAGAAAAGAAAACGACTTCAAATAGTGAGTCACTCAGCGGTGGTATTTGCTGTCAAATGTCGACAAGTCAGCAGGAACCGATACTGAACATATTCATGTCACAGACACACTGCAGCTGTGGACTGAGCGCTGTTATCCGTCTGTCACCACTTCCTCAATATTTAGGAAAAAATGCGGTTTATATTTCATGAAGCGACGTGAGAAGTGACACTGAGAGTGACTCGGCTCCTTCTCCAGAAACACCTCCTAAAAATGACATACCCAGGACACAAGATGGCTTAAAAGTGTTTTAATATCTCCCCTTAATTTTGCAACACTACAAAGACATTCAAATAATAAAGGACAGCAACGTTCACACTTTCCTTTTTTAAACAATACAAAATAGATTCCTTCAGAAATAAAATAAGCAATACTTATATGATGCTCTTGATAAATGAAAATCAAACTAAAAACGGCACAATAATTCTCTCACGTCAACTTTTAAGCCAAATAGTTGTGCAACTGTCCCTTCCCTGTCCTACATCTGTGTGAAATGAGCTCAATACAATATCAACCCGACAAAAACATAAATGTTCCCCGTACTCTGTGACACACACCATGATGCAGGCACAAGGAAGAAAGTCAAAGGACTACTTGATCATTACAGTAGATATTCAGTCTTATTTTTCACACTAAAGCTTCTCTCTTCTGCTAACCATACTCTGGAAGAAAAAAGATTACTAGGCATATTATTTAAATGATACAGTTATGGCTGCATACAGTAACATTGTCATTTCTTAAGTGCTTCATTCCCTCAGCATGCTACAGACTGTGCAACATAAGACCTCTCTCTCTCTCTCTCCTCAGACAGATTTAATCTCCAGTGTGACCTCCACAGAAAAACTCACAAGGCAGAGCTTCTGTGTCTTTGTACGTTTATGGCAAAACCATGGTGACGTATTTCAAAAAGGAAGTTATTTTAGTGTAGCCTTGTTTTTCAGGTGTGATGCAGGGCCTTTTGGGGTTTCACAACTTTTATCTTGAATTGTCAAATGTATGAGGAAATGTTGAGGCTTCAGAGGGAGCCTAGAGGGCGTGAAGAGAAGCAGCTAATGTGTCATTTTAGGCACAATGAACATCACAGTACTGTATGTACACCTAACACGGTCAGCCTTCTGTGATCTTTCTCGCAGTTTCAAAGCTTCTAAACTTGAACCCCTGTCTTTTCTTTTTTAAACACAGGGTGAACAACACATTTCAGTGTACAAATGTCACGCACAAACGTTAGTTCGGTCCTGACTCGAGCAGAAGAGATCAGACTCTGTTGGAAATAAAGCTTAAAGTGCTGATGATTTAACTGGAGGCTTTAAATGGAAATTTTGATTTGTTTCAACCTGGGTCTATGTTCTCATGTTTTCTGTCTAAGTGACTAACGAGAGCAACAATTTTTGAAACTGGTCCAACACTGAGAGCTGCAGTGGTGCAACAGGCTGCATGTAGTCCCTACAGGCAACTGTCCACTGGGAAGTGTTTGGTATTGGTTATTAAAAGCAACAGAGATTTTTTTTTCTTTACCTTTAACTCGTCTATTTGTTATTGTGACCAAGACTTGCTCAAGTCTTGTTCTGAAATCTCATGAAATCTTTTCCACATTGTCACTGAAAATCTTTTCGATCACACTAAAGCCGTTTCCACCAAGCAGTACCGTACAGTTCAGTCCCGTACGCTGTTTTTCTGTTTCCGATGTGAAAAGTTGTGGATGGTACCAATGGACGTGTTCAGTACCGCGTCCCCTCTGTTGGGGTACCTAGCACACAGATCTGGTACTAAAAGGTGGAGCTGTGAACACTGCAGTCCATTGATTGGTTAATGGCAGACAGTCACTCTGATCAGGGCTGAGTTGTGGCTGGTTTTGAAGCTTGTGGAGAGTTTTACATATATTAGTAAACTAAAACTGTAAAATGAAAGGATGTTTTGCTGCCTCTTTCAGCAGCTGTAGTCTGAGAAAGGGTGGAACGATTACTTGTGTTAGTCATGTATGAGCTATGTATGACGACATGAATCCAATGAAACTTTGCCCATTACTTTAGTTTTAATTCCCTCTCTTGGATGACAGACACTTTTAGATATGAGTGGATCTTCAAGTGTTTAAAAATATATTTTAATTTGACCAGATTATATGAACTGTGTGTATCAAACCTTGCTCGGAGAGGAAAGAAAGCATCACAGAGCGTCGTTCCTGTGGACTCCAGCAACACTAAACCCCTGAGCTTGCCTGAGAAGGACTAAATGCACAAACCCACTATTCTTAAATATCCCAGAGAGAGACTCTCACTGCAGCCTGTTTTATTTTGTTCAGAAATATCGCCGTGCAGTCTCGTTCTGTGGACGATAAGCAAGGGGCAGACTGATAAATGAGGACATACAGTGAGTGCTGCACAAAGCAATGAGTGACAAAAACCCCACCCACATTTCAAGAGTACGATATGCGGTGGAAACGCTAGAGTCTAGGTACCATGTCTGCAGGGCTACTTTTGTTTTAAAGGTACCATACCAGAAGTGTTTGGTGGAAACAGGGCTTAAGCTATATTTCTTGTACTCCAACACATCAAACTCTTCCTGACACTCCTCTCTCCAACTCTCTGTAACGCCTCTACCGTTGTTTTTCCAGCAAAAAGTAGCCTTTCGCAAGATTTCATAAGGAGACTTGTCTTTGAGCGAGATTTGGTCACAATAACAAACGGGACAAATGTTTAATTTCTCTGTAGGGTCTTTCTTCTATAAGCCTGTCAGTGGCAAAACGAGCACTTGTAGTGGACGTTAATTGATGGTGCACAATTACCCATAGGGATTACATTGAAGCTTGTTTTACAGCTGCTATTTTCTCAATACTGGACCACTTTAATAAAAAATGTTGTTCCCATTAGTCACTTTGATACAAAAACATGGAAAAGTAGGGTCCAGGTTGAAACAAACCAAAGCTTCCCTTCAACATCGTAGAAAACAACACAACTGTAGTACACATTAGTGGTTAAGCTACGGTGAATAAACAGGGGAGGGATGGTCAGTAGTTTGTGTGCAATAATGCAATCAGTCATTTTCATGATTTTTACTGAGCCAATTTCCTCTGCACACTTTAAAAGACACTGAATCTTGTGGGATATTACTATAAGAGAGAAGGATTTGCAGTACAGGTTCTCAAGCTTCAGTCTCCTCCTCCCAACACATGACTCCTCCTAATTCAAGGGCAGACATGTAACATGTACAGTCAGTTATATTCATATGTGTATAGCTGCGTGTTAAGATTGTTTTCGAGATAAGAAAAAGTTGAAAGTTGTGACATTCTACCAGTCTCTAAACTAGCAAACGCCTCCGCTGTGGACACAAAGGTCAAGCAGTCGATGCTTCCTCCTTCTTGTCCTTCTTGCCCTCCCCCTCTCCTTCGCCCGTCTCGCTGCCGTCCCGCCGACGCTTGCGGTTTCGAGCGCTGGCCTTGGACGCCGGCAGAGACTCCATGCCCAGAACCTTGTGGATCTGACGGAAAGCAAGCAGCCGCAGCGCATGCTGGAACCAGATAAAACAGGAAAGAGAAATGTAGATTTGTATTTTTTTTTTTATTTTTTTTTTTTTAGGTACATGATTTGACATTTTTACATTTTAACAAGGGGAGAAGAATGACATGCAATAACTACCTTCATTGTGAATACCATTATTTTAAAAGTTGTCTTTCCTACTCTGACTGTTAGCCGCTTAGGGCCTCCAGATCCACCAAATATCAAACATTCTTGAAATTAAATTTGTGTTGTAAGTATCCTTCGCATCAAAACTGTTGCTGTCTTTGTGGTTACTATAACTTAAGGCAAGTTTGATGAATGATTTTTCAAAGAATTTTTAATGCCACACAAAATGAAATTTAAGACCAATTTTACAATAACCTACATTAAGGACAAAAGAAAAAACAGGAATCAACATCACTTGTGTGAGGTTAGGGGAACTTTGCCAAATATTTAACTTATAACACTATTATTTATCTTGTGGTGGAGATAAGGGGAGAACAAAAGTGTGAAATTCCTGGGATTTTCTTTCAGATTTTCTGGGCAATTTTGTGTTTCTATCATTGTATGTGGGACTCCACTGCCTTGATGCCTATCGTGCTGAGTTTTAAAAACTTTTTGCATAAAATACACCAAGCATAATGTTATTAAAATAGCCAATTTTTGTTGTATTAGCCCTTCTCCATGTCTTTCAGGGTACACTGAGCTAGCAGCTAGCTGGGATCCTCTGCTCTGAGCATCCCAGCCAGAAACAAAATATGAGTGCTACTGGTTCTGCTGTTCTGATCTGCGTGATGTTAATGCGAGAGACATTCAGTAAATTATTTGAGATTTTAAAATACTACGTCAGAATAAGATAATTTATAAAATCTTACTTACTATGTTCCTATGCATTTTTTTTAGACCTTTA
Organism: Epinephelus moara; assembly: GCF_006386435.1. NCBI lineage: Eukaryota > Metazoa > Chordata > Actinopteri > Perciformes > Serranidae > Epinephelus > Epinephelus moara. The sequence goes on from NC_065515.1 coordinate 16,116,555, forward strand.
AAAGATTGATTTAAGCATTTTAATACCAATTAAGGCCATTTTTAATTCAACGCCTTTTAAGACTTTTTAAGGATCTGCTGGAACTCTGCAATCTTCACCCAATATTTAATACTGACTTATCAATTCATTACTGAAGAACAAACAGCTAAAACAAATACATACTAAGTTACTAAAAGAGAATCCACACTTCACAGCCTATCAGAAACCTATCTTTTAAGTGGCCATAGAATAAATGCTCTGTCTGGGTACCTGTGCGCTGGCAGTTATGTCCTCTCTGGCTTGAAGCATCATGCTCTCCAGAGCATCTGTTGGCTCTTTCTCACAGGGGTCCATCAACCCTGGTCCATCTGCGTTAGAGGAGGAGAAACAAGTTAAACATGGAAATATGATCATAGAAGTTATTCAATCAGAGGCAGGGAATTGTGAATCGTTCTTTTAAAAAGGTTCAAGTATGACATAAGGTGGTTTTGTTGCAACAGAAAGAGGCGTAGGAGATAGGAAAATGTCCCTGACATGAAACAATCAATCTAATCTCATTAACATGTACATTTGTCTGACCTGGTAGCAGGATGCCTGTGGAGATGCACTCCAGGACTCGGCGCATGGCCTCTCCTGGGCTGAGCGGGCCTGCAGCACTGCTGATCACTTTCTCCACCAGCAGCTCCATCGCCTGGTGGGGGGAAACACACAGAGGGGGGAAAAGACACACAGAATGGAAAAACATACTTGAGAATGCTGATATTTTTGTAAATATACTTTTTATGCTCCTGTTGTCTCAAAGACAGCACCAGCAGAGAAGGCATACAAGAAGAGGACAAAAATTCACAACAAACAATACTTATATCAAAAAGAAATGACACAATATTTTGTAAATCCTCAGTTATATGGTGCACTGGCACTTTTGGCCACACTGAGTAAAACTGTGTTATTTTACTGTTTGATGTTCCCATTCAGCTGTATATGAGTCGTGTTAAGTTACTGCTGATGAAAACCCAACATTTCCTTATTTTGCTGCTTCACAATAAAAGCTTATAAATAGCAAAATACTGGGGGACTTTTATTGATAAGAATTTGTAGGAAATTAAATGTGTATCACCAAATTAGCAGAGCTTTGTTAGCAGCTTTTCTTCAAGTAAAAACAGGCCAGGGAGGAAGAGTACAAGCAGAAACAGCCACAGTGAGATGTTTGATGAGGAGCTGCAGACAACAGCTCACCTCCAACAGGTAAACTTCTTTTACCTGCTGTGCTGTGTGATAGAATAACACTTGCAGCAAAATAACAGAGGACCTTAGCTGTGAATCAGCCCGCTGCATTCGAACGTCATCACTCAAGACAAGCCATCATCACTCAAAGACACGTTCAAGTGGGTAACACTGGTGCAACAGAGATAGAAATCCCTGTCCTGGGCTGACACGCTGAGTCAACACAAGCCAGCACATGTTTATGGAAAAACCCTATAGGCAAAAATACACACCACACCAAAACTTAACATAAAATCTAAAAACGTAACAGGCAGTTGAATCCTCTTACCCAGCCGGGCATCTTCCCCCAGGTGGGAACCCTCTGACATAAATCTCTTAGCACCCGAATGATAATCACACAGGACTGCAGCCCGTTGGCACGAGCCTTCAGAAAGGAACAAAAACAAACACATCATTTAGTAAGAAAAGGACATTTATTTGAGATAGACCGATAGATAAATAGATATATATGATTCTACTCAAAGATACAGTCCTGTTTTGTGAGAAGAAATCTTAATTAAAGAGAAGATGGCCACACACTTGCTGATTTTAGAAATGTTAGTCAAACAACCTCAGTCGGATGTTTTGGGGTCTTTGCTGGAAATTACACAGAAATAATCCTGAATGCCACATTGTTGAAACAAAGTGTTTTTTCTTCGGTACAGCCACAGAAACAAAAGAATCTTGTGAAATGTCTATTTACAAATGAAAACCCCATTTGTGTTGCTTTAACACAAAACCTCACTGTCTGTTTTTAGCCTAAAAGGAAGTGAGATCAGTTCATTCAAAATGCCCCTCTCATCCACTTCTGCAATATAATAAAATGTGTGTTTTTAAAAACATAACATAAATGTAACGTCACAAATTATAGATCTTTTTAGGCCTTTCAGACACTTTGACATGCATGTGATGCATTCACCTGAAACCATTTGGCGTGTCGGAGAGCAGCCAGGTATTCCAGACATTTCTTCTTATTCAGAAGATCAGTTGGGTCCTTTTCAGCCACACCTGGTGGAGATAACATGCACGAGCTCATGACTTGCTGTCAAACTGATGCAAAACCCAAATGATCACTGTAATACATAGCAAATGTAACTGTTGGTGTACAGTCGCTGGTCAGGCATGAAATTATAAAAACACCCACGTGTTTATCTCTTGTGACCACACATTTCCTTGAGTCCATAAATAGTCTTCAGTTTGTTGTGAGAAAAATAATGAGGGGAGGATATGAGAGACAAGGAAAGCATTTGACCACTGAATGAGGAAGACTACAGTGTTTTTGTTTTACAGGTATATTCTCTGGTGTGGAAGGTTACAGAAACGCATGCAAAAAAGAAGGAAATCCAAGACATTCAGAGAAAAGAGTGATGGAGCTTATGTTAAGGTGAGTAAACCACACAGACCTTTTGACTTTATAGTGACCCCATTATTATCTGTCTGAGTGCATCTTTCTTACGAGAGACATTTTGACTCATCAAACTTGAGTGTGAGAAACAACACTAAGAATGTCTACATTACATTTAAAGGGATAGTTCAGACCTTTTGAAGTGGGGTCATGAGGTACGCAGTAAGTGTGTTATCTACAGTAGATGACGATCAGCACGGCCCCAGTTCGGAGAAGTAGGCAAAAGTACTGACACGGAAGCTAAGCAAAATGTACTGCTGTGGATGGGAGCAAAAAACACAAAACATGTTTTAGCCACCTAAAAAAAATCTATATCATGTTAAGTGTACGCTATATTTAGGGGCTGCACATATGCAGCGTTTTTTGCACCTTCAAATTCATTATTTTCAATGTAGACGTGTGGCGTTCCTGAGCGCCTATTTTTCAGGGCACAACGGCTGCGCCCTAAGATTAACAGAGATCAACTTTTGGAACGCAGCAGCACGCACCACGTCATATGACGAGGGACAACCAATCACAGCTGACAAATATATTTCCATTCTTCTGTAAATATTCAGTTTGTGATAAACACGGAAAAGTTGATCAGTTTAGTGCAGGGCTACCCAGAGCTTTACATCTGCCCCACGGACAATATGCCCACACACTTAACGACAGCGCCTGGAAGAAGATCAGCTCTGCACTCAGGATTTCGGGTGAAAAGGCTATGATATGGTGCTTGTTAAGGTTGCCTAGCAACCTCAGATGCAGCACCCCGCGCCCAACCTTGCGCTTTCCAGGCGGTGAAAGACGCTGTATGTGTACGGGCCCTAAGAATATTTTCACCGCTATTCCTTGCCATTCCTTTTTGGGGCTTTTTAGCCTTTAATTGATAGGACAGACAAGCATGAAGGGGGGCGAGAGAGAGGGAGTGACAGGCAGCAAAGGGCCACAGGCTGGAGTCGAACCCGGGCCGCTGCGGCAACAGCCTTGTACATGGGGCGCCTGCTCTACCACTAAGCCACCGGTGCCCCCAGACAGCCTTTTCTGACAGGGAACTAAGCTGTTATCTATGCTGTCTTCAAAGCTACCAGACGCCTTTGACAAAAACAGTAATTTTACCTCACAGAACACAGGAGCTGCTGGTCTACTGCTGCCTCAGTTCTTGTGACTTAAAGAGGTTCGTTTGGTTTCAGGAAAGTCACACAATAACAACAAAACTAAGTGATCGAGGCTAGTGGCTTTTAAGAGAGAATAGATGAATATATCGGCTCCAATTTGCCATTGATAAGGGCTACGATAAAGCAACAAAAATATGCTAAATAAAGCATACACTTAAATTGATACTGATTTTTTAGGTGACTAAAATACTTTGTGCTCCTGCCCCAACCACAGCAGTACATAGCTTAGCTTCCATGGGGGAACTCCTGTCTGCTTCTCCAAATTAGGGCATACTGACCGCCATCTACTGTAGGTAATACACCGACTATGGATAAGTACCTCATACAACCCTACTTCACAAAATCAGAACTCTCCCTTTAAGCATCAGTGCCAGGGCCGTGGAAATGTGCCTGCTGGTTCACTGATGTGGCTTACTTAGGCACTTTAAATGAAACGGAGCATTCTTTAATCTTCTTTCTGCTAAAACAAGTCAAAATGTCTGCTATGACGAAGACTGTTTTATCAAATGACATCCAACCCATTTCCTTCTCACCACACACATTTCCAACTTACTATTTCAGAGCCTCATCACTCTCAACATCTCTAAAACATTTTGTAAGCTTTCTACAAGCCAGGAAGTGGTCATTGACCCCATCTGTTAACAGTTTTTCCCCCACAATTTTCTTATCAATAAAAAAAGTGAATTTTGGCTTTCTTCACACGACTACGTTTTGAAGCTTTTCACACTAATACTTGTGGAATTTACTTATAATAAACTCAAAGTCTGAGCATTGTGGATTTCCTCCTTTTTTGCATTTTAGTTTGCACAAGAGCTTGACTGAAACAGTTTGAGCAGCTGTGCTTCAGATCCAAAAATGTATTTTCTACAACTTTAGATCAAGAAACATTGACTGTATCCCTTTGGACATGCTCTTGTTCTACATCAAATGTTTTTAATTTGCAATACTTTGCATAGACAGCAATGGAGCAATGGGTCTCATTACTCCTCTGCAATCATGTTTAAAAGGAAACTTCTCAAGCAGATAAAAGCACGAGAGCAGGGATGCTTCTTTCCCTTCATGCCGTCACATTATAAATACAATATCAACATGGAAAAGCAAACCAATTAAAGTGAAGTCAGATCTATATGACAAAGCCCAAGATTAATTTAATAAGTAGTGCTAAAAATGGGAGAATACAAAGCTATGAGTGTTAAAAAAAAAATAATGCTCGTGTGTGTTGGATTTAGACGTAAATAAAATAGTTTGTGGACAGTTTAAGTACAAATTTAAGACACATTTACAAGACTGTAAAGTCCCCTAAAAATGACAAATGACAGGTTTGTCCGTAACATTTAATGTTGTTAAGGATGATTGCGATGAAGTAATATTTCACAAGACCAGCCTGGGGGCTTTCCACACTTCTATGTTCACTAGAACTGAAGCAACAACAGAGGACATTAGCTTTCTTACAGGGGAAATACATAACAAAAACAATGCCACTTTTTTGAAGTCTACACTACCATACCACTTAGAATCAAAGACCCATATTTATCATGCCTCTTAGAGAGGGGAGTTTTGATTTGGCAGCAGCAGAGCCCCTCTGATCACAGTGAACAAGAGGGGTGTCCTCCTCTGAAAAGCTTGATAAACATGGGCGACCTGGTTCCTTTAATGTTTCTATTCTTAGTGGTATGCGAACAAGTGTGGTCTTCAGATCAGCCATTGGCTTGCCTAGGTCTGCTGATACAGAAGTAGGGGCACTGATCAACAAACCCAAACAAAAGTATTAAAATAAAAGACAACGGCCACAGAAAACATTTCTACCATGTTTTCCAAATGGGAAAAAACACATTAAAATACTGACAGTTATTAGAGCAGGCGGAGGAGTGTTTGCAACACAATGATCTCGGAGATTACCTCTATTGTTGAATGAGGGGGGAAGCAATGACAATGGATTTACTAGTGTCATCTTATTATTTCAATACTGATCATTGTGAGGCGATAAAATGACACTCCAACACCTTTTTTTAAAATTGATAATGCCACAGTGTGATGCAGGGATGAGGGACGAGGGAGTGGGAAGTCACTGGACCTCAAAATCCCCTCATCACGAGGTATCGTGACCAAAATGCAACAAGAAGCAAATCATTTCTCCAGTCTAAAAATAGGGATATTGGTAAAAATAGCATAATCATTTGAAACATTTTCATCCCTGGGCATTATCTGAACACTGATCACCACCTTCAGTCTATTATTGTAGTTTCCCAAAGGTTGTATCTGAGCATGTGTTCATCAGATAAACACACACCCTCGTGGCACAGAAAGGTCGGAGAGCCCGGCTTTTGATTCCCATGTTGTGGAAAAGAAATAAAGAAATTGGGGACTAGTGTAACTGCGAAAAATGGGGGAAATGAAAACAAGTGGGACAAATGAATGTGAGTTATTTCTTATTTTAGGGTTTAAAAAACAAACAAAAAAACTTTAACGTGGGCTTGATTAAAAGTCCCACGCCTCGTTTTGTGTAATTTAAGAGCTTCTCAGCCTAAAAATTTAGGCTGCTTATGGGTGGAAGGGTGGAGCAAGGGGTATAAATATATAAATATAAATATATATAAGTGTATTAAACACATCTCTTACATTTGTCTGTCTGGTACTGAAAGCTTTGGCTTCTCTAACCTTTCTCAGCCGCTTTTCCTGCTGCCTGCTTGTCCTTCTCAGTAGCAGGGTCCTCCCTCATCAGCGGCGAGGTGAGAGAAATGGTCACCTGCATTTTGGGCTCCTTGCTTGAAAATATCACGATGTTCGCCTCCTCGGGGTGAGCCTGCACCTCATACTGATCTTCAGAAAATGTCTGCCGGTTAAAAGGACACTTGGGATTACTCACTACAGAGGAGGAGGGGTGTAGGGGCAAAGAGTAGCCTTGTTTGGCAAAGGTTTCAGGGCAATACTGTTGTGTTATTAAACCCTGGGTTGAGCAATTTATTTTTTCTCTCTCAAGGTAGTTCCCTTATTTTAACAGGGCTCATTACATTACCATAAATATGTTTCTCAACAATTCATTAAATCTTTGTAGTTGTAATATTTATATTTATATTCAGGAAAGCAATGGGCAAGTTTAAGAAGAAAAAGCCCCAATCTCACTCTGTAGGATTCAGGTGTCATAACCAGGCAGTGAATCTAAAGATCAGTCAAAAGCACCTTCAATGAAACACTCATTACAGCTACAGCAGGAGGGAGGAAGAGTGAGGAATTACAGCACATCATAACCTTGTATTTGGTGCCAATCCTTTGTCTTGTAGAGCTTAAATGGAAATCACAGTGAATCAAAACAAAATTCAAGAGTTTTTCTCTTTAGGCCAGAGGCAGTGCGGTCATTTGTGAACATGCACAAATCTCTCCAAAAGCGACAAACCACACAGTATTTCTACGATGTAGCAGAATAAACAGTCCTCCAATTTGAAAATAAAAAATGTGATTTGCACAATTAATCTACAGAAAGTCAAATGGACTGATTTTACCGTCACTGATAAGATATTTGAGATTATACTCATTAAAACATGCATGGAGGACAAACTGCTGTGTTGTTTCTGGCTGTGGAGGACAGCTGTACATGTTCACTAATGATAAACGAGCTACTCTAGCATATGAGAGAAATCCGTCTAGGATGAAGTGAATCGACAGTGGAATTTTTTTCTGGGTTTGTATTTTGGTTGCTAACACGTGAGAGGCCTGTGATTACTACAACATAACGTTTGTTTGTTTTATCATACAGTAAAAACGTCTCCTTCCCATTTGTTACATAACTACAAGCTCTTATGACACAGGTCATAAGGCAGCAGATGACAATTTCCTCTTTTTAAAAATATACTGCATCCAAGAACCTATTTAACAGACTACTGATACAGAAGGCTTTTTACTGCCATTGTTGCTCATTTATATGATCCAACACCCAAAATCCTTTAATGGTTTAAGAAAAAATACTTAAAATGTAGGAATGTCAGTGTTGTGAATTCCAAGTTTACCACAATTCATCCCTCCCTCAATGTCGACCCACGTCCTAAATCAACTAGGCGACATTTTCATACCTCGAGTTCTTTGGGCAGCTGCTTGGCGATGTTCTTCAGTAAAGTGATGGTGGGTTTCTTAGCGGTTAGCAGGATGAGCTCAACATTTCTGTCCCCACGTAGCAGCAGGCCTTTGGCCAGGATGCCCACCCTCATCACACCTTTTAGCAGCCGTGCTGCGTTCTCAGTACTGTCGGGGGGAAACAAATAATTCAGCTGATGTGGTTTCTTTAGCAGGAACTTGATGGATGACAAAAAGAGACAGAAGTCATACGTGGCTTCTATTTTCTATCTGAGCGCTCACATGTAGCTCTGTGTATGTATGTATGTATGTATGTGTGTGTGTGTGTGTGTGTGTGTGTGTGTGTGTGTGTACTCTGAATGACACGTGATACCTATAAGGTTGTAGAGTTGTACTGCATATGTATTAACTGCATTATTGTTCCTGTTTTTGGGTTTATCACTTTTGGTCGGATTTATGTATTTCATAAATCAATAATCACATTTTAAATGTAGCATCTATGTACTAATACACTGTTTTTAAATGTAAAATGTTTTTAAATCTCAACCCAATCGCCAGAACAAATGTTGGCATTGTACATTTCTGTAAATCAAACATATGTTAAATTTGGAAGTTATTTGTAGCAGATAGGTTGAAACTGAAACGCTAACTTTGTGGTTAACGTGTGGTTATGTTTAGGTTCTGCGATAGGGATGGGTACCGAGTTCGGTACTTTTATTGGTACCGACCGAATTCGGCCGGTAATCCCGAGTATCGATTCACGTAAAATCAAACGGTACCACATTTCGGTACCTGAACGCATCCTTGGGACTTTGAGAGTGGAGGAGTAACGTTTTTGCTGCCTATTGTGAACGCAGCATTGTACGCACGAGAGCGTGATCACGTCAGTGGCAGCTATCAACAATGCAGCATGGCTGAGAGAAAGAGGTCGAAGGTGTGGCTCCATATCTCAAAGTCTGATGCAGACTACGCGCGCTGCAATATCTGCGACGCAAAATGCAAGGCCAGCTACGGAAATACCTCAAACCTGAGGAAGCACCTGGTCAAGCACAAGGTGTTTTTAAAGGCTGACGACTGCACAGTATTTGATAGCCTGAAAGTTAAGGCTACTTCTCCCGGCATTAGCACACCTACAGCTAGCGGCTCGTCGTCATCTGCAGCCAGCATCGGGGCAGAAGAAGTGGGATCAACGTTCAATGATGACGACGGTGATTAAGCGGAGCATCAGCTACATCGGTTCCAGGTAATTAATAAGCTTAGTGTTTAAGATGATTGGGCTTTGTTCTGGTCATTCTAACGTTAGCTTCGCATTTTAACTTGCCTTAGTTATCATTATCAGCTTGTTTCCTCGTATTCTCTAACTTTAACGTTACACTCCCCCACACACATTTTTCCCAGAGGGGAAAGAGGAGGAATAGGAGGTAGTAGGAGCGGGTTTATTTTGTGCAATAAAAAGAACTGCTGCATAGTCAATTATATAGGCTACCTTTTGATATTATGTTACAAACAGTGTTAGATGTTGTTTTATCCTGTTTGCTATTGAGAAATAAATGTTAGTTTTGACAAAAAAAAAAAAAAAAAAAAATTCTAAATGAAATATCCTTTATTACCACACATACATGCAAAAAAAGTACTGAAAACAGGTACCGTTGCGCACCGGTACCAATTCCCAGGTACCGGGTATCAGTACCGTATTGGTTCAAATGTGAAAGGTACCCATCCCTACTCTGCGATGCCACACAGCTGGTTCAATATCAGCAAAGTGTCCCTTTATATATGCCGTCTTCTGTGGCGATCAGCAGTGATGTGGTGGTTCACTTTTACACTGTGATCTGTAGCCTATAGTTCGGCTTTAACATCGGACACTGTGACCAGCAGCACAGGAGCACCACAGGGGTCTTTGCTCTCCCCCCTCCATTTCACCCTGTACACTGCCGACTTCCAGTACAACTCGGACACATGTCACATGCAGAAGTTTTCGAACGACACTGCCATTGTGGGGTGTGTCAGGGGAGGCAGTGAGGAGGAGTACCGGAACACTGTGAAGGACTTTGTGAAATGGTGTCGACTGAACCAGCTGCAGATTAACACCGCCAAAACCAAGGAGATGGTAGTTGACTACAGGAGGACAAGTCCCCACCTGAAGCCAGTTTCCATCAAGGGGGCATAGGTGAAGGTAGTCAACTCCTACAAGTACCTTGGCCTGCAGCTGGACACCAAGTTGGATTGGTCTGTAAACTCAGACCACCTTTACAGGAAAGGGCAGAGCAGGTGTTACTTCCTAGGCCGGCTTCCTTTAACATCTGCAGGAAGCTACTGCAGATGTTTTATCAGTCTGTGGTGGCCAGCATCCTGTTCTATGCTGTGGTGTGCTGGAAGGGGACACACATACACACACACACACACACATCAAGAAGAGGGACAGCCTGAGACTGGACAAACTCATCAGGTGTGCCAGCTCTGTGGTGGGCATGGAACAGGAGTCTGTGGTAGCAGTGGCAGCTAGGAGAACCATGGACAGACTGCTGGCCATTTTGGACAGCCACCCTCTGCACACTGCCATCAGCTCTCAAAGGAGCACGTTCAGTGGCAGACTGCGGTCATTGAACTGCTCCATGGACAGACTAAGAAAATCCTTTGTCCCCAGGGCAGTCAGACTGTACAACAGCACCTGCACTAACTAACTTCTTATCCCAATTGACTCATTTTTAGCCACTTTAAGCCACTTCTGCCACTTTACAACACATAATGTATATATTTTTTATGCCTACACTTTTATTATTCTTGTATTTTATCTTTCCTTGATTTTATATTTTAAGTATTATTTTTATTAGAATGTGTGTGTTATGGAGCAGCTGCAAAGTGAATTTCCTTCGGGATCAATAAAGTATCTATCTATCTATCTAGGCGTTTTCTCTCCAAAAATATGATTATATGTCTTCAGGGAGTGCAGTTAGTTACAGTGTGGGCTCCATGCTTATTTTGACAGCTTGTCAAAAGCTTATTTTGACAGCTTACTGAAAAGTCAATTCCAGCAGAAAACTTAGTGATGTCTCAGTTAAAAAACAATTGCTTTTCTTGGCACTACCCTAACAGAAATCGCAGCTATGTCTCACTAAAAAACAAACCATTTTTCAAAGCTCTATCCCGTCAGAAAACAGAGCAACAGCTTAGTAAAAAACAATCACTTTTTGTGGCACAATGCCCAGCAGAAACACAGCAACAGGTCGCTAAAAAACACCCACATTTGGTAGCTAAAAAGCAGCTGGAAACACAGCGACGGGTCCCAACTGGCCTAAGTGTCTGTGTACTCATATACTGTTTTAAAATTTAGCACATGTACTAATATACTGTTAAAATGTAGTGTCATTCTCCCTATCTATCTAGAACCTACTCAGCAAATCACAGACAAAGGTATGATACACTTGTCTTCAGTTACCTTAATCCTTGTTTTTAATCAACATTCCAAAGAAAAATGTGAATTATCAGCCAGAAATCACTCTTTACCCTTTTTCCTCTCCTCCTTCGGTAGCAGCGGTTTCAACAGCTGGTGCCTCCTTCTCCAGAAGTGAGTCTGACACTAGTTTAAGGGCTCTCTCAGAGTGGGAGACAATCCTCTGAACAGCCTGCAGCTCTTCCTCTACCGGGTAAATGGTAGAGTGTTTAGCCATGATGTGACGGTCATCAGGGGAGTCTGGCCGACGCACACACGTCTTTTAGGAGAAGAGGGAATAAAGTGACTTATCACAGTTTCAGTGAAGGCTTATTTGTAGTTATTTCAAACAACACAAAAACAGAGAAGGGAACTGCAATTGTGGCGCTCACCAGCAGAGGGGGTACTGGCATACCAGGGCGGCTCATGAGCGGTGGAGGAGCCATTCTGCGTCTCTGCTCCCCCCAGTACATCTGCTCCTCCTCGATCCTTCTCCAGTACATGTCTTCCTCATATCGCCTGCAGGAGAGGGGGAGGTTTATATGTTGTTTATTAAAAGTCATTTGCTCCCACAGGCTGATGTTATAGCTGCCATTAATGGTACACAGCATTCCATAAAAAAGCACTTTACCAAAACATTTACTCTGAACTACTGTTGATTATAGGATAATCATTATGCAGAGGTTTTGCGTTGAAAGTATTAGTGCTAAAGGTAATCAGGGTTACAAAAGAGGTATTTCCTCTTGTAACACAACAATTACAGCTTCAAACATTTCATTGTGCATATAGGAAATTTACTGAATTAGATCTTAATCTGGCTGTACAGTTTTCATAATCTTCACTACTAATTAATGAGTATGACTTCCTCTGGCTGTTGAGAGACTGTATTTTACTATACATGCAAGAAAAGTTGATGTGAACAGGAAAATGGTTTAAAATGAGGCAAGAAAATCCCTTTTTTCCATGTGTACATGCGTCAGACAAACACTTCCTCTTTATTGATATTACCTGTGTGAATGCATCTTTCTCATATTTTCTTTTTTTAAGTCTACTCTTTGCCAACCAAGCAAACTCAGAATTTAACATCAAAGTGAAAAAAAAAAGTGAAGTTACTAACTTTGGCCATGGGTCTGACCTCATCTCCATGTGCCAGCGCTGCTCATCGTCTCTCTGTCTCTTCAGCACCGCCTTCTGCTTCTGCTTCTTCAGCTTGCTCTCCTGCAGCTTCCTGGCCCGGTTACTAGGCTTGATCTCCACAGGAAGCTCAGGGTTCACTTTCTTCTACAGAGACGAGAGGAGAACATATGTACTGGGAATGCAACAAGAATGTGATGAAAGTCAGCGCACACGAGATCTTGCACATTCTCAAGCCATTCCCTCACAAGAGCAGCTTAAATCTACAATAATCTTTCCATTTGAACTTCCATTTACTCCAGGCTGGCAATTTTACCCCTAAATAAACAACCTTCAGAGACAAGATCAAGTCTAAAAGATGCCCTGCAGAGTTTTCTTGTAAACACACACAAATTATGTTTACATTCACTGCTATTCACCAAAATCCATTTTGATTCATGACATCTAACAACATATTAAGTGCATTTCCTTCCTCATATATATATGTGTATATATATATATATATATATATATATATATACACACATTTTTTAAATTCAGCATAGTTTACATCCAACCATACATGTTCATGAGCTTACAGTCTATCTTGGTGTGTCAGCGCCACCTGTTGATCAGCAATAATGTGACACTTTTGGTAGGATTGTAACCTGTGTGCGTGCAACAAAATGGGAACCCGCTCAGAAAAACAGCTGAGCATTGGTCAGAAACTGCACAGGGCTCCTTTACACAACTTTTATAATGATAATAATAATAATAATGATAATAATACATCAGAGTTCTTCAATGTGCTTTAAAAGACAGTAGGAAAAACAAAAAGTAAATTATTTAATAAAGACTGAAAAATATACAAGTATATAATGAAAGAAAAGATTAAGAATAAAATAATTTCTGATGCCTCTACATCTTTTGGATTGTACATACTGTGCTACAATACAGTGTTACATCATCACACATTACAGGTGACATCAATGACAAAGTTCTGTTTATTCAGCAATTTCTGGCCAAAAGTTACCACAAGCTTTCCATTCAAACACCACTGCAGTTTAGGGCTGAAACAATTCCTCAAGTGATTCGAATAATTCGATAACTAAAAAGCCTCGAGACAAATTATTTGCTTTGTTGGATCCAGTACAACTATACAGCGCACTGTGTTTCACATGGATGTTTATTTATGTTACACAACCTGCTTATGTTACCTCTGCTCTGGAGCTATAAATTGACTGTCAAAAATCTGTCTGATATTTTATAATGTAGATTGAAAAATCATAGTGATGATGGTTTGAAGATCAGCCTACGTGTGATGAATTAGTGGCACGGGCGCTACTAATAGCCGGAGCCGTGCGTAATGGTCGAGCGTAATGATAGCTGTTCTGTCAGAGAACCACGCTGGTGCGAGACAGTATGAAAAACTTCTCTGCCGAATCTTTAATCAACAGGTCTAATGAACGGTGGAGCGGGCACAGATATCGATATGCAAACTGAATGAAGGGTGTTTCTGCAGCAATTTATGTCTCACTGTGGGACGGTAAACAGAGCTCATGCATGTGTGCCCAGCTCCACGTGAGGTTTTATAAATCCATAAGCTCAATAAGTTTAATATCTGGGCGTAAAGGGACCTTCAGTTAACTTTATCAAGCAGCCAGCAGGTCAGTGAGCGAGCCAACAGTGGTTCTGAGCGGAGTCTCCATAACCATGGCAACGATAACTCAGACAGTGGTGATGTTACCACCATGGCACTGAGAATGCTGTTAAATCCCTAACGTCACTACTTGTAGTGAGCTACCGCCCAACACTCATTATTTTTGACAGCATGAGAAATAGTGGCGTAGCGTGAGTGCGTGTGAAATCGGTCATTTGTGTGACAACTCTGACTTTCAAAAAAGGAAACAAATTTGTCGCTCATTTCAGAGACTTTACTTATATTCTCTTTCATATATATTTCTATTATCCTTAAAGAAAGTTTAAGTAATTTAATGCAAGCACACAGTATTTCTTATCCGATTACTCAATTAATCGCCAGAATATTCAATAGAATACTTGATTACTTAAAGAATTGAAAGCTGCAGCCCTACTGCAGTTATGCAGCATCCACAACCTGTTATCAAATCACCATTTAATGCATGGGCAACGATACAGAATGAACATAAGTAACTGAGGACACCTGGATTAAGTGTTTTTGGCAACAAACAGAAAAGCTGCTGAGACTACATGCAGAGTATCTGTATGTTTGCCAAGCCAGTTCATCCATTCAACCTCACTCTTTATCAGATAATGGTGGGAACACCCTGTTTTGTTGCTGTAGGAGCAAAAGAAGAGAAGGGGACAGAGATAAAACTGCTTTAGAGGACTATCTGCAGTAAACAGAACTCTGCTCAGCAGTTCCCGTAATCTAAAGCACCATAAACTTTCAAAGTATGCATCTCAGTCCTGTTCATCGTGTCTCTCTGGGTAACCAGTCAGACAGGAATCAGCTCCATCAACGTTCTTACCTTGTACTGGAGTCTGTGCCGTCTCCCCTTCAGGTGCATGTCTTTAGCGTTGGGGTCGTTGAAGCTGCACTCACACAGTTTACAGTGGAATCGAATCACTTTTCCGTCATCGTTACGAACCTGAAACAGACAGTTCAGGTAAATACACATCAGGCAGGACAACGAATGTGACATATCTTCTCATCTGATACACTGTTTACTCGCATGTTGTGGACTTCTGTAAACAATAAGTATATAAAAATCTTAATCTGTTCCTACATCACACCATTTTTGCTTTATAATGTATCATAACTGCTTTTTTAAAATTGTATATTATGCAACATATCAGTCCTTCGATAAACCGCTGTTAATAAAGATGACATCATGGTAATTTTTCTTCTCATTTCCTGCATACCTCCTCCACGTAGTCGTGTCCCACTGGCTGAATGTCACCCTGGCCTCCGGCTCTGTCACTGTCGTCATCATCGCTGTGAGGCTCCATCCTCTGAACGGACTGTTGCTCCTCCACCTTGGCAGCCACCACCACCGCTGCTGCTGCTGTCACTGTAGCTGCCGGAGCACTGGCAGGCTTATTGGCTATGCGGCAGGCAAGATATTACAAAATTAGAGTTCATTCAAGGATGCAATGCGCCTATTTTTTTCATTAAAGAACATCTATTTCTTGTCTTTAATTTCTGTCTCTAGTTCTACTCCAAAGGTTGGTAAATAACCATTGATAAACTTTCATTCAAAGTCTTAAAGTTGCAAAAATTCGATCTTGAAAATCATTTTGTGAGAAAATCTGTATAAACCAGCAATTAATTGATTTGTTAAACTTTTGTGACATTCATTCTTTTTGTTAATTAAACTTTACTGTGCTTTGACACTTATAGGACAGATAGTAAAACTGAGGGGCAAAGCTGAGGCTTAAGCAGTCTAAACATCAAAATATCACAGAGGAAAAATGTTACGACAGATTACAACAACAAAGAACAGAGAAGCTCTGTCTCCAACTAACAGGTAGTGTGACCTCATTCTTTGCTTAGGATGCCATCACTCCACTATATATTTACATAGCAAATAGTAGATTGCTGCTGTATTAATGCTCTGAATGTCACATGCAGAACCTTTAAAGAATGTGTTTGAGGAATGATATATGTTTATTTATTGGGAGGAAAAATTTACTTCGACTCATTTTATAACATTTTGCAGAAGGGCTGGCCAATTATTATTTAAAAAATAATAATTTTATTTTCAATTATGAGTCAGATGTTTCAGCTCTAGTTGAAAACAGCGAGTCACGATGCATCGCCTCTCCGGGTGTTTTGAAACTTAGTTGGTTGAATTTGTAAAAGGATGGCAGTAATAGAGCTGTTGGTAAAGAGGAAGGTAAAACAACTCTGTGGAGAGGCTGTTTAGTACATGTGGAAATATTGTCACCTGCCTGCACTCATCTCTGAAGCCCGATCACGCAGACAGACTGGTGTTTCTGGCTATAAACCTTTAACAGTTTGCAGGAGGCAGATTATGGGGAGTAGTGGTGAGGAATATTGGGTCTGTGGGGCTACTATTTTTTTGTTAAGTTAACTTGGGTAAGATTTACATACATCTCTATTTAGCTGTGATACAAATCAACAAACTTACAAATGACAGTTATTTTTGTAGGAGCTGGTTTCTTCTGGACTGGTGCTGCTGTTTTGGCCATTGCGTTTACTGCCACCTGTTTAGGTGTCGCAGCGGGAGTTGAAGTGGTTGAGACAGAGGCAGCAGTGGATGAAGAGACTGGAGGTTTCCCAGCTGTCGAGGTCGTGATAACTGGAGCCGAATTCACCAACACGGGCTCAGTGGAAGGTATAGGTTTGCCCAGCTTGGTGTGAAGTTTCACCACCTTTCCGAGGTTGACAAAGAGACAGAGAAGGAGATACAACCATTTAAGGCTGCTGATACTTAATCCCATCCCAAATCCCTGAGGTGGGTTTTGTTCCAAGGCTTGGCAGCTCAGATGGAACATCACATGAGCGCACCGCAGTAATGTCCAATAATGAAAGCATGCTATGTCAATATCTTGTGCAGCTGCCTATATTTTCTTAAATAACAACAAACATTGAAACACTTGAAGATGAAGACAAAAGCATCACAGCTGTGCAAACCTTCTGGTGTTTGGCCCCACGGATATGGGCGGCATAGGCGTCCACTCCAGTGCAGGAGACGTCACATAGCTCACAGCGTAACTGGGTCTGGACCCCTCTCGGCCCGTTGCTGGCCCCTGTCTGCCCTCCTGATTTAAGGGCAGCCTCTTTTTTCTTATGCTTCTGGCCCTCAAGGTGCTCCCGGTACGTCTGATGCAGTAAATCAAACCAGTTAGAAAGATGAAGCTTCCAAACGCACATACAGAAATAGTCATATTTGTTACATTTAACTGGGTTTTATTCTGCAAATTCTGACCAGCTATGAAACTATATTCTGTACTCTGGTCTAAAATGTACGTATTATAGTGTGTGTGTGTGCTTGTTTTGTGTGTTTGAACACAATGAGCTTTTATGTGATAAGCTTTTCATGAATAAAATCTCGTTCCTTGTCATTATAAACTCCTACCTGAGGGCCTGCACAACTAATCTTGCAAATGTCACAGTAATGGAGTTGGGGCTGCTTGGGAGGCCCTTTGGGCTTCTGCAGCTTGCTCTGGTGAAACGTTGGCTTTTTGTAGGTGTTGCCAGCCGGTGCTGTCACCATGTTGCTGCCCGAGTTGCTCCAGGACGAGCTCGTCAGCTGCTTGGGTGGCGGCTGGATGGGGGGCTGGGGCTGTTGCGGCTGCTGAGGTGGAGGCTGCGGCTGGGTGAGAGTCTGCTGGGCCGGCTGGTAATAGGAGGGGGTGGATGTGGAGGTGTAGCCAGTTGAGTCATAACTGGAGTAGCTAATGCCTGAGGGTGAGAGAGCAGGAGAAGGAGAGCAAGGACTGAGAGTTATTAGAGACAAGAAAAGCATACAAGATATGGGTCACTTAAGAACAGTCTGCAGTCAGGCAAGCAATAAGATGCACTCTTATTTTACCAGCATCCAAACCAAGAAGGACAAAAACAAGACAATCCCAAAATCATCTTTGACAAGTGTCAAAACATGTCACGAGAAAGTTAAGCTTCATTTAGCAGGGTATAACTGTTTGACTTCACCTGTCCCTGCCACTCAGAATCAGCTCACATCTTTGTTCTCTATCAAATACACTCTTCAATTTCCTTTTAGACATTTCTCATCCAACTAAACGTCTGTGACACAAGCCGAGTACTTGATACTCTCCAGAATAAACCAGCACTTATTACTCAAGCAAAATATGCAGCCAGTCACCAAAGGCCTGCTCAAACTAGTGTTTAAAACAATACAGTCAGTGTACTCGCTTGCAGGGGGATTTTTTTTTTTTTTTTTTTGCGTCAAGTTTAACTTTGACTCACAATTTCGTGCCAAGTATATACGGCTCCACAAAGGAGGAATGGTTTGTTGACAATTATGAGACAAAAGTTTATGATAGCAATACACTGAAATAAACTTTATGATCTTATTGTCCACTAACCGAAGGTTAGCAAAGTAGCTATCTTACAGAGCTGTTTTTATGCTCTTCAATAAAAACCCTTTCCTCAATTAAATGATAAACAATCCTGAGAACAACAGAGTAAACAGATCTGTATAGAGAAAACTGAAACAAGCTTGGGAAGCTATTGTTTCTGACTGGCATGTTCCCAGCTAGCGAGTCAGCAGCTACAGCAGTCCACCAACTAGCACTGCAGGTAGTCATGATGTGACAATGTGCTGAGAAACTAAGGCTAGGCAAGCCTAAAATTTGAGTAAAGTAAAATTTGAAGCCCAAACAGTAACGATAGTATATCACAGTACATTTGTTTTCCTAAAATTTCGATATAAATGCCTCTGAGGGGGGAAACACTGACACGGCAACTGCACAGCAGCAATTACTGTACTCTTAACTGTGATACCAGGACATATTATTGAGGTGTTTTAAGAACATTTATTTTGCAAAGCTGCAACCGTAAATGGAAAAAATATAATTTTTTTTCTCAGGTAACTTCCATCTGTGAGGAATACATTTTTTCTTGAAATACAATAAAATCAAGTTGTGCAAGTGAAAATAAAAACGGACTTAAGGTACAGCAAAACATGAGGTTTCTTTCCCCCAACCAACTTAAACACAATGAAACTCTCAAAATGCAAAATTAGTTCAGAGTGAGTAACTCTTTTTCAATTGACCCTTCACTAAGTTCTACCCCTTGAACACAGACTGGCCAATCATAGCGTCGCACTGGCCAGCTCCAACAAGGTCTGACAACTACATGGCTGTGCCCCGAGACTCTAATGTAATCTTTCCAGATTTTCTTCATTGTCAGGCTGGTTTTGTGGATCCCGAGCTTAACGTTGTGCCTGGGGCATGTTGTGTATTTATGACATCTGTTACCTGGAGAGGTTGGAAGGAGATATACATTTTTTCCGTGTTCCAACACCAAAATCAAACCCTGGAAAGTTTAGGGTTAGCTAGCTAGCTACTGAAGATATAGCCTACTGAATGTATACACATGCTGCTTTTGCTTGTTAATGATTATAACAGTGGAAAAAAAGACCGACCCTGCTGTACAGGAACCAGTGAAGAGAAGCAGGGAAACTTTGCTGATATTTATCCAGCTGTGTGTCATCGCATAGTGCACAGATAAATTGTTTGGCTTCTCCCAGAGCTCCCCGTCTGTCCACAGGAGGGGAAGCCAAACACTGTTCATCTGCACATACTGTGATGCCACAGAGCTGGTTGAATATCAGCAAAGTTTCCCTTTATATTCATTGTCTTGTGTGGCGATCAGCAGTGATGTGGTGGTTCACTTTTACACTGTGATCTGTAGCCTATAGTTCGGCTTTAGCTTCTGACTGTCTTTGTCTTTTTAACCTGTTGTTGCTGCTGAGTCAGTTTGACATCCTGGATATATCCTTCAAACACAGACTGTAGACCCCTCTGTCTGCTTCTCTCTGGAATCACTGTTTCATTTTTCCAAAAATATGATAATATTTCTTCAGGGAGTGCAGTTAGTTACAGTGTGGGCTCTATGCTTACTCCCACAGCTTGATAAATATTTACACTACTTAGTATTTTAATATGAGCATGCTGGACTCGATATACATGTGCGATAAACAAAGTTCTATGAATAAATCTTATGTTACCTGAGTAGGTCGTGGCTGAAACAGTAGAGCCAAAGGAGGACCCGAGGGTGTAAGATGAAATGGGTGTGGGCGGCTGCTGGACACTGGTGGACACTGGGTAGATGTTATAGCTGGTGGACACAGAGCTGGATGGGGCCAGAGGCTTCAGGGCCGTTACCTGCCTCTGGGGAGGAGGAGGCTGGCTGTACACAGTGGTGGGGGCTGGACTGTAAGCACTCTTTACGCCCACTGATACAGGAAAGAGTGGAGGGAAAAGAGGAGAGAGGGGAGTAGAGGTGGAGAGGAAAGAGTGTGGAGAGCGGACAGCAGAAGAGATCTGACACATCCATCACATCCTCTGGGACTGCCTGTCAGAGAGTTTTTGGCAGCGCAGGAAGGATCCTCATATCACAGGCAAATGAACAGCAGGCAAATTCCACATATATCATATCACATCTTCAGAGGGGAATAAGAGTAACTAATACCAGGACTGATGTACCACAAATCCTCCAGTAAGACTGAAGTGTGTGTTGGTGTTTTACACCCTTAATTAGATCTGCAACACTAGTTCTGTAACAGTCAACAACATTTTTTTGTGAAACTGATATGAACTACTGAAGTATTCTCCATACAGATACACACTTACACAAAGTAAGCAATAATCTCATTACTATTCAGCTGGAATATACCCTGGCCATATCTCCCACCCCTAATCATTACTATACACAATAAGCTAAAATCAACTAATAATACCCGCCATGCAGTCAGGCTCTATTCTCAAGACTTTAGAAGAGTACTCCACTGATTTAGCCTTGCACTCATGATGGACGGTTTGCAATAGTACACGCCAACAGCTTTAAACAGACTACGATGAGTAAAATTGGTGGGGTTCCCCTTTAATATTTGAAACTTTGCATGTAAGATGAGTAAAAATGGACTCACCAGTCTGGTAGTAATTCTCTGTGGGTGTCCTCTGAGCCGTAGCGATACTGGTCTGATAGTACTGCTTATTGTCATAGGTAGTCACAGCTGCAGGACGGCCGTAGCTGTAGTTGTCCTGCTGGTGTTTAGAAGAGAACATTTAATGCAATGAGAAAGCAGCATATTTAACAAGATAACTGCAGTAAGATTAAAAAACACATTACAGCCACTGTGTGTAAAATTAAAGCATCCTTTAAATTGTGATTGTGTTTTTGCTCTTTAGAAATTAGACAATCCCAGTGACAGCTGATTAGTGCTGCAAGATTTGATAAAAATGTGCGATTGTGATTATGGTGGACAATATCACGATTTGCGATTGCGATTACAATATAATTACAATAAAATATAATAAATAAATGGTATCATGAGTCTTTCTGCTTGATTCAGTGTTTCCCCTACATTATATTAGGGGGGCACTGACCTGACATAGTTATTATTATGGACAGACAGTGTGTCAATGACCATCAACAGACTGAGCACAGTCAAACACACTGCTCACACAGCAGCGCAGCACGGAACTGTACACAAAGCGGAGCGAGCATATGTTGCATTCAGGCGTTGTCACGTAAATGACAAATTCCAGCACGCCATAGCACAACACAGCAGCATGTCAAGTGGGCCGAAGTTTTTCATTTGTTATGGAGTCAATGATTTCCCTGTGACACTGACAAATGTTTGCTTAACTGTGCTTGGATGTTGTTTTATGAAGCTCTGGCGGCTTTCAGTTGTCTCTTTGTCTTTAACGTTACACGGCTCGGCTTTCTCTCGCATGCACTCTTCCTACTTTTCCCTGTGCTGTGCTGTGCTGTCTCAAGTGTTGATATAGATTGGTCGTGTTGCCGCGGGACATGGCGACTTTAACTTTTACACTTACACAGCACGTCTTTCTGTTCAACGTCGCCATACCTGAATCCAAAGTATCGCCATGTAACAGACGTTTTTTTCACCACCAACTCAGCCTGTTCATGATCGAGCTCATGCTCTTCTTCAGCGTCTGTGTTGGTCACTGCTGCACGCACCAGGATAGCTTGTGGGCGTGATGTCAACAAACTCCACACACTACAGGAGAGGCAGTCACGTTCACAGGCACACACATTAACATTTATTTAGCCTACATTAAATCGCAAATCGCAGCCTTTTATGCGGTTATGTAATTGCACAGCTTGACATCGCGATTGCAATTAGATCAATCGTGCAGCACTACAGCTGATGCAAAAAGGGGCAGGCTGTGTCTGCTCCAGTGTCTAAGCACCTAAAAGTCACATTATTTGGCCCAAAACAAAAGTCTTGCATAACATTCAGTATGACCACATCATGCTTTAAGAAACTAAGAAGCAGAAATCATAAAGGAAGCAGAAAGCGACTGACCGTTTCTGAGTATACCTGGTACGTCTGCGGGGTGGTGGTGGGCTGTGGGGGTGCGGGGGTGCCGGGCTGCCTGTAGGCATAGTCAGGCGGAGCCTGATGGCTCTGATAGGTAGGATACGGGGCAGTGACCACAGGCCGGGCTGCCTGGACTGGAGCGGGAGAGTAGGACGCAGTCACTGCATGAGCCACAGCTGGAGCCTGCTGGACACTGTAACTGGCTGTGGAGGGATGGGAGTAGGCTGGGGGAGGCTGGGTACTGAAGAAGTGGAGAGGGAAAGAGAAAGACGACATCATTAAACTTTAGAGAAGTGTCTACTCGAGTTTTTACTGTGGGTAAATCTGGAATGAGTCCATGTTAGAAGTGCAAGAATATATTCCTTCATAGTAGTCAAAAAGATTAAAGGCCTTGAAGCTGTAGTGCTCAACTACACTGTGATTTACATCAGCGGCATTCCAGTCTCCATTATTTCTTTTACTATGGCATAATATTTCTGTAATTTTAAACAGAAAACTGACCCTGGTGCATAACTAACAGTGTTTGGATTACAATAAAGGCTACCCTGAGAAATGCTAATGATAACTCAGCCATTTTGCAACAATAGTTTACCTATGTTGGAGTATTTTTAAAATAACACTCACTTCATAGTAAACACAACTCCCTTCAAATGCATGTGTATTTTAACAGATTAGGAGTCTTCTACGAGTGGTGCTTGGAGCTAAATGCTAATGTCCACTAGCTTAAAAACACAGCATAACCTCAGTGAGAACCAGTCATTTGGAAAGGGTCCATGAATGTTGGTGCTCTGTCCTAAATTTAACAGCAATCTATCCAGTAGTTGTTGAGATATTTCATTGAAAACCACTTATCTGAGCTTCATGGTGGAGCTAAAATCAGGGAATTATCAGACTCAGCAGGATTCATCGTCTGGGCACCATGAATATGTGTATAAAATGTCATGTAAATCTATGTAACAGTTGTGGAGGTGTTTCAGTCTGGACACGTGGTGGACCAACCGACTGACTAATGAACCAGCAGACCAACATGAGTCATGCCGCTAGCATGGCTAAAAACAGGCGCCAAAAATAGCGTGACAAATTTAATGCAACACATCAAATCCCAATCAAGATTAATTAAACGAGGGGGACAAAATTGTGATCACAAATGCTATGCAATTCAGTGAACCGCCCTGCACTGATCTCTGATTAATCTCTTACTTTCATCAGCAGACAATTCCACAGTGTTGTTAAAATGGTTTGGGACAAGGGCAGCATTTAC
This sequence comes from Epinephelus moara, assembly GCF_006386435.1. Taxonomy (NCBI): domain Eukaryota; kingdom Metazoa; phylum Chordata; class Actinopteri; order Perciformes; family Serranidae; genus Epinephelus; species Epinephelus moara. The sequence continues at coordinate 16,140,277 of NC_065515.1, forward strand.
TGGCAACAACACCAGTAACTGATGATATCAACATCTTTATTAAGATTTCAGTGTCAGGATAAACAACAGCATCAGAGGGCTAAAATTAAATGGCGCCTTAAGGTCATGAAAGAGCACGGACTCACAATGCTGCGAAAGTAATCATTAAACTATTTTATCCAACAAAAATATACTGGATCTGGTGCAAATAAAATATCTAGAAGAAACTGTGTAAAAGTATACCAAGATGGGATTTTGAAAAGCCCATTATTCCCTGGTTGACTAGTCTGTGCATTGTCTATTGAGTAGCTCAGTAAAATTCCCTGTAATTTCATTATCTCACACTGAGGGAAAGAATTTCCACAGTCCAAAAATCTGATTATGTAAGTGCCCCATGCCATGTCATGTCATGATGCCCATGTTTCACTAACAATGAACAGGAAAACAAATCAATAAGTTGAACTGGATGCTCGGCTATTGACCTACTTGTCTGCTCTAACACCCCTGCTACCAAAACTGCACTAAGCAGGCCTCAGTGTAAATTATTTAAAGTTTTGGACAAGGGATGCCTGTGCTTTCAGGATAACAAACCTTGATGCTCACCCACTGCATATTAAAAACTACAGACAGGGCTGGGCAATATGACGATATAAGCCATGAGAATAAATTTTAAGAAAGAATTGAGAATTTAATTTATAATTTCATGTGGTTTTTGGTATTGTGGTACAAAATTAAGGACATTTATTTGTAAAATTGTGCTGTTAAATCATATTTTGTTGCCTTTTAACTTTTGATGTGAGAGAACGTTCAGAGGTTTCCGCTGTAAAGACTTAACAACCATGGGGTGTGCTTGACGAAAAAGCAAAAATAACTAAGAAGCACACTATAGCACATTTGCTATAACTTGTGGGGACGCATATTACCCTCTTATGTATGGAGTCTTTTTCCTGGTACCAGAACTGTAACATTAATTTCAGATAACACAGACTGACCAGACAAAGCGTCTTTATTCATCAGCTATACTTGTTTATGCTGCTGTAGATATCCTTTTAATATCACTGGATGCATGAGGTCATCATGGGAAATCTTGCAGCCATGAGTGGGCAGAACTCGGGATGCACTGATTCTATACTGATATATGAAATCGGGCCGATACTCACTCAGACAGCTGGATTGGGTATCGGTAATAATGGGGCGGCTATATTAAATTCTATGTTGACGTCTGATTACATGACTGCATAGCTGAGGGTGCGACAAATATGTCAGCTGTTTGGAGGCATTTCACACTTACTACACCGACAAGTTCTGCAGCTACTTGGTATGTCTGCACCTGTTAACTTGAATATTTTTGCCAAGTTGTTTGTGCATGATTTATTACTTTAATAATAAATAACTCAGTTAACGTATAACTATGTATTTGTTAGAGTTTGTTTTACAAAGTTAGGAAAGCAATGTTCAAGTCAAGCCTGACTGTAGCGACTACTATCGATGAGTAGGCTCGCAACTGTGACCCGTTGAAATCCATACTGAAGTCCAACGATACGTTTTATGATGATTTATTAAACAAACAACTGAACAACTAAAGCAAAATGAGATGGAATATGATGTCTTGAGATTACGTAATTGCGGTAACTGTAACGTTGTGTGATAATGGTCAACAGGAAATATCGGAGCCAACTCCGCTTTTGTCTAAAAGCCGCCACGCCAGTGAATGAGCAGGTAAAATAATGTGATACACCACCCACACCTGTGCCAATTACTACCGGAAGTGAAAATGACCAAAAGAACGTGTGCAGTCTAAACAAATAAACATTCATTCATTCATTTTCCATACCACTTATCCTGTTAAGAGTCGCAGGGGGGCTATAGCCTATCCCAGCTGTCATTGGGTGAGAGGCAGGGTACAGCCTGGAGAGGTCACCAGACTATCACAGGGCTGACACATAGAGACAGACAACCATTCAAACTCACATTCACACCTACAAGCAATGCTGAGTCACCAATTGCATGTCTTTGGTTTGTGGGAGGAAGCTAGAGTACCCAGAGAAAACCCACGCTGACACAGGAGAACATGCAAACTCCACACAGAAGGGCTCCCCAACCCGGGGTTAAACCAGGAACCCTCTTGCTGTGAGGCCACAATGCTAACCCCTGCACCACCGTAATCAAATAATAAACTATGAGGGTTAAATACATATTCTGGCTCCTACGCTGATTTTGCTTCACACAGAAAAGAATGATCCCAGTCAAACGAGTCAACACTGGTGTCAGATCAGTACTTGGTATTGGACGATACCCAAAGCCCAGGTATCAGTATCGGGTCTGAAAAAGTCGTGTGGCTAGGGAGGACGACTTCATGGCAATACTGTTTTTTTAAGGATTTTGGCAATAAGGTTATCAAGTATTTGATTTAAAAAAATATTCGGGTCACAAGGTTCATTTATTTGTGCTCCCACAACACAAGGTTGCACATGAACTATAAGTTGTATCCCCCTTCAGGTTTACACTTCTGGAATATTTATACAAATGGGATTGAATAAAATGACTTAAAATGAAAACAACATGTACAGTTACTTGTATACAAATATACCTGGAGAGAATTAGGTTCAGAACGGACTGCTGGATTAGCAGTTTTTCTCTATACTCCATTGATTTTTCCAGAAAGTATGCTACACTGCAATATAAATTGATTTTGCAATATTATATTACATGTTGTGTCAGAGGGTTTCATCCACATCGCCCACACCTAACTACATAATGTAACCCTGTACTGACTGTGCATCTCAGGAGGACTAACACCTTACTGCAGATCCAACACAGTGACATGTTTGAGGCTGTAGGAGTTTATGTTAAATCAAGAAACAGGATTACAAGTTAAAAATGAATTAAAACCAGGAGAGGAGCAGACTTTGGTTAACAAACTAAGGCCAGAGAACATGGATACATCAGCACTCTGTGGTGCAGAGAAACAGTCCTCTCCTGTTTGTCAGGTTTGTTGGCTTGGATTCTCCTCAAGAGAAACAAAACAGGAATCCTTCATAGTTCACTAACCGCAGTGAATGGTAATTAAATTATATGCTAATTACATCTACTTGCCTGTCAATCTGACAGGCTAGAGGATTTACCTGCCACACAAACTTGTATAACAGCAATCCGTACTGATGGAGTTTAACTGTTGACCGGTGTTCATTTACTGCTTAAATATAAGTATCATTTAAATGTTAATAAGTAACAGGGGGTATTTATTAAACACAGCACCTACATTATAATAAGTGCAGTGTTTGTGAGACACGGGACCTTCAGTAACGTTACAGCTCGATCAGGGTTAGCCCTCTTAATCCTAATTTATCACCCGTCACAGCTGCAGCCGGCTCCACTAACTAAACCTGCGACGTGACACTTACAATATCTGCCTTTTTGTTTCACATTTAAGTCTTCTGAGTGGTTAAATGTTAAAATATTAGCAGCCGACGATGACCGTACCGGGGTTCACCTAAAGTCAAGCAGCGTGTCGGCAAGAGCTGGCCTGCGAACTCAGCTAGCTAACGTTAGCTAACCGAAATTAGCGGGTCAAGCTAGCACCGCCACGCAGTGAAATCACCCCGCCGACCGTTACACACCAACGGCTGATAAATATGACTCAAAAGACATGCTGACACCAACCTGCATCACTTGAATTACCTGTATTGCGGACCGGCACCATGTGTGAAGCCGAAATAATTGCTTGCAGCCATCTTGGCATCTCCAGTACAGTACTGTACTGGCAGACAGCAGACCCTGATACTGAGAGTCAAGATAGTTCACCCCCTCGACTGCAGCCAATGGGAGCTCCGCTCTGCTACACCGGAACTGCGTCAGACAAAAACATATCTGACTCACACAGTCTGTTTTAAAAATGTGTCAAATATGTCTGTTATTAATGCAATTATTGTTTCAGAGTAGAAAAACAATGAAATATTTGTCTATTCTCATGTTTTCAGTACCACCAATGTCACTTTACTTTTAAAGATATAATCTGTTAGTATTATGATATGAGTAACACATCTCTGAACCATTTTGATTATTTCATTATTCAATTTGGGAAAATATTTATTCATAAACAGGAATTTAAGGGTCACAACCATCTATACATCTTTTCTTGATTGAATTTAACTCAGTATTGAACTCTCTTGACCTGACGAACAACAAAAAAGTAACAGGGTTTTAGAGTATTACAAAAACATATTTAATGAAACTACCCTGATGTGAAATGAATTATTTTATTTTTTGTTTTTTTCTAATGCCCATTCTTATTCTATTTATTTGTAGGATTTCCAAATTTGTATGTATGTTATGATCGTTCAATTCTTAGCTTTTGTAGAATGTCATTTATCTCATTGCAACTGATGCTATCAGCTCTCCTATATTGTTGTGTTCTTGTCTTATACCTGACAATATTTGATGTAATGGTAAATAAAGTTAAAAAAAAAAATCTGAGTAAACTATTAACAAAAATACAACAAGAAAATGTCAGAATCAGAATGCCTTTTATGGTCGTTTTGTCACTAAAAACACACAACAAAATTAGGAGTGCTACTCCTGCAATGTGCTGACAGTTAAAAATCACATCCCTATAATATACATGTAAAAATAGTATACATTAAATAAGTGTAATAGGTAAATAACAACTACACATTGTACGTCTGTGAATATTAACCATAATCATGTAATGTCTTTTAAAGGTATCATTTCAGTTAATTTACTGTAAAATGTTCAGAATAAAGTGATTTTCAGAGTTTGCTCTTGGTATTCCACGAAACTGTGTCATGCATGCACACCAAAAGTTGAAAAATGATCTCTGAGAAGGGAGGGTTGTTTTTTTTTGTTTTTTTTTTGCTTGCGCTTGTGACAGAGAGACATTAAGATTTACAGGAAATTTGGGAGCATTGCAATGAAAAGGGAAAAAGAACCGAAAAAAGAGAGGCTGATCTCTCTTTGTTAAGGTATATCAATCCTTCTGGGATGAAAATTCATATGTAAAAGTAAATGGACACCAAAAAACATTTAATCAAGTATATGTATTCTCTACTACAGTCTAAAACAGAGATTATCATACTTTTTTTTTTCAGCCGAGCTACCCTTTCAAAACAGAGTAGGTTTTGTACATAGAAACCCCTCAGGTGGGCCTGTGTCCCTTGAAATAATTTGACATAACCTATTTTTATACTTCTATACTCCTGCAGACATGTATTAAAATGTCTGCCCCATTCTCACCACACATGGAGCACTGCACCTAAACAAAATATCAAAGGCAGATCAAAAGAAAATGGCTAATTTGAAATGCATGTTACAGCACACACACAAGCCTATCAAGAGAAGTGTGAATTTAAGTAAGGTGTTTCACTTTTAGTGCATAAGCTGAATAAAACCTGGATTCTGATTGCTTTGCTAATATAAACTCCTTAGACAATTTTTTAATTTTTTAATTAATTTAATTTTTTAATTTTACATACTTTATTAATCCCCAAGGGGAAATTCAATTTTTCACTCTGTTTGTCAATTACACACAGGTCCGAACACACACACATGCACAAACTGGACCTATACATGCACTAAGTGGAGAGATGTCAGGGTGGGCTGCCCATGACGGGCGCTCCGAGCGGTTGGGGGGTTCGGTGCCTTGCTCAGGGGCACCTCGGCAGTGCCCAGGAGGCGAACTGGCACCTCTCCAGCTACCAGTCCACATTCCATATTTTGGTCCGGACGGGGACTTGAACTGCCGACCCTCCGGTTCCCAACCCAAGTCCCTATGGACTGAGCTACTGCCGCCCCAAGAACATTAACTGCAAACTATTTTAGATTCAAAATATTATGTATTGAACAATGAAGGATTTTGTGGAAAAAGACAATTTTGTATGATGATAATTAAAAGTAATGACCTCCTGGCAGAGTGTCACTGACCTTTCTGGGTCCCCGGACCCCATTCTGAGAATCGCTTTTCTAAAGAAACGCGATTTGCACGAAGACGGAAGTACATTGAAGTGACTCCTCTTGATTTGCATGTAGCTTCTCCTGATCTGTCCGCTGAATGTCGCGTGTACTTGTCAGTCATGCCTGCACCGATGATAAAGACACAATCTATTATAAAGTCAAACACCAGGCACTGAGTTTGTAGACAAACAAATCTTAATAATATATTCAGATTCTCATTAAAACGCCTGGAAATCATATTCTTCCACCTTAAAAAGATAATAACGACCTTGGGTTTTGAAGGCATCACCGCAGGAGCGCCACAGAATTGAGGTCAATCATACTATAAATCTAAAGAGGGGGGAAAAATGTTAGATAAAACCATTAACCTATATATAATCACTACTGAGGGTTTATTAGCATCACCACCTGAGGCACACAATTAAAGAAGGAAGCCTGTTATATGAACATGCAGCCAGCATAAAACTGAGCATGGGTGATATGATTGGCTGGGTGCAAGTGAAGTAAGGGACTGAATAATTAATGTGAGGGGAGAGTTGGGGTATACAGAGTGGGGCGAGGATACAGATAAGGAGGGGAGAAGCTATGGATGGAGAGAGAGATGCTGTTGCCAGGGAACAGCAGCCACATAGAGGACCACTGAACACAACAGTAGGATTATCAAATGGAGTAAAGGGACACAGAGACTGGAGCTCACTTCTTCTGTATGGTGCTCATACAGGGGGAAACCCAAAGAAGGGTGTGAATTAATATTTGGAGGTGGAAAAAAGATCCTCCAAAGGTATTTGGAGTTACAAGCAGAGAAAAGAGGGAGATCATGATGCCAGAGCAGATGCATTCTGATTAAAGGAATTTTGTGTCTTGGTGGTGTGGACGTACGAGCTGAGAGGCAGGCTGTCGGCTCGCTCTTCACGGCCAGTCTTTCCCCAACAAAGGTGGCCAGAGGCGGAGGAGAAGAGGGGGAGTCCAGCACAGAGGTGCCCCCTGTCCTCAGACACCTGCTGCTGGCTAGCGGCTGACATCGAGGACACTGTATGGCTGTGTCTGTGCATCAGTGTGTGTGTGTGCATGTGAATGAGTGAAAGACAGGGAGCGTGAGAGGAGAAATTTCAGCCTGACCTCTGCTTCTCTGTTGGTGTGGAGGATCAGGACTTTCTGCTCTAGAATCTCTAGTCTTCTGCTGAGGAGGAGGGAGGACACACAGACGAGCGAGAGCTTTAGAGAGGATCTCACACCGCTCATGTGAGTATAGTGACTGAATTAATGTCCTTGCATCTCTGTTCTGCTCGCTGTACCTGGCAGACGGCTTATATTGACTGCATGCACATTGGATTGTGCATAAACACATGAAATCCATTTAGATGGATTTCCTTTTGGCTGTTACATTTGGGATGACCCAGAAAGACTGCGAGGCCATTTTACTCTGTGAGTGTAATGTGCTGCACATTGGTGGCAATTCATTTTGCAGATTTCTTTTCTCCAACATTGACATTTTCAGGCAGGATGAGGGAACGTGGGCAGCACAGTATGCGGGAACATAGTGTTTTACTTGCACATATACCGGGTTACATCCTAAGCTAAAGGTCAATTTCTCCACACAGCATTTTTTTGAAATCTGAAATGATTGTTGGAATAATTTCACTTACTATTACATGATTTTTTTCTAGCCTGCCAATGTAAGAAAGAACATCATTATTGTCAGTGATGATAAATGATTTGTTCTGGCTTCTGCTCTCCCAACCACACACTACCGCTTTCTTCTTCGGGGTGTTGTCCCATTGAAGTGTATGAGACTCTGACCTGCTACAAACAGGTGTGTGATGTTTAGTAAAATCATTTATCTTTGCTTTGCTCCTTCTGTGCAATGTCAGCCCTGCAGAAATGAATAATTTCCTCTATGTTAGACTTGGCTTTTTTCCAGTTTAGTCACAAGTGTCACTGCCAAAATCACCAAAACCACTCCACTCGTTCTAGTTATCATATCACAGGAATCTATGCTGCATTATTTATCATTGTGATCAACAATATGCTGACAAGAGTGTCGGGATAACCACAACAGTATTTTTGTTGCGCTGTAGTCTGAAAAAGCTCTTACATTGTGCCTCTCCTCAGAGTGTCTGTTTCTAAGTATAACCTCCAACACAAACCTGGGGATCCTCTGTCACTCAGCAGAACCTGCTCAGACACTGTGGATTTTATACTTGAGTGGAGAACTACAAAGACAACAGGACTCTACATCCAATTAAATATCTACAGTGCTCTCTCATGCGTTCACCAGCTAAAACAGACCTGTGCTTCCGTATTTAAAGCTACAGTAGGTCACTTTTTTTTTTAGCAAATATGACCAAAAGTTTTTATTTTACTGTCGCTACATCCAGACAGTAGAGCATGAGGCAGTAAACCTGTGAAAAAACTGTGTTCCTCTGCCTCCTCCTGGTGTTGCATTTGCATTTTTGCATTTGCAGGAATCCTTAAAAACAAGAAATCAGAGCAGAGGCATCTCTGACGCAGCTGTCAATCATGTCATACACTGCTTGTGGACTGTGGTCAAACTGATAAACTGGGCAGTGCTGATCAAATATGAAATTCTGTTTAAAATGAGAATGTTTTCTCCAACTGGTGGGCGTTGCTGACATGGTGGCAAGGTCACAAACTAAATAACTAACTAATAATTATATAACTAATATAAAACAGCCAATACATTTTGAGGGAAATGTAATGAAGAGGAAGTTATATTTTCTATTAACATTATGAGGAGATGTTGCTAACTAATGTATATGGCAAGTCGCAAAAATGTTGACACTGAACCTATCACCAAAATGTTCACTGAAAATGTAGTTCAGTTGTTTTCCCCCAAAATAAGCAATCAGTATCCACTCATGTGACTACAGCATTATGAATTTTTTATTACATTTTTTATTAACATTTAAACAAAATCACAATCTTCCTTTAACCAAAGTGCATTTGTTGCCTAAACCTACAACAGTCTTGATGCAAATCTAAGGTTCTGGTGTCAAAGTCCTGGACTGTATACGCCCATTATCCTCCTCAACCGTCTTCTTGCAGCACTTACATGGTAAATGAGTGTAGTGTTTTGTTACCTGAAAGAAACGTCTCCAAGCGTTGTCTCCAGGCAGCAGTTACGTTGCTACAGCAATGTTATTAAAAGAGCAGTTTAGTAACAAACATAGTTTCTAGGAGGCAAGGTTGGCTAAACAGTACACTGATATATGTTTCTGAAAACATGAGGCGAGAAACAGGCAATGCAGTGACAAAATCTTGATTCATGTTTGATCAGCGCTGCCTAGTCTGACAGTGTGACTGCAGTTCATGAGTAGTGATTGACTTGATTGACATGTGCTCTCTTTAAACTTGGCCTGTGATTGGTGAGAGTATCCCGTCACGGGCTAGATTTTATAAACCTTGGAAACAGAGCTAAGTCAACCCAGTATCACTCCAAAGTCATCGAAATCCAGCACGTGGTCGGTGACCTCCAGCATTTGACACCAACAAAAAAAACCATCCTTTCACGTCGGCATGATACGCCACTGATCGCCATTATTGTTAAACAGCACCTGTCAGGGGGAAATGCAGCGGGACAACAACAACATCAAGGCAGCCAAAGTCTTTCACCTGGGAGGCCGGTGTTGGCTTCTCGTAAGATTGTAAAGCCAAACCTTCTTTTTTCCTAAACCCAAACCATGTTTGTTGCTGAAGAAAAAAACCCTCAATTCACGATGTTGTACTGGTTACTGTATGTAACCAGTACAATTCCTGTGAAAATGGAAGTGTATTTTGAAAACAGATAATGCATGTAACAGGCAGACCTTGACATGGCATCCAAGAGCGGCAACAGCCAACGCACCCAGGGTACCTTGCATGTCATATGTTGACGTGGAAAGTCAAACGTCAATATGTGACGCGGTCGGACTGAGAATGTGTTGGCCAAGCTGAGGTGCAGAAGTCTAGTGTTTTCTCAGATCACTTAAATTAGAATACTCTCAAGGTTTATTTTGCGATTTTTGCCCAGGAAGGCCAAACTCAAACCGCCTACGTCACCTTTAATCTATCACTATTGTGTTGTGATAATCCACCTGGATATCAGCTTTAAATCCTGTAGTTTATCAGAGTGGAGTGCACCTTAATGCCACTATTGATTATGCAGTCAGTGTGTAATCACTGTATCATATCAGTATGGGAACTGTCTTCAAACTCTTGAGTGCAAATGAATGAATATTAGATCAGAAGAGAAGTTCTATTGGTGACGTGAAGCCTGAGTGTGAGCAGATATCAAACGGGCAGCAGCCACATATGTGCAGTAGGATTAGGGAGCAGCGAGGGAGGATTAGGGGTGCATGTCGTCCTCCTCATTGGCCTCTTAAATTCCACCCAGGAGGAAATTTGTTTGTGATATTTGACTTTGAGGAGAGCTCAGAAATTGGGCTCTGCCTGACTCAGTCACATGCCTCTCACATGTGCTCCACTGGGCAGAGGGATAAAAACCATGTGACTGAAGAGCGGTTACAGCCCCCAAATTGTGATGAAAAATCATATGGGTAAAATCCTCCAACAATGCCGACTTCTCCCTTTGTCATCTAAGTCAGACACGTGTTCCTGCAGTGCAGCCATGACGCTGACTGTCTAGTTAGTACACTCATTTGATGTGACAGCTTTCCTTTGTTACTGTAAATGGGGTTCATAGATAAATGCTTCTCTTCACACCCCCAGGCCCCGGCTCTCCTCTCTGAGGGATGGGCACCACAGAGGCAACTCTACGAATGGAGAACTTGGAAGTGAAAGACGAGTGGCAGGATGAAGACTTCCCCAGGTGGGATCCTTTTACTTTCTACTGCTTATCATCAATGAAATGTCCTTTTGAAGTCAGATATAGACAACTGTTTGATGCTGGACGTGGATAACTATGAGACAGCTCAGCAAAAAGCTGTCATTATGGCATTTTTAGAGCAGTGGTTCCCAACCTTCTTCCTTAAGGGACGCCTTTTCTATCATTGATTAAACTGACAAGCTCGGACTAAGTGATATATTTTAAACAGTCTTTCATACTGGGTGGCACAGTGGTGCAGTGATTAGTACTGTTGCCTCACATCAAGAGGGTTTGAGGTTCGAATCCACCAGCCTGCCGGGTCCCTCTCTGCAGAGTTTACATGTCCTCTCCAGGTGCTCCAGCTTCCTCCCACAACCATAAGACATGTATGTTAGGTTAATTGGTTACTTTAAATTGTAAATCTATGTGTCAGCCCTGTGATAGTCTGGCGACCTGTTCTGGGTGTACCCATCCTCTCGCCCAATGACAGCTGGGATAGGCTCCAGCATATCCACGACCCTGTATCAGGACAAGCAATTACGGAAAAAATGAATGAATGAATGTATTATACAAACTTAATAAGGCTTCTTTGTCATTGTTCTATCAGCTCTTTGGTTGTTCATGATTTTCTAATACATATGGCTCTATGAATACATTCTTTTTAAAGTTCATGTCTTAAATTAGGGCTGCACGGTGGCGTGGTTAGCACTGTCACCTCACAGTGTCTTAGAGCTGTGTGTGAGCCTGTAGCTATAAGGCATACTCTTGTGTTTGTGTGCTGATGAATATGAATTATATTTTAATTTATGACTGAATGGCTAATTTTTTTAGAATTAATTGTGCAGTAAATTATGGATTAATCGCCAAACAGGGTTTCCTTATGGGCCATCTGCACCATATTGCTTCCAATGCTGGGTGGATTTAGAAGCCGTGCTGTTTATAGTAGTCATTTTTGTAATACTGACACTTTTTAATCTTATAAAAACATACTCATTGTAATTATAGCCTTATCTTTTTATGTTCTACTGTCTGAGCAACAGTAGAGCTAAATATTTTGCTACTGTAACTGAAGGTTTTATTGATTATTATGTTAGGGATTGAGCACAGATTGACATTTAATTTCTGTTCACAGTAAGAAAAAGAAACAGAGAGAACAATAAATGAAGGATGGCAACAGAAAGCTTTAAAAAATCTGGGGGATGTAAGTGTTCAGAGTCTGAGATGCAGAGCTTGATGGGCAGAAAAAGAGCAGGGCAGAACAGTCAGTGCTGCGCTCCCTCCTTCTGTCTCCATCCTCCTCCCTCCTCCCCTTCTTCCTCTGCCCGATTGGGAGGCAGGAAGCCAGGGAGCAGGTGCAGCCCTGTCTGTAAATGGTCTCAGGCTACGTCATGTGACGCAACAGCAGTCACCGATCAACAACACAGCATCGCCAGGAAAATGGTGGCAGGTTTTGGTTAGAGACAGACACAGACGCAGGAGCAGCCAGCAGCAAGTGGATTATCAGGGCAGCCTCTTAGAGATGCTCTGCTTCAGCTGAGAAGACAGGGAATGAGTAAGCAAACCAAACATTAAGGTGTGTGAGGTTATAAAGCTCATTTGAATTGGATTTGACAACAGCAGCCCTGTGCTGTTTCCAGAAGGTAAGCATCATCGATTCCTCCTGATATTGCTGTTTATAGCTGAATGACAATGCAGCCATGAACATGAACAAAAGAGATTATCTTGCTTCTGTTAGAAGACAAAATCTGTGTATAGATTTGGCTCCATTTCTGACAAAGGAAGCGTTAGACTAGTAATCACCGCAGGGGTCCCCAGGGGAAGAGGGTCGGATCATTCATCAGTGCATGTTTCTCTGGGCTAAAGCCAGTATTGTTGGCTCAGGAGGAGCACACACTTTCCTCCTCAAGATGGGAGGATGAGGCAGTTGGCTTTCACAGGAATGCAGCTAAAACTCCTCTCTGCTGAACGACACTGCGCTGTAGCTCTCTGCATCTCTTGTGTCTGAATCCTGTAGTTGTACAACCCTAATTCCAGGTCTCTGGTTGCACTGGGTGTTGTTGCTAACATGCAAAAAACACTTCTGTCCCAATGCGCATTGTTTTGCCTACTTGCAAATAAACACACAGATGGGCACATGCTGCACAAACATATGCAGAGCAGGATTTTGACCTCCTGTTCGCTCCTCCTTCTGCACAAGGTGTCAACAGTAAATAACAAGCGGCTAAAAGGGACAGAGAGCTGAATCTCTTCTCTCTCTTCCACTCATTCTCTATCTTTTATTTCTCCTTCTTTCTCCTCTGTTTCTCCCACCTCCCTTTCTCCTCCCCTCTCACGCCCTGCCTGGCAGCCCTGTAATCTTCATCTCTCCCCAGAGAGAAGTTAATTACCATCTCTTTCCTCTTCTGCTTTCTCCTCTTTTTAGTGCTTAGCCAGATCAGTGACAACACACACGCCTCTACTGGTCCATTGAACACCATCCTAATCACAGTGTTACATGTAATTGTGAGGCCATAGTTAGAGACTACTAGGACAGACAGCAGAAACACAACCAAGGTTAAAGGTCAGGTGTGTAGGATGTAGGGGGATATATTGGCAAAAATGGAATACGATACAATATTTGTGTTTTCTTTGTTGTATCATCACCTGAAAATAAGAATGAGCCGTTAAATATCTACATAAGAAGCGGTTTGTTGTCCATGGAGTCCGCCATGTTGCACTGCCATGTTTCTGCAGTAGTGCAGAAGGGGCAAATCAAACACTGGCTCTATAAAAGGCCATTCGCATTTTTGTGTAGCAGCCCCTCCATAATGAGCCGCATCAGAAAAACAATTATTTTTCTACGTGAATGTGCTTTATTCAGTCATTTTATCGGTTTAAATCACTGGCTCCATTATTTTCAGAGGTGGGTAGGTTAGCCAAATATTGTACTCAAGTAAGAGTACTGATACTTTAGAACAATATTACTCAAGTAAAAGTAAAAAGTAGTCATCCAAATAATTACTTGAATAAGAGTAAAAGAGTATTTGGTGAAAAAACTACTCAAGTACTGAGTAACTATTGAGTAACGTCTGATTTATTTGTAAAATAANTTTTGCATTAAAACTACTCTGAAAAGTACAATTTATCCAAAAAGTTACTCAAGTAAATGTAACTGAGTAAATGTAACTAGTTACTACCCACCTCTGATTATTTTTGAAGAGACGAGACCTCTGTGAATAATTCGGCTCCTGGAGAAAACCCTCTGAATGTCTGGATCTTGAGTTATCAGTGAGCACGCATTAGCAGATGCTGGGCTGGCGGCCTGTCTGTGATGAGCAGAGCAGCATCGGGAAACACTGATTTGTAAGTGAAACTGCTTCATTCAGTGTTTTAAACCACCTAGTCCATTCGTTTTGGAGAGGAAGAGACCTCTGTGGATAATTCAGCTCCTGCTAAAAACCTCCTGAACAATGAACATTGACGGAATCCCAACAGGAAGTTCATGCTTGGCACATGGGAGAAGTTTCAGCTGATTGTAATCTGCAATCTCCATTGTAATCTGCAATCTCCACCTCTAGATGCCACTAAAATCCTACTCTCTCTTAGTGACGGTTTACTATCTCCAAACCATAGTTGGGAACACGCTGGCTTATTAACATTAAATTAGCTTTGCTCGTTATTAGCTGGTAACTAGCTTCCAGCGGTCCGGACCACCCTGCAGAAGGAAGGATACCATAAACGTGGCCTTCTCATTAGGTTTAACAGTAGCCCTAAGCTTATAGACTTAATTCTGCTGATTATCAACACTCTTTGCCACCTGCCGTCTTCACCATGACACCTTGAGAGAGCTGCTTCCCTTTACACACACACACACCATGAAGCACACGTCACACCCTCACAGGTTACCCACAAGGCCACCGCCCTTAAAGGGGGAAAAGGGTGAGCTGGTAACACTACATACTGTTCCATTAAGTCAAATCTACGTATTAGCCAAAGTTTAGGTTGCTTTTTTTATTAGTTAAGACCCAGTAAAAGTCATTAATGTGTGTTTCCCTCCAGACCACTACCAGAGTACGGAGACATGGATCCCTCTTGTGGTCTCACAGACGACAGAGCCTGTAAGTAACTCTGGGGAGTGGAGGGCCACTGACTGGTCAACCATAATAACCCTGCTTTCTGACACCAGTTAACTTTTCTGATCTGTCTTGCTGCAGCTCCTCCTAACTCCCTGAATGTGAGCCCACCTGGAGGAGGAGGTGGCGGCGGAATGTCCTCCACCCACCGCAAACGGCGCACACTGGTTGCCCCAGAGATGAACCTTTCCCTGGACCAAAGCGAGGGCTCTTTGCTGTCAGATGACTTCCTGGATACACCGGATGACCTGGACATCAACGTTGATGACATCGATACGCCTGATGAGACAGACTCACTGGAGTTCATCACCAATGGCAACGAGCTGGAGTGGGAGGGTAAGTGGTTAAAAACACACATGACTGTTGACTGTTATAACTCCTTTATTATAGCTGTGCTAAACCATAACACTCACCTTTAAAAACTAGCAGTAAGATTATGCTGATTTATGCTCAGTTTAAATGCAGTAATTGTTCATATGAATATTGATGGAATATCTTTTATAATATCTATCAGTTTTTACATAGGCTACTGAAGCTTGCAGATACAGTAACTTTTTTTCAGTCCTAATATTTTATGTTTTTATATGTTTACTTTGCTCTTATTTAGTATTTTAGTATTAGTTAGTATTTTCAGTTTAATTTTCAGTACTTTTATTTGCATGATTTTATTTAACTGACGTACAGAATTGTTTTAATCTTTTTTTTTTTTTTTTTTAAATATAAAGCACTTTTAACCAACTTTAACAGTACTGTACATATAACTTTTTTTTCTTACTATGTTTATATATTTTAACCCTCTCCGAGTCAACACCCACTTTGGTCTTACAATCTGAAAATAGTCCTAATAAGTGTATCTACAACTGACTGAAGTTGGAATATCTAACTTAAAACTAATGTAAAATTTCACCACAAACCTGAGTCTTAATCCTGAATAAATGTCAGTCTTTATTCTCAGACAGTAACACAAAACGTAATTGTAGTTTTGCCAAATCTAAATGTAATCCTAATTCAAATGCTGAACCAAAACCTCATTTGAAAGGAGCTCACACACAATATATAGACAATAAGTTTTACTGGAACCTGTCCAGCGTAGTACATATTTCAGTGCTGAATTAAGAACAAACTCTGTTCTGTGTCCGTCCAGATGATACACCAGTGGCCTCAGCCAAAGCAGGTCCAGCTGATGGTTCAGGAGATGTGGATGGGGAGGGGAATGCTAACAATGGACGCCTCTGGAGGACTGTGATCATTGGAGAACAGGAGCATCGTATTGACATGCAGGTCATCAGACCTTACCTCCGGGTCATCACACACGGAGGTAAGTGACAGGAGAGAAATCAATCAGATCACTTTGGAAGATGGTTGCCAGTATTATACCAAAGTTACAGCCTTAAAAACATTATATTAAAAGGGGCAAACTCCTGAGAAGACCAGCATTCATGTTAAAGAATCAGCATACTACTAAGCTGTTGTTACAGTCCGTTAACTGAATCTCTCTCCCATCAGGTTATTATGGCGAGGGCCTCAATGCCATCATTGTTTTCTCTGCGTGTTACCTGCCTGACAGCAGCTGTCCAGACTACCACTACATCATGGAGAACCTCTTCCTGTGAGTGACTTTTAGTTTTCACGTTCAGGTTTTGATAATGTGCATGGATGAATTACTGAATATACAAACCGAGCACCAGGCCCTAAGTCAGAGTAACCATTATTATCATATCTGGTAGGAAAGTAACATGGCTCTGTCAAATGATGTCTGCCCATGATGCTGTCTCACTCCTCCAGGTACGTAGTGAGCAGCCTGGAGATGCTCGTGGCTGAAGATTACCTGATCATCTACATGAATGGAGCCACTCCTCGGAGTAAGATGCCTGGGATCAGCTGGCTGAAGAAATGTTACCAAATGATTGACAGAAGGTGGGAAACTATGAGAAACTACTCCAACATATTGACTATGATTGTGATTAATATTAAAGGTTCTTTGTGCAACATTCAGAGCATTAATATAGAGGCAAAGCACTATTTCCTATGTAAAGAAGTAGTGGAGTGATGGCGTCCTAAGCAGAGAATTAAGTCATACTCCTTCTGTGTGTGTTGTAATCTGAGCTTCTCTGTGGTTTGTTGTTGTAGCCAGTTTGGCCGTGCGTGCATGTGTGTATTCCACTGGCTCACTTTGCACTGCGTTCATACAGCAATTACTGCTGAAACTGGGATGGTGTTGGTGTGGAAGCGTAGCACTCACCCTTTGGTTCCTCCCTGGTTAACACTGTTGCTGTTGTTTTAGTGCTGTTCATGGAGTTAGCACTGTTTGTTGCCAGCAGCTGGCTCAGCCACCTCCATGTTTTGGACCGTCTCCAGACAACTCCTACGTTCTGAATTTCGCATGCAGCCTTTTAAAACTTACTTTCCTGAACTGAATTATGAATTAGGCCCCCTGTGCTATATTTATCTGCTGAGCGCTCTTCACCATTAGCATACAGAAATGCATGACATTGATAGTGACAGATACAAAGGGACGGTTAATAGAAGTTGTCACTTGCTGTCAGTCAGTAATGAGGATGAGTCAGAGGCTAAATTTGCAGCTTGACTCTGTTTAGAGATAACTTCCTCTTAGTTATCAATTTAATAGTTTTTATATTTTTTGCAAACAATAACAGAACTGAATCGACTTGTTATTTGCTTTGTGGCAGACTGAGGAAAAACCTGAAGTCTTTGGTAATCGCTCATCCCACCTGGTTCATACGCACCGTCCTGGCTATATCAAGGCCTTTTATCAGGTAAACACACACACCAACAGCTGAACAATTATGTTTCAGACTGGGGAATCTACAAAAGTTGGTGCACTAGTTAAAATGCTTTTTGAAGTAGTGATCACAGTCAGCTGATGAGGACTGAACCATGCTTCTAATCATTTTGTTACTGTGACATCAGTGATGCAGTGACTGTAACTTTGGTTGTGTTGCTGTTGTCCTCTGCAGTGTGAAGTTCATGAATAAGATCCAGTACGTCCACAGCCTGGATGAGCTGGCAGAGATCGTCCCCATGGAGCACGTCCATGTTCCTGAGTGTGTGGTGCAGTAAGTATCTCTGAACACTAGATGGAGAAAACGAGCTGTAGCACACTGATCCCAGCCTGCAGGCAGCAGCTACTCCTGGAAATCATTATTCCTGTAAATCTGGCGGAGAACAAGTCTAATGTGACACCTAATGTCTCTGAATGAAAGTAAAACGAGATTAGTGCTGTAGTCCTTTAAAAGAACTTGGATTTACTGGAGGATATAACAGTGTTTCTCATTTTCAGATTTGACGAGGAGAGGATTAAAGCACGGAGGGAAAGGTAAAATACAGTTGATAAGATTATTCACTCATACATATATATTGCTCGTACAGAATCACACATAATGAACTGTCTTTAAGCACTAAAGCTGAATTTTAATGCGCTGCCTTTAAATTCTACAGTAACTGGGCATCACCCAAAATGCCTACAATAACTGTGTGTGTGTGTGTGTGTGTGTGTGTGTGTGTGTGTTTGTGTTTGTGTGTAGGATGGAGCAGGAGCACAGACAGCAGGAGCAGCAGCAGTCAGTCCCACAGGAGCCAATTAAAAAGTCAGAGAGGTACTGACCCAACCTGGATTTTAAAATCATATTTTCACATCGGACATTTTGCTTCATTAGTTATTGGTAAGGTGTCATCCCTCCAACTTTTTAAAAGTTTTTTAATCTTTCATTTCAGGCCGAAGTCGATGATTGTAGATCAAGGATTATGAGAAGGACAGAACTTCGCAGCCGAAGGTAATAAAAAACACTGTTGTATTTCTTGTAAGGGCCCAGATGTGGCTCCATGTTTTGTGAATGCAGTCATGTCATGCAGTTTTTAAGCAATCCGGTGTTTATTGCATTTAAAACCTAATAATCAATGTCAGTTATTTGCTTGTATGTGCATCGTGGGTATTTGAGATGGTGGTTTCTTTTTTTATCACAAGTCTGAGGAGGTGGTGTGCTTGAAACATTACTTTTAAATCCTTCTTCTGGAACTACTGAGTGGGGATCCATTTTTTTTCAGCTTAGTTCTTTCTTAAACAGAAACAAAACAAGCAGAATATTTGAGTGTACTGTAAATTTTTGCTGAGTCAAAGGCCATGGGAATGTAGGTAACAAATCATAAATAACAAAGAAACAGTGTGCAACAGTTAAAGGTAATGATAATTATGTGCATCTGCTGTATTGCAGAGACATTCATCACATTTACATGAACATAGTGGCCTGTGGAGAGAGAGCTCAGCCGATGTGGTCTGTCTATTGTTGGGAAGTGGAGCAGACAGCGTGAATGTGGGAGAAGGATTTGTTGTTATTCGTGCAGGGTGTCTCGGTACATTTACATTCAGACTCAGATTCTTTCAGTTGATAGGCCTCCTTTGTCAGAGGGGGTATCTGCCTTTAGTTTGCAGATCTTTACGCTGATACTTGGTCGTAAGAGGGACTTGTTTTTCCACTTCTTGGAGTAGCTTCCCTCGAGTGCCCTTTTTTTCTCAGCAGTGCTCCTTTTGCTTTTATTGTGCGAGGTCCTGTCCATTTTAATGTAAGCTTCAGTCTTGGACTGATTTTAGCTACAAAGCACAGTTTCTTGTAACTGTATTTAGGCAAGACCAGTTGAACACATGGATCTTAAAGGCCCAGACAGACCAAACTGGCCCGTTTGTTTACTTTCCTCACTTTCAGAGGTTAATTAAAACAAGGAATGAACTTTTAGAATCATGTAATATCTCCTTTTTTCATTTACAAACTAACACATTTTTAAACACAATTATATTGGTAATGAAGGCATTTGGGTTCCAGTTTGTTTTATCTCTTAAAAGGGTCAGACTGAGACAAAGTACATATTTCTTTTAACTGCATGAGTTTTATTTGATCATGATACAAGCAAAATGTTTTCATTGTCCTGTCATGCCTTCATCATCCACAACCATCTTCTCTTCTTCACGCAGTGTGTGACAAACGTATGGAGCATGAACCCTTGGTTTTATCACCGTACGAAGCAGTGGGTCCAACAAGTCTATGTGCTTCCGTCTTTAACCAACATCCAGCCGATGATTTGTGCCGTCAAGACGGTAAATGCTCCATCTCATTAATCCCTCTACGTGGAACCCCTTCTCTTTCTCTGCCAGATGGTTTCATACTGCAACTTGAAAATGTACGATGGAAGTCGGCGCTCTGTTACAGGAAGTGTTTCTCTGTGGAAACTATTGTTGGGTTCATCGATTCATTAACCTGCTGTGTGGTCGGACCTGTTGTATCACTCTTATTGTATAATTACATCATCATGAGGCTTTGGAAGACCAGGACGTTGACAGTATAATGCAACACAAATAGACTGGGACGTTAAAGAAAGACGTTTGACTGTGGCAATGTTGGGCGACACAACTGTAACTCCAATTGTGGATGTTTAAGCTTAATTTCATGGAAGATGGCTTTCATTTTCCAAAATTGTACTTTTGGTTAATAATAAATTAAATATACTAAATGAACTCAGAAAAAAGGCCAAATTTTACATCAACAATTCTGAAAATCTGACAACTGGAGATATAAGCTTTTTGCCTGACGCCAGTGATGTGTAAATATGTTATGTAAGATTTAACACTTGACCACAGATGTTTCACAGCAACATTATTGATGTAGCAGATGCTGATCTTGGGTCAGTGTGTGACCACCTGACCATGCACACATTAATATTCACGCTGGCTCGTGTGAATATAATGTGTGTTAGATGTAAATTACAATGCATCAAATTCCTTCATCTTTATAATTATTATTATTATTTGCCTCATACCTGCTGTATCCTAGGCCTTCTTGAGCTCTCTCTTTTGCTGTACTGACATTTCGGAAATGTCAAAATGTACTAACATCTGTACTGTACCTTGTGTTTATGATGTGCCTCAGTCATCTTGTGCGTTGAAAATACAGGAACATGAACATTTGCATTTTGTGGCCTGGAACACCCATATGAGAAAATCTTTAAGAATTATATATATATGTATTTACATATATATATATATATATATATATATATATATATATATATATATATATATGCTGAAAATATAATGTTTATTTTATGTAACATGGTTATGGCCACTTAGATGTCATAGAACATTTAAAGGTAGGCTATACTATGCGGGAAGTCGAAAGTTAAAGTAAAAGCCAACCCAGATTGACTCTAGTCAGTGTTTCGTCTCGTCATATTTGTGTTTTTCGGCACTGTGTCTCTTGAACGACTGCTGCTTATGGTCTGGTACCTGGTGGCTACACACCCACAAATGTCCCGAACACAGAAATAAGAAAATGCAGGCAGAGTCTCTGCAGAAAAATACACCTCCCAACACTTCTGATGGGTCATAAGTGATGACTGGGAGGGATTATTTCTGTCTGAGTCCATACATTGCTTTTTTAAGGGAATTCCTGCATAGTATACCTTTAAACAAATATGCTTTTTATCAATATTTTAGACTATGTAGTCTGCATATTCCATTCTGTATGTCATGTATAAGATAAATATAATGCTAGCCCACCATATACAAAACATGTGCAATTATTTTTTTATGACATTTGTATCAAAGTGGCCATAATTAATACACAAACTTTGTACGAATAATTGTACTTTAATTTGATTAACTGTGCATATCTATAATTCTTACTGATTTGTTTCATATGGGAACATTTGCTCAGATTGTGAAAACATGTTCTGCGACTAACTTGATGAAGTATACAGCGTCCTGTGAAAGGAAATTTCAGAAGCATAAAGTTTATGTAGCTTATGTGGAGTTTGTGATTTCCATTTCAGCGGCATGACATCCCCTCATGTTTTTTTTTATCTTAGTGTGGCTTTATCTATTGAATATTTGGGACAATGTCAGCACACTCCCATTTAACAGAAGTTTAAACATTTGTCAAACACCCTAATTGCATTATGGATTGGACGATTCTTGGGTTAAGTTGATTTTCTTGTGTCTTCCATCTCTTCAACTCACAGTAGCAGGAGGGCAGAGGAGGAAGAACTTTTATTTTTGTAAAGTAATTCATAACTGTATCACCTGCCTGCCTTTTTTTTCTTTGCACAACTGGATTATTTTTAAGAGGAGAAAAGTTCCTCTAAAGTGTATTCTGTGTTGTTGTTAAGTAGCATTACTGAGGTCACGCGGTCATGTAGCTCTTCGTAAAGCATGAACATGTTTATGCTTCTTTGGAACAGAAACTAGGACTCATGTAATGTCTGTTCCTAAAGTGCCATCCCACTTCTGTTCTTTTGCCTTTCTGGTGTAGGAATGTTAAAGACAGGGTTCAACTTTGAGGTTTGTTTGCTGTACTGAGTGCCTATTTTTGAACCAAATGATTACAAGAAATCCAGAAGTAAAGTAGTAGAAGTAAAGGAATGTAAAGTGTAGCCTTTTCATCTGTAGTTATTGTAGTTTATAGGTTCAGTTTATCAAGTCGCACCCAATATTGTAAGCAAGGTTTGCATAGAAACGGCTGATATGACCTTTCCAAAAACTGAAATGTTCATTTTGACGATAAAAGCACAATATTTATATTATTACAAATTATTTGCCTGCCATTTGTCTGCTGTAAAATGTTTGCTCAGATTCAAATGGGAAAGAGGATCCATCATTTATTCTGAAGTTCCTTAGATCTCCATGATCGGTTCTGCCTTGTAAATATGAATGAATAAACTGTTCCTCCAAAAATCTGTTTTGTTTTATGTTTTCATACATTTGGGTATGCACTGGAAAAACTTGATACTTGAAATGACTTGTCCATTCTAGACTGCTGTATGTTATTGAGACAAATTTTAGAGCCTCATATCCACTATGGGGGTGTGGGTAGGTGTTTGCTAACGAGTTTGTGAGAGGCTGTTTTATGTCTGTGTTGTGTTACCATTTTTTTTTTCTGTTGCACCCAAGAGGCCAACAAAAGCAGTTGCTGCAGGTTTAAGTGGCAATTACAGCTTTGACTTAATGGTCAATATGGTGGTTGAATCTTGTGTGTAATAACTCTGGCAGCACATAACAAAAACTAATGCATTAAAAGGAACAATTCTACTTGATCCATTGTGTTCCCTTTGTATTAAACACTTAGTAAGTGTGCAGTCATTTTATGCTTTATGGAGGCACTGCAGAAAAAAAGGGAACCACTGATGTACAGTCATTCGTGCCTGTAATCAAATAATATAATTTGCTCCTCCACATATATCTAAAGAGCATACAGCTATTCTAAACTACATGGGCTGATCAAATATATCTTTTTATAGAGTCCAAGAATTATGCGAATGGTGCTACTGTTTCATTTCTCCTCATAAACACATGCATAAGCAACCTGCTGAACTCATTTTGCCTGAATGGCTTCTTCATGATGAGGCAGTGGCGCCCCCTGCAAATGAGATGGAGATGATGGAGTCACTGAAAATCTTTGGGTGGCACCAAAAGCCATGATGGAAGTTCACAAATTCTATTATGCTGTTGAAGTTGATAGGCCAGTTGAAAACTATGTCAATATGGAGAGTTAAAGAATCACCTACTTTGGTTTCTTATTTTATAGTTAATATTACTAATTTTCTTGTGTGCGTAGAATAATACCAGTACAGTTAATATTTTGAGTTCAATTCTGTTTTAATGTTACTTATGTTAGGTGATTCTTTGCTCTTCTAATAAGTTGGTTGTCATTTACTGGGAATGAGCCTTTTCAAGTTTTGGGGAGACTCACGGGTACCCACAGAACCCATTTTCATTCAGATGCCTCGAGGTGAGAGTTAAAGGGACCCCTTTGAAGACAGTCACACCACTTGTTCCATCGCCAATATTTAACCTAACTTTGGAGTGTTATATAGCCTGATTCCCAACAAGCTATGCTGACATAGTTAATGCCAGTGGATGAGTTAGGTTGTCTTAGCTTGTAGTTTCACAAGATACAACTGCCTTCGCCCTCACCTTAAAAATGAGTGCATCACAGCCTTAAAAAGCCCCTTTCTCACTTCCTGTTCAAAGCAGGAATGTTGTGCGTTTATTCTGCCTCGCCATTCATTTTTATTGAAGCTAATCTCAGCAATGGAGATAATAACAGTGCTGAAATGTCTGTGTAAAAGGGACAGCCGGCAGGACGGGACAATGGACAGGACAAGTGTGACGTTTTGCTGACGTTTTATGTGTGCATTCCACCATAGGGAGATTTGAAAAGCAGCTCGCAGCAGCTGCAGAACGGCAGCTGAACCTGTCTGCCAGTTGGTGAGACAGTGAGGTCTGGGAGTTTCTTACCCCCTGAGCAGAGGACAAGATCGGTCGCTAAATAACAGGGACGTAAATAATTATTATTACCATGATTCTGATTCTGTTATGCTATTGTTATTGTTTAGAAAGTGCTGCTGACGCATATGTTATATGTCACACTAGAGGCTGACATTGTGTTACAGTTCACACCTGTCACACTTCTTTTGCTTTTGGAATGCCAAGCATGCTATCTAAAATCACACACTGAGGCGATATGATGCTGCTGTCCTTTGGTTCTTTGTAAAAAAGCAGAGACAGCATATTGAATGGTCTTCAAAGCAGCCCTATTGTGAAAAGGGCAAAGGACAGTGACGTCAGCCTCTAATTATTTTTGTCAGAGGTGGCCAGCAATTGTTTCAGGGTGGCTGTGACTCCCTTGGCCCCTCCTTTAGAGCGGCACTGTGATGAGGACGTGCTAGTGCACAAGGACATCCCAAACAGACACCTTACCTTTCAATAAGATGTCACAACTTCACTGGGATGACCTACATAGAGCTGGGCTGTGATCGGGTTTGACTTTAGACTCTTGAGAAATGAGTCTGTCTGTTCTTGGACCAAGGGAACCCTGTGATGTCACGGCAACCATAAGATGATCACGAGTCACCCTTCACACCCTTCTCCCTTACACAGTAATACTGACTGAGAGAAACCCTGACCCCCGACCCC
Source organism: Epinephelus moara (assembly GCF_006386435.1). NCBI lineage: Eukaryota > Metazoa > Chordata > Actinopteri > Perciformes > Serranidae > Epinephelus > Epinephelus moara. Next base: position 16,165,145 of record NC_065515.1, read on the forward strand.
CGACCCGTGACGGCTGGAAGGCTTCACGTTGCACATGGATGAATACACACAAATAGACATGAATGTCCTCCACACTGAGAACAAGACACTTTGCAGGAGGTGATTTACCTCGAGGCAGTGCGGTATGTAACTCACATTATATATATATCCCAAATTAACACTGTATGGTACATTACAGGCTCCGTAGCTCATGTGTCAACCCACTGCATCTGTTCTAAGAAGACACTTTCCTGTTAAATTTGGGTTCCTGCTCCCTGGTTCACACTCTTGACACACTTATGTAACACATGAAAGTTTATCTGGGGTGTGAGCATACTCATGCTTGTCAGCGTCAAGTTTTTAAGGAGCACTGACTTGAAATCTGTAGGAATTACTAAAACAAACTCTTGTTAAAGCCAACATTGCTCCCAGTGTAATGGAGTCATTTTGAGGCAAAGATAGGCAGGAAACAGTTTCATCAGCCTGTGTTACGATATTGCATTTGATGTCATGTTGCTGTACTTTTTGTGGGTTTCCTGGGTAAAAATAACATGTGTACATTAGTGTTATTTAGATCAGTGGTGGAAAGTAACCAAGTACATTTACTCAAGTAGTCAAATTGATTCTACTCTAATCTAAGTACTATACTTAAATACAGCTTTGAGGTATTTGTACATTACTTATAAGGTATTTTACAGTTTTTTCCCACTATACTATATATACTATATACTACTTGGCTGGTCCTTTGGCCACATATGTGCTCTATAAATCAAATGACACCATATGAACTGAGTTTTAAAGAGGAAGAGGTACACTCTTATCATTCATTACATTACACAGGACCTATAGACATGCATTAGTTATGGAGATATGGTGGACTGACACATATCAGAATCAGAATCAGAATCAGAAATACTTTATTGATCCCCGAGGGGAAATTATTTATGTTACAGNTAGACAGCATCCTCCTCTCTGACACCACCATCAGAGAGTCACACTCCATTCCCACAACGTCACATATGAAATTAAACTTACATTGTTTAAAATACCATACCAATTAAATAACTTATATATTAATATATATATATATAGGCAACTGATTTAAATAAAACCTGGCATTAAAATGACGCAATATTTTTCCAACTGATTATCATGGGACTGTTGACAGAAATGTGACCATCATTTTACCAGCAGACAGCAGCACAAAGCAGCTGTAATAATAAAGTATCAATCGGGCACCATCATTGGTAGTTTTCCACCGTGAGATCATGAGGAGCATTAACACATGGGGTGAACAGTACGAGCTCCACTGCCTGTGACAGACAGGAGCAGCAGGTGCTGTGAAATATGCAAATATCTGAGAGTTCACGGGCTGTGATTGGCCCGTGTAAGGAGCTCTGTGGGCTCTGATTGGCTGCCGCTAGGGGGCATGTAGAACGAGTTAGGAAAAGCCAGAGATAAGCACGAGCACGTCGGATCACGAGAACGCCCACTGCCTGCGCGTGCGGTGACGCAACACGACGCGGGCTGGGTATAAATTGCAGTGCCCCCCGCGTGCAGTCAACGGAACAGTAGAGCGAAACTGCCAGAGTTACTACGACTTAAAAGTACAGCTTTTTGACGTGTTTAATTTGCTGGATTTTTACCTTCGACTTTATTGAAAAGGACTCGTGAGTGTTTCTTCAGTTGACGTTGAGCAAGACTGTCCAGAAGAGACAAAAAGATGAAGTACATTATAGGAATTGGCGGGTAAGTCTTTTATTTTTTTTATTTCTATCGAATAGCTCGTCAACATTTATGCTAGCAGATTTAGCAGAGCTACATCTATCATTGTCCAAAATATTGTAATGTCATCCCAGTTAAACTGACTGAGAGTTGAGTGGAGTTAAGCAGCTGACTGTTGATTAAAATTATACAGTGCAGCGTTAATTTATTGCTGGTAGAGGTACCTGAAGTTAAACTCGTGGTCCACATAACTTTGTTAATTTTAAAATGGTGCCTGAAGCTAGCTTTTGGTTGATAGACATTATCCCTTTTGCCACATGTTTAATCGGCTGCCCGCCAGAAACTTAACAGTCAAACCAGTTCTAAGTCATGTCCGGTGTGTCTGGTTTGTTGTCATAAATCGAGCGGGACATTTGAAAATTCACCGCCAGACTCCGCTGAAAAGTGGAGGGAGATTTACTTAACTATTGTCCCAAACCCACAACAGTTTAATGTTATCATCATCATTCATATACATGCTTTTAAAGTAGGAAATGACACTGTTTATTGCATGTTATTGGCTATTTTATCAAAATAAACACAACATGTGGGTAGTATTCAGCGCCATTTGTTTACTGCAGCAGTGGAAATTTGAACCACACATGACACAAACACATATTTTATTACATTTAACTGTGTTTAAGGCAAATGTGTCTTTTGTCCTATGTACCAAATTAACAGGATTTATATTGTAAATAGTAAACAAAGGGCACCACGTGTCATATGGAGGGAAACTTCCATGACTGATTTCTTCTCTTTTCTCAATGAAACACTTAATTTTTAAACCATACCTGTACCTGGCTACATTATACATATATCATTAAAGTTTTATTTAACCACTTTTTGCCTTGTTTACAGCGTCACCAATGGTGGCAAAACCACCCTGACAAATAAGTTGATCAAGACGTTGCCCAACTGCTGTGTTGTGCACCAGGATGACTTCTTCAAGGTGAGCTTAAGCGAGTGGAAAGTGTTTTCTTTGTGTTATTATTATTCTCCCACTCTTTCCTGTATGAGCTCTGCGTGAGTATTGCATGTAAGCAAAGTAGTGGGTGCTGCCATGAATAACCTCTCATTCCCCACACACTCTTGCTGTGCAGCAGAGTCCCTCTACCTGGTTGACTCTTACTTTAGTGCTTCAGTCATTTTCCTCCTGTATGCTTTGAATTTTTTGATAATTTACCTTTAGTACATATTCCTGTGATAGCCAGCTAACACCTTAAGTAATCAACTTTGCATCACTTCACCCTGAATTTCCCAAACTTTTCTAACATGACTAAATGCATGCATTTTCTCCTCTTTAATTAAAACTGCGTAATTTTCTAAATTGCTTTATTTTGTGCATGGCCTTCCCCTTTTCCGTGTGTGTGTGTGTGTGTGCCCTCGTTAAACCTCTAATCTAGCATGAGTGGGATCTGCAAGTGTTCAGAGCTGTGAGGTTGCAGCAATGTTTTATTGGTGACTGTTATTTCAGAAACCTGATCAGATACAAGTCGGGGAGGACGGCTTTAGACAATGGGATGGTAAGACTTCACTGAAGACTGCCAATAACTCATTGTTCACCCTTAGAAGTCACATACCCTCACGCTCAAACTTCACACACATTATAGCCATTTCACATGCACAACATTAAGCTCCGGTAACTCGGAGCAAAATGCAATACACTTCTCCCTTTTTTTTTATAATCTTTGACTTGTGTCTAATCTAATACGCTGTCTATACTTTCCACCATCTTCCTTTTCTGTCAATCTTGCTCTACAGTGATCACAGCTTTGGACATGGAGGCCATGACCAACACAGTAAAAGGATGGATTGAGAACCCAGTGAAGTTCGCCCGTTCCCACGGCGTGACACTGTCTCCAGTATCCGAAGTGGCCGACCCGGATGAGCAGACCCACATTCTGATCGTGGAGGGCTTCCTGCTCTACAACTACGCGTAAGTTGATTCCCTTCACCTGGTTTAACCTGCTGTGAGTCTTTTTTGAGGATGTTTCTGTCTGGTTGTACCCTGAACAACTGGTCTGTAATGGTGATTTACACTTAGCCCAGTTTATAAAAGAAAATGTGGCTAGTTGTTCCAGACAAGTACAGTTAAAGACGTGTCTATTTGCACAATGTATAATTTTTTTTAGTTTTGTGTTTTTAATTTGGCTCTAAAATAATAACTTCTCTAACTTAATCACCGTTCACGGAACATAATTTTCGGGAAACAATCTTGTTTATCGCAAATTCTGAGAAATTCATAACAACAAAGATTGGATACATGATGTTATTTCTGTATTGTCACGTGGTACCATTGCACGCTTACCATTGGTACATATACATACGGCCCTTTTTGGGCAGGCCCTGCTGTTAAAGATAAGGGTTTCAGCAGAAAGGGGCTCTCTGAGTTGTCCAGAGAGTTGACTGCTGATCAATCATTCGTCAGTGTGCTGGAGGTCACTGTCAGTCACACTGCAGAGATATAGATAAAAGACGGTGCAAGTAGTTGCATGACTATGCTCCTTTTCTCTGGGCTGCTTCAGAACATTGATGACGTTTATCTCTCCTCCAGGCCCCTGCTGGATGTTTTCGACAAGTGCTATTACATCTCGATTCCCTATGAGGAGTGCAAAAGAAGGAGAAGGTGAGCAAACACACAAGTTACATTGTTAGTGTAAACATTTTAATGGTAACATTCTCACATTTACTCTTTATGTATTCACTGATGTTTTCTAACAACACGTTATTCTTATCAGTACAAGACAGTACACTGTCCCCGACCCTCCCGGCCTGTTTGATGGCCACGTGTGGCCCATGTACCTGAAGCACAGGAGAGAGATGGAGAACAGCGGCTTGTATATAGGTATGTTGCAGCTTGTTTCTTTTTTTTTAATATGTATGTTAATGTTTTCTATGAAAGCCCAACAATTTTTCACTACAGTTTTCAGACATCTGATTAACTGGTCAACTTCTAATGTGTTGCAGAGTCCCTGGATGGTTTGAGGTCCAAAGAGGAGATCTACAACCAGGTGTATGAAGACATTCAGAACAACCTGCTTAATCGTTTATAGGTAAGACAACAAAAAGTGTGTCACTGTTTCCAGTTTAACAGAAAAATCTGCTGTGTTTGAGAGCCAGTGCGCTCAGTTTCTGTCCTGCAGCTAAAAATATTCTGCTTTTAGTAAAAACCTACAAATGAATTAAGTGCATATTTTCCAAAAATTAAAATGTGTAGGATACAAATGCTAAAGTAAAATGATTTTAAAGTGTACAACGTTGGCTAACGTTCTTTTTTTCTGTGTTTCTTGCAGCAGGAAGAGACTCCTCTCCATCACTGTACAGAAGTTGTAAATAGACCTGAGGATTCTTTTTTTATGAAGTTTTTGTAATTTTATTCTTTGTTTGTAAATGAAAGGAAGCAATGTTAATTTATCATTGTGTTTTTTATCATCTTCAGATGATCCACGTTTTTGTTTTTCCGATGACAAATATTGTTGAAGCAGAGCATTACTATGTTACTGTTACATAAAACATCTGACTTGTACTGGACCATTTCTCGCATTTTCATGAATAAATGCATTAGTTGCTGTTGATATACAGTACATCAACTCAAAAACCTGTGTGTTGTCTTGTTGTCATATAATCACATTTTTTAGTTTATCCAGATTCCTTTAGAAACATAAAATGCTAAATACCACACGTCCTTTTTTTATAATTGTTAATACAGATAAATATGAGTGAACATTGGCCTCATTGAACCAGAGATGGCTTTCATACCCATAACCCAACATAACACAGTGTCTTGGTACAGTTTTATCTTGTTACAGGTGTTGATACCTGTATTGTGAATTCCACTAATTTTCCACCCTGTCTCAACCATTGTCCAATTTAGAGAAGATTAGGCACTCCTCATCTATTAATTATATCACAAGGCAGATGAACTTAGCTGTCATTTAGTAGTCTACATTGATTTAGGTGCCCCTCTGAGCATGGTTGAGTCGGTGTAAAATACTTCACATTCGCAACACTTGTTATCACCACCTGCAACATGATGAAACAAAGGCACGTCAGTGTTATAAAGTCAGATGATAAGCCAAGGCTGCTTTGATAAGGCCAGTGTTCAAACAACTGATACTAAACGATCTACAGTTTTATCATAAGTGCATTGCTAGGCAACAGCTTGGGTCTATATTTACTTCCTGTCAGACTTCTGTAGTTCCTTTGTGAGCTTACGTCATTCATAGTTATCGTGTTTAAAAAAAAAAAAAAAAAAAAGGCTGCAAGACAATCAACTAACAAGATAGAAAATCATAAAGCTCAATTTTGCAGATATTAAATTGAAATGAAAAACAAAGTTGCTTAAAGGAAAGTGCTGGATCCACTGAGGATGAAGGTAACCAGAGTCTCTTTCTTTCAGTCAAGGACTAAAGATCAAGAAACTGGGCCACTCTGGATTTCACATAGCTCAGTTTCAGCTGGACATAGTAAACATGATCTAACTGCTAAGACATTGAATAGCCTTAATGTTGTTATCTGAATCCCTGGATTACTGTATATAAACCACCCATGTGAACTACATCCAGGTTGAGCCACTTTTCTATTTTAGAGACAGGAAAGGCTCTTCTGGACACCTGTATCTGTCCTCATGAGGGTTAAACACTGCTCTGAAAGTATGCCTGAGTAGGTCATACACTAACCACAAGATTTAGGTTATTAACACAAGATTTACAGCACATGAGGGCCGAGGCACGTGCTGAATCACCTTTGTGCCCACACTTATAAATAGGCCAGAATAATTTCTCATTTCCCCCCGGGGGAAGTGCCTTATCCTGCCACAGAGCAGTGAGTGTGTGCTCATGATACCACAGCTAAATAAAGAAAAGGTCAGGTAAGTGCATGTATTCTGAGGCTCCTCATCTCCAAAGTACACTGACAACCAATGTTTCTGTCATTAGAGCGGAATGGTACGCAACCTTTGTCTGTCGTGCCCCCCTTCAGAGGCTAATAAAAGTTCAATCATCAACAAAACATGGGAAAGCGAGTCATTCAAAAGGATCCATGTTGAACTTTATTGAACTACAGGTCAGCATTGTAGAATCTGCAAACTCTTGTCCCGTTATTGTTACTATACTTTGTTTCACTCCATATTTTTACCACACATTCTCAATCCAGTGGACTTTCACAACTACATATGACATGTTAGACATCCTCCTGCATCTGTTGTTGATGTTCCCGGACGCTTACGCTTGCTACGTGCATCATGTCTTTTCAATACGCCTCCTTTTTTTTACAAGAAATGTAGGCCACAGTGTCTGCTCCTAAGATAAATACAGTCTTTTACAAAATAAACACGTTAGTAAAACACCTTGTATTTACGTCTATTTCCGTATGCAACAAAACTACGTGGTTAGGTTTTGAATAACATTGATGGTTTGGGGGTGCCTAGTAGCTCAGTGGGTGGAGCACGCGCCCCATTTACAAAATGTCCCTGCCACAGTGGCCGTGGTTCTGGCCTGCGGTCCTTTGCTGTGTGTGGTCCCCTCTCTCTCTCCCCCATTCACACTTGCATCTGTCCTGTCATCAAGAGCAAAAAATTCCCCCCAACTCCCCCCCAAAAAAAAACATGGCTGAGAAGCAAACAGCGACCTTTCGGGTGAAAGTTCCAAGTATCATACCACTGCGAAAGATACCTTTTTGCGTTGGTGTCTGGCGCCGAAATCACTGACAAAATGATGGTATTTGACGAGTGGTGAATGACAACAGGCTGATATTTCCCCTAGTCATCCATGCCCCACCTGCAGTGACTCAATGCCCCGCAGGAACCACTGCATTAGAGGAACCATGGGTGGATTATGAGACAGTGGGACCAAAAGGTCTCACCACCTCTCTTATTTAGGAGCAAGACACACAGACTTTGTGGTTTTGCCTCTTTTTTGTTGTTGTTTTGCATGTTTTTGCTGTCATGATGCATCTTTATGTGGTTTTGTGTCTCTCTGGGGTCATTTTGTATCTTGTATCATTGTATCATTTGTATCATTTTCTAGTCTTTTCATGGTCGGTGAGTGCTACAGTAGTATGGGTGTTATTTTGCAGTTGAAGGCTGGGGGGGGGGGGCTGACAGGGGGTGCCTGTGCCCAGTAGGCCTTAATCCATCCATGCATCAGTCAGAAAGTAGAAGCAGAAGTGATTTGGGGTCTGGAAGTCTGGAAAAGCAGGGTCTGAGATGCATCTATACAATTTTATTTATTTATCATTTGTACACCCTTAAAACAGCATATAATCCAGATAATGAAAAATAAGAAATATGTTTATACATGTGACTTCCCCTCACCTCAAGGAGATAAACAAACAACAACAAAAAAGGGGAATAAACAAAGGAGAACAAAAAAAAAAACACTACATAGAACATAAAGTTCAACAGGAAGCACACAACATGAGTAGTAAAACTCTGTGGACAACAAACCAGTAAAAATAAAGACATGCATGAAGACCACCATTTTGATTGACACAATAACAACCTCTATGTCCCTAATAACAATAGCCGTAGGTAAACATCACCTGTCATGTGTGTCCTGTGGCCAAGGTGGGACAAAGGTGATTGTTGTGGCACTCTAGCATGTGTACGTGGAAACCACACAGAGCTGAACACCATGTGCTAAAAATGAGAGCAGTAGTGTGACGGCTGCGGCTGCACGCACACAGGCGGATCACTTCAAGGACAAACAGGAAACAAAGAAAACAGACGACTAGATAACCTTCTCTGTGTGCTCTGTGTTGCATAATTTTATAAACACACATACAGCATATAATCATACTGTCACATAATGATACAGCACTGAGTGAGCCAGCTGTAGGAGTGTAAGAGTGTACGTGCACATGCACACGTCAAATGCAAATTGCCCCACCACAAAAAGGGCGTGTTTGAAACAGTGGCTTCATTATCCAAAGCTCCAAGCAGTGAAAACAAAATCCAGTCTAGATGTGTTCCAAGGCAAACCTGACCTAATTTCTCACAGCGTGTGTTAATCATGTGACGGATCTTTCTGCAGAGTGGGTCTGTCTTAAGTCAGTAATATCAGAGTGTTGCACTGAGGATGTTCTGTTGTTATCAGTGTTTGCGTACGTAAGCATGTACAGAATTGTATGTAGGTGCATGTGTTAGGAGGACTCATCCTGTTCTTGCTTATGTGTCTCTTCAGTGCCATTTGGAATAAAGGGCTGATAAATGAGTCAGTTTGTCCTCTGGATTCATAAATATCTTCCAGATGTGCATCAGATGACACTGAGGTTTACTGCCTCCATGGAAAAACTCTCACACACTGTTGTAGCATGTGAGCTCAAGGTTCACATTCAGACCCAGTGGAAAGTTCTGCCCTTGGAGCCGCAGTGTGGAGGATTTAGGCGATCTATTGGCAGAAATGAAATATAATATTCAGAATTAACCTTCCATGTATGCACAATCACCTGAAACTAAGGGTGTGTTCCAAATTACATACTTTTTCTTATTACTTTTGCTGAAGCTGCACTGTTGCACGCAGTATGCACACAATCAGAACATACTACTTCCTCATTACGTTACACCCCAAACTTTGACCCACTTATTCATATATCATGTAATATTCACGATAGTAAAATTACGTAGTCTATACATCTCTGTTATTGTTATTTAATACTTATGCCCTTTTGTTGTTGCTTATATTTATAATTATTTTATTAAAATAAACAATTAATATTCCTATTATTACAAATTGACTTGTCATCAATCACCTGAATGCGCTGTCATCCATCACTGTGGCTTCTGACAGTCGATGTAGCGTATCATCCACTGTGCAGAGGATTGTGGGTCAGAAGAGATAGAAAAGCATGCTGGCTTGCATACTGCAAAATACAACCAGTGGAACAGTAGTAGTAGAACATCCTGATATTTTTGGCATACTACATTTGACACACTATGTATTAGGACATACTGATTTTTTTCCTGGCGTACTTTATAGTAAAGTAGTCTGGGGACTGGAACGCACAGTATGAATCATGTTTTCATTTGCTTTTGTTAAGTGCTCTTTCACGGAGCACAGCATGTTGCACCATCATATTTCTACAGTAGCCCTGAATGGACAAACCAAACACTGGCTCTAGATAATGCCATTAGTGTTTTTCCGTTGAAGTGAAAGCCACCATGTACTCTACTATGAGCTTTAAAAGGGAGGGATGAGCAGAGGCGTACTCAGTTGGGTGCAATCTGCAACCTCACCACTTGATGCCACTAAATCCTGCACACTGCTCTTTAAGTACAACACCATACTTTCACTTTAATGAGAGTTTGAATGCAGGATTTTTACTTGCAACACGATATTTGTATGTTGTATTGACAGTGTTACTTAAACAAAGTATCTGAGTAAAAATATTCAATTACAAGCAAAAGTCCTTCCTTAAGATTCTTACTTAATTAAAAGGACAGGGGTATTTGCAACACAAAGTACCTTCTAGATCAAGAGTAAAAGTACAGATTCANAAATAATTTCCCCTCGGGGATCAATAAAGTATTTCTGATTCTGATTCTGATTCTGATTAATTAAAAGGACAGGGGTATTTGCAACACAAAGTACCTTCTAGATCAAGAGTAAAAGTACAGATTCAGCAGTGAAGTGGCCCATGTCATTATTATACCTTACTGAATTATTATTACATGTAAGACAAGGCAAGCTTTATTCATGTAGTGCACTTTATACCCATGTAAGGGTGTAAGCAGCCTATCCACAACTGTAACAAAGAAATCTGTGATCTGTCAGATTTTGTGACCCAATATCAAACTCCCTTAAAAATCAGTTTTGTGAGCTGTTGATGGGTTACTTTTAGGGTTTAGGGGCTGGGTCACAGATTCTGACAGGTCGCAGAATTCAATGTAACACTGACCAACAACATAGAGCACACTGCAATTTTGATTTCCACCATTACACTGGTTGTTCCACCGTATGGCATTTCTGCTACTGGGGATACTAACTGCAAAGAACTTACGTTAATACTCTTTGGAAACTGGGGATCGCTCCCAAAAGATACCGGGGTAAACTAAAGCGCTATACTCATCCTGCTTTGGTCATGCAATGGTCAACGTACTTCCCTCGTGCTGTAAATCAAGCCTTCCTTCGTAGTGAAAACGAGGCTTATGGGGAACCAATCTAACGCCAATGGTGTCATTATCATTGTGCAATCAACATTTAATTCATAATGATAAGTTGAAGCAAAAAAAAATTATGTTGCAACTGGTTGGGGCAGAGCCACATGAAACTTTTCTGAATAGAATTGGATGATCTCAACAGTGCATCATTTATTATCATGGTTGATCCCTGGTTCCCCCTGCCCACTTGTCCAAGTGTCCATGAGCAAATTCAATATAAGGACAGTCCATTTACCATTCAACACTTATTTTACAAACTGATCGTATGTTTTATATGTAATATTTTAATCCACAAAGTAACTATGGCTGTCCAAATGCAGCCAAGTACAAAGACAATATTTCCTTCTGAAACTGAAGTGAATTACTTCAAAATGGTTAACATGAAAGGCAGGTCAGTAATTCAGATGTTTTCATTGGTTCTTCCAGCTGTCAGTCAGTGCTCAGATGAGGGCTTTTACCGGGCGGCTTTCATGTCATACCAATGTAAAATGTTCCTTTATAATTCAGTCAGAGCAATAATAATGTAACCAGTGATAGGTTAAATAAAGTTATAAATGTAGGTCAGATACTTATTGAATGATGCCAGCTGGTCCAGACCACTCTGTCTCCAAAATCCAATCTGTTATTTGAGGAGGGTGATTTAACTAGAGTTCCAGGTTACGTCTGAAAAATGTAAACATATATGCCTCAAGTAAAAGTCCTGTGTGTTTAACCTCCAAAGCAGCTTTGATGAAAACTTGCCAGCGCTCATTGATGGTGTCTGATTCCACACGCTGGACGTTAGTGCCAGGCGAGCCAGGGGGTTTAAATCATGGTGTGTCGACGAGTTAGGGACAGAGTGGTGTCACTGGCTGAGAGATCTTTAGTTCTCACACTGTGAGACCACTTGGCATGCTGGAGGAATGACACCCATCCGGTTACAGCCTGCCTGAGCCAACTAGACCTGGAACCCGTGATCATGTCCTACGACTTATACACACACACACACACACACACACACACACACACATACAGACGCACACACACACTCCCCTGCTCCTGTTTCTCACACTCACTTGGATTTATACTCATGCAGATTGCTGAAAGGCTCTGAGTGCTTTCCAGGGTGTGAGGGTAAATTTAGAGGGGGTTATTGTACTGTTAGTACAGGAGCAGAGACAGGAGGTTTCATACAGTATGACCTCCTCTAATCCCGAATGTGCTGACTGCCTTCGTCACTATGCACTCGGGACTGGCACCACGTTACTGGCTACCGGTCTGTTTGCATGTTCAAGGAGCCACAGTAGCTGTGGCACAAGATGAATGAGACAAAATAAAGGCAAAGGTGAGGAACTCTCACCTACTTCCAGCCATCTACAATCTTGGGCTGGGCAAGATATTGTTATTATATCAATATTGTGGTATGAGACGAGATATTGTCAACACTGCGAGGGATATTTGGTTTGTTACAGCAGCCTGAGGGTTATGTCTTGTCTGTTTATTACCTTCTTACCTGAACATCTTGGGGGGTCAGGAACTTTTTATCTCGGAGCTTTGGGCGCAAGATATTAAGAAAGCAAAGCATTGTTTTCCAACTTGAATTCAGTGTATTCAGTCTCTTTGTAATTCTAATTCTGTCTTAACATAACAACAGCTTGGTTCTTGTCTGTATAGCCTACCTCTGTGGTTGTCTCTCTTTACGCACATTGTTTCTCCGCCCTTTCAGCTCCCTAACTATAGAAAGGTTAGCTTATATGGTTCAGCTGGGCAGTGACTAGTGTCCTGACTGCCCATTTGACCGTGGGTTTTGTAGTCTTTTAACAAATGCCATGATGATTTGTAGTCCTTGTTGCATCCACCCTGTGAGAATGTTTCTCCCCTGTATAACACTACCTCTCAGGACATCACAACATGTACATTTTGAGTCTTTTAATTTCCACAATCACAACCTTGAAAAGCAATGAACAGTCTGGCAAAGTCTTCCAGACTAGTTTCATGTCCAAATGACCCATGCTGTAATAAATGTGATGCACTGTGAAGCACAGAGACTATCAAATGTAAAGAGCTCCCTCACATATATCTCATGTATTACACAGTCTAGGTTAGATGTATCTAAATGTTCTGCAGGCTAATGTATGAAGGATGTGGACCCCTTTAAAACTCTACAGTGATTTTATAAATATAAACTTGACCTAATGTTGAAGTGTGTGACACAGCACAAGTTTAGATATGACATGCTCTGGAGGATAAGATGAGTGCTCTGTTTCTTAAATACACATAGGTGTAGATTTCAGGGGTAAGCAGGGGACATGTCCCCTCAGTATTTAGAACATGTGTATTTGTCTCCCCCAGTAAAAACATGAAGTAGCAGGGGACATTTCTTTGATGAAATTTAAGACATTTACACAATAAATTGATACAAAAAAGCACAAATTTGGTGCATAAAAATTCACCAAAATGTAGGAAAGTAAGTGTTTGATGCTCAGTTTGTCCCCCTAAATGTTGAAACAACTTGAAATCTGCAGCGGTGTAAATACACACTGAGGGTTTTAAGTTTAATGAAGTGGGATTCATGCATACAAGTTCATTTGAACTACAGCAAGAGGGTTATCTGGGTCCCAAATTTCAGAGCAGGAATTTCAAGTCATTTCATTTTCATATCTGTTTTTTATTCATTCATGTTCAAATCTGATGAAAACGTGACGTGACGTGCTGACATCCACACAAGGCAGGAGATTTAGATTAAAAAAAAAAAAAAAAAAAAAGGTTCAGACGAACCAGAGCACTGATTTTCAGTGTGGGTCCACTGCCACCATGTGGTGAAGAGGTCAACTTGGCCTCAGTGAGGAGATTCAACAGGTTTAATACAACCCAGTACTGTACAAAAGACACATACTCCAAATACCACCAGTCTATATTGATTACACAATGTGTCAAATACAGGACATTCCCTGCATATTATTAGCAGCCTTAATTTCTTGAGCACATGCTGAACCATATGAAGTTCACTCTGTTAACGGTGGTGAAAGAGTTAAACTAAGACGTGCGTGTTGCTCCTGTTGTGCACGGGGCGGAAAAAAGCATATTCCCGAGATTAACTCACATTACAAACATCTGAAGAGGTTTCAACCCAAACTCTCTCTCTCTGTGGTGATGCTGTGCGCAACTGCGTGACGGAGTGGAGTGTATTCAAAACACCACCCCATCACCCATGTCAAACTCAAATATTCGTCGTCAATGCCTCAGTGTTGGAGCTCCTCACATACAGACACCATCACACTGAGCTATGGAGAAGTTTGTGCTCGCACTGATTTGCCTGCTGAATGTTCTGGTGTGTTTTGGTACCGGTCAGCACCATTTACGCGCAGGTGTCGGACCGTGGAGACAGCGGTTTCAGTGGGAGAATAACGGCCAGGTGTACAGTTTACTGAGCACGGGGACTCAATATCGCCCACCTGCGCAGAGCAGAAGACGCACTCAGCTTTTATTGACAACAAAAAACAATTTTAACCGACATCACCCTCCTGTTGCGCTCAGATCCACCAGAACCAGATCTGGAGAGCTCGAGGACGCACCCGGGGGTCACTTTCAACAAAATGACCTCACTCAGACGTCGGTTCTTGGTGTTGATGCTGGTCACTATTTACTCGCCCCGGGACGACCTGGGGCACGTCAGTCCCCACCGCGCATCGCAACGTCTAGAGAGGCTGTGGCTGTGGGATACCCTTCTCATCAGGCACCGTTTAACGGCAGCGCTGCTGCTTTCACCACCATCCAGGAGTTCTCCGGCAGTGGAGTCCCTCGAGGAGGCCGGAGTACACCTGGACATGGCGCGCAACAGGCCACAGCGTCACCAGTAAGATCACCGGACTTTACGCACAGCCGAGGCGGCAGGATAAACTCACAATCACCTGCCCGGTCACCTGCTGCAGGTGGATGGGTCCCCATGGCTGAGGATAGTGGGAATGCTCGGCGCATTCCACAGCAAACACATTTAGGAGACGCTCGCAGTGCGCAAAGAGCGCAATCACTGACCAGAATCACACCGGAGTCAAACGTTTCTCCCACAGCACTGTCCAGTAACTCCGTAGAAGTACACTTCTCACGCCCAAGGTCGGATGCAACAGGGACTACGGACATGGGTGACCCACGGGACCCGCACAGCATTCATCACAGGAACTCAGTTTTCTATAATGTTTACCCACCAGACCGCAGGAACAGGATCAGTGTGCGCCCTCCACCAGGACCGGGATATGGCACCAGGTTCTTCCACAATGGTGAGGCGGACTGGAGACCTTGTAACCAAGCTTCAAAGAAAACCTTGATTGATTACACCCTGATATCAAAGTCTGAATAATAACGAGCTCTCTAAGTTACAGCTCATTTTCTGGTGAAGCCCTGAGTGAAGCAGATGCCTCATACTCATTTTCAAAATTTAAATCCCCTTTTTATAATGTATTTTTAATGGGAATGAGACTTAATGCCTCCTTACGGCAAAACTAATGTCTCCTGTATGAGAGCCTCTGAGCAAAACTGAAATTAGATTGCTGATTGATCGACTGCAGCGGGTCATTAGTGAGGTAGCCGGCCAGCAGAAAGTATAAAGTATTCAAAGTTCATAATCTGCTGAAGTATACTATTAAAGTAGGCCTATGTGGTATCAAATGTACCAGGTAGAAAAAGTAAAATTACTTATTAACATTCAGATTTGTTCAATTTCCTATATTTTTTTATATCAAATCAGTAGATGTGAAGATTTTTTGTACTTAGATAGAGGTGAGCTACACAATGTAATGTTCTAATGTCTGCACATCACCACATACATTTCTGTTGCCACATCACTAAATCACATATTCTCTGCCCCAACTTCCTTAAAGAATGTAACTAAAAAGCTCCCACCTATTTTCCAGAAGTATCTGCACTGAGTTAACGCATGCGTTCACATTAATTTAAAGTTGTGGATTCATTCTTTTCTGCAGGTCTCCCAGACTTGGTTCCTGACCCTTACTACATCCAAGCTGCCTCTTACATCCAGAGAGTGCAGATGTACGCGCTTCGCTGTGCTGCTGAAGAGAACTGTCTTTCCAGGTGCACTCATTTATTTGACATCACACAGCATTAAGCTGACAGCCAAGTCAAGACCAATTACATCAGTTAATTAGCGAAGACACCAGTAGATTAAGGGTCAGCCTGATGATTCTTGTTTCGCCCTCTGTCCTTGATGGGCATTTTGTTGTGCACATGCTCTCTGCTGTGTAATAAAATGTTATACCTTTAAATGCAAAAATCAATGGGTACACACCTATAAAGAAATAATGATGATCGTTTAAGGTTCCTCTGAGGTTGCTTGCCACATTAGGATGTGTGTTGGCCTCGGTCCCATTTGGAAGCTCTAGCAGAGTGATAGAGCGGCTGGACACAAATCTGGCAACCGCCCGAGATTCTCCCCTCTGATCTGAGCAGCCACTTTGCCAAGTAAAAGAAGCTCTGAAGTGAAAGGCAAAGGATTCCTGAGGTGAATGCAAAACCTACTGAGGCAAGACCAGAAACCACCCCTGTCGCTTACACAGTAGTGCTCCATTATGTAAAGCGCCCAGCGAGGAGGAGACGGAGTTCAATGTGCAGTGAAGTGTGTGTGGAGGATAATGTGATGTAGAGATACCACAAACAAAAAGGTGAAACAAGTCAGCCCCTGCTGCGCTCTCTCAGTGAGTTAGGTGTCACTTCTGCTCAGAGTGAAGATACTCGATGTGAACTTTGCTCATTATCTTGCTGTTTCCTTTTACTTCAGGTCTGCGTATCACCCGAGTGTGAAGGACCTGGACTACAGAGTCCTGCTGCGGTTCCCACAGCGTGTGAAGAACCAAGGAACAGCAGACTTCCTCCCAGTGAAGCCCAGACATGAGTGGGAATGGCACAGCTGTCACCAGTGAGTTCAGTGTTATAATACCCAGGGCATGACCAGTGGTGGAGGGAGCAGGGGCATAGGCAGTGTGATAGCACTGGGGCCTCTGGGTTGGAGGGGCCCTTGGAAGTGATTCAGAATACCACCTTGGAAATATACCTGTGTTCAAAGATAAATGATAAAGGCAAGAATAATATTCATTTTAAAATGGTGCCCTTATATATGTCCTCAAAAAGACAAACTCATTCTTTTTTCTTTTTCTTTAAAAAAAATATTCAGTAGCTATCTAAAACAAAATTATGTCCTTTTCTTCACAAGCTATAAAATCTATAAATATGCTATAACAACTATTCAATTAAATGATTAATTTCTTAGTTTTTCCGTGTTTTTGTCAGCTGCACATTGATGATTGCTGGGTGTAATGTATGTTGATGTTGTCCTATGTCAAGTCTCTATTTGTGTCAAGACAATACATGCACGATAGCGTGCACCACGGCCCATATCAATAGCATGCCTATAGGGCCCGTCATAACAGTGTGCACTGGGGCCTGTAGTAACTTCCTTACGCCACTGGGAGGAAGTATTCGGATCATTTGCAGAAATAAAAGAACTATAACCACACTGTGAAGATACTCCATTACATGTAAAAGTCCTACGTGTAAAAGTGTGTAAGTATAATCAGGGAAATGTATTCACTGTACTGTGCACATACAGTAGTGCATAGACTCTGCCAAATCTCAGGATCAGTTAACTTTGATGTTTTTCAACCTAGACCCTAATTTCCCATGTTTTTGACTGTGACTAATAGAATTTTTTTTTTAACCTGGTCCAGTATTGAGCGACAGGGCTGCAATGTAACCATTCAGGGCAATTATGCACTGTCAATTTCCGTCCACTGAAAGTGCTTGTTTTTGCCACTCACATCCATCCATCTATTTTCAACCACTTATCCAGAGCATGTCGTGGGGGCAGCAGGCCGAGCAAAGCACCCCAGACATCCCTCTCCCCAGCAACACTTACCAGCTCTCTGATTCAATACTGGACCTATTTAAAAAAATGTTGCTGGGAAAATAGGGGCCACGTTTAAAAATGCAGATGTTACCCTTTAATTATAGAAAAATATAGATCACTGTTTCTTGTACTCGTTGTCTTCATTATTTCCTTAGTTTTGTAGCTGCCAGTGTGCTGAGATGTAAATATCGCCCATGGGTCTTTACAGTGTAGTAAAATGTGCAAATCTGGATGTGCATTAAATGACAAAATTAACAGCGCTGTTTTAATAACAAAAAGCACAAAGAAATCTAACATTTATACACAACATTGAGACATAATGCAAGGATAAGGCAGCATTTATTAAGAATGCAGCACCACTGGCAAAATCACTTTCTAATCACAATCCAGCTCCTCCTGTCTGCATGTCCTTGGGCAATACACTGAATCCCAAATTGCTCCTGATGAAACGATGCTCTCTTTGATCATTTAAGAGCCACCCAGGCAGCTCTATGTTGTGCCAGTTACAGTTTGTTCAGTTCCTTTCTTGGAGCTAATATGTGAATGATGGAACAAAATATTAGATGTGAGAAAACAAGCAACTTTATCTTAGAAGAAAAAGCATAACACATGCAATATCTGAGCATCTTTTCCTATTCTGGCCACTGTGCCATCAAAATTAGCTGAATGATGATTTCCACAACACATTTGGAGTAAAGCTCTCATTTGGATCTGTGTGTCTGTGTGTCTGCAGGCATTACCACAGCATGGAGGCCTTTAGTAACTATGACTTGCTGGACGTCTCGACTGGACAGAAGGTTGCTGAGGGACATAAGGCCAGTTTCTGTCTGGAGGACACGTCCTGTGACCCGGGGATACAACGACGCTTCGCCTGCACTGTTCACACACAGGTTGGTCCCTCTGGGCTATGATTTATCATGACTGCGGGATAAACACTTTTCCTTAAGCCAACAGAAGAGTAATGTAAGTTTGAATTTTTCTCAGGGGCTCGGCCCTGGTTGCTACGACACGTATCACGCCAACATCGACTGCCAGTGGATCGACATCACAGATGTACCACCTGGAAACTACATACTGAAGGTGTGTACAACTGCTTTATGGAATACAATTGTTTCTCATCCTGAGCAGCATTCACAACAGCATGTTTTCATATCACCAGAGTCAAATGATACATGTGTTTCTGCTCACCCAGGTGACAGTGAACCCGTCTCAGTTGGTTCCGGAGTCAGATTTCTCTAACAATGAGGTGCGCTGCGACATCAGGTACACAGGAAGCTACGTCCAGGCGAGGAACTGCAGGATCACTGTGTAAGTCAGTCTTGTGTTCTCACTCCTTGTAGCTGAGATCAGAAGTAAAAAGATCATTGACGTCTACTCTTTGTTCCACAGAAGCTGACCTGACTGAAGACTAAATAAGTCTCATAGAAACATACTTAATACTTTCTTGTTGCTTTATATGAACAGTTGCTGCTCTGTTGTGCAGCTGTTTTACTCTACAGTGTTTTCTATTTGTATTTATGTCATGTGATATCTTGTAGCTACAACTACGCTAACTAGGTGTTAACTTATGTTATTTGTAAGAATATACTTTTTTAAGCAATGCAAGACTCTTCTGTTAGCTGTGTGTGTGTGTGTGTGTGTGTGTGTGTGCAGGAAACTTGAGGAAAGTGTGTTAACAAATAGAAAGAAAACAAGTTATTGTTAAAGGAATACTTTACCCGCTAAATGATCATTTATATATCAATTACTCACCCTGTGTTATGCTGAGTTCGGATAGGAAACCTTGTTTTTCTCGCATGCCTCCACGGTGAACGAAGAATCCAAAAACAGAAAATTCTTGATGATTTTAATAACAGCAACACTATATCAAAACATCCATATAAACTCTCAGACAACTCGCGCAGTATAATCCAAGTCTCATTTATCCAGTCGTATGCTCAGTGCTTCCCATACACATGCATTTTTAGCTTAAGTATTAATATTTGAAACACAATGTCCTGTGAGAACTTCTCCGTGTTTTTAGCCACCACCCAGATTTTCAACGGCGTTTCACCAAACCTCCGGGAACTGTTGACCTAGTAGGTGGAAAATAGTAGATAAAGTTAGCTAACGTTAGCTAGTAACGTTAGCCTGATGTGAGCAGTACATCTACGTAGCCTAACGTTTCAGAAAATTACACTCAGGCACTCAGCCAAAAACAGGATGACAGTCGTTTTAGTTGTGGACTGAACCACAGACAAAATAGTTGGTCTATTAGACTCTTGTACGCTTAATTATCAACGCGCCTTGTAAGGTTAGCAACGTTAAGAGGCCTGGAGGACATGGTCATTTGTAACGATGATCGTGTCAGCACTGATATGTGCAAATCTGTCAAGTTTCAGGAAAATCCCTTTTCCTCGTCTTGTATGGATCACATCCGACTTGCGTTTCAATTTTCTGATACTGCCTGCAGGTATCATCCAACCTTTTATGCAGTCACGTTTCTCTATATCCAATTCACGCAGCATCTACAATTTTGCTCTTGATAATAGTAACATGATGCAAACAAGCTATTCATCAAGAATTTTCTCAGCTTTGGATTCTTCACTTATCGTGGAGGTGTGTGAGAAAAACAAAGTTTTCTTCCTGAATTCAACCTATCATGGTGTAATTGATATAATGATATTTGGGGGGTGAAGAATTCCTTTAAGGCAGTGGTTCCCAACTGGTGGGTCGCGGTCCAAAAGTGGGTGACTTGCAAACATGTCAAGTTTGTAAAAAGAAAAAAACATTTTTGCATTGTTGAAGTGCTGTTTCCTGCTGTCGAGTGAATAACAGACAGCTACTGGACAGAGACGGCAACCTTGCTCGACGACATGGCCAAATGCAAGTATAATGCTGAATATATTTTAACTGTGTGGACCTTGAACTAATGACAAAGGAGAAATCTGGACCTTTTGGCTGGACCAGTTGGGAGCCACTGCTTTAAGGAAGCTGTGTAAATTCATTCAGTTGTACTGTTCGACTGAATTGGTGCTTATCTTGGAGTCAACAATGGTGCTCAGCATTTTGTGTTGTCAGTGAGACCCTCAGTCTATTATCGACCACATACTGTATGTACTGGAGTGAAAGACTTGTGAAAGTGCTGTTAAAATATAAAAACCAAATACTCTCATGCAGCATTTCCAGCAGGATGGTGTGTATGATTTGTGCACAAATGTACAGTCTGTTCTCTTATGATCTAGTCTGAAGGGTATTTGACTGAATGGTGTTCTGATTTTTTAGTATATTTAATAATAAAGTTTTTCCTTTTTTAAACAAAGCCACCATTGAAGACGGATGCCTTATTTAAAAAATCTAAAGGGTCACTACTGATGGGATAATTTGAATAAATATTTAAAAACATGAGGTCATTCCACCACCCATTTAGCATTAACAGCAGTTAACACAAGCGAAGGGCCATTAGCATGAGGAGTGGTACATTTCTTAAATGCTTTTAGAATAACACACCTCAGAGAAATACCAGAGTGATTCCAACTAGCACGTTTACGTCTCTCGGAAATGGCACCGTATAGCCTCGCACCACCGGCCTGTTGTTGCACATTCGTCATGTTGTGTTACAGTAGATGAGTGATTGAGAAAACATTTATTCACCTGGCACTGACTCCATGTGAGGTGTCTGGGAATGCTCTGTTTACACTTTGTCACCAGATTTATTAGGAACACTGTCTGACTCGGTAATGTATAAATAATCACCACAGCTATTTCTTCAACACACCTCATTCTTTCTGTTCATTTTCTGACCGTGCTCTTTGCTGTCCAGCACAAAGAGATTCCTTCATACACTTTTAATGTTAAATATAGAGCATGAATGAAAAAGGCTTTTTACAATTTGGCGCTACAACCTCTGGTACAATTTGTTTAAGCACCATAACTCCCTGACAACACCCTGTATGGTGGAAACATAACGACTGCAGCAATTTATCCCTCAACAGAAACTTTTGTGTGGTCCTTGCAAAGTGGAAGATTTCAGCAACTTTCATGCAAAGTCTTGATGAAAGGAGGAAATGGTTTCGGGATGTTTATGAGATGAATTTGCAGGCAGGTGGGAGCTGAGGTCATGGAGTGTGTTTTCTCTGCTGCTCTGCAGCATCTGTTACAGCAGCTCTCTCACTGACTCACTAACACAGTCTGTCTAGTGGCAGCTTCAGGGCCGCAGCAGGTCACCAGCTTCTCCACTCACTCTCATGGTAATGAGGGTTTCTCAGATGCTGTGTGTGCCCGTCCTCGTTTGTCTCGGTTGATGATCTCCATCTGTTAGTTCACACAAGTTATGAGGGCGACAATAAATCCAGAGGACAGTCTTAGAGAATTGTGATGGGATGTTTACACCACATGAACATTAGTGTACATTCAGTACTTAAACACACTGGTACAGTGGTGAAGGATGTATTCAAATTCCTACTTATGTAAAAGTACATAAGAATTGTCAGCAAAATGTACTTTAAAAGTTGCCAGTAGTTCTGCACAATACTGGTTCCTGTGACCAGTGTTGTAGTACTCAGGATCGGTCTTAAGCAGGATTTATACTTGTGAGGCAGACCCTATGCTGTAGCCTATGCACGTGGCCTACACCGTTGTGAGCATCTATAGGCTACATGTGTAGTGGTGTGTCTGTGTCACTCTGCAGTTATACACCTCCAAAACACTAGTCGGCAACGGGGTTTCTGTGGAGTGTTGTAAAGTTGAGTTGAACACACCCAAAACACACGTTAAACATGGCTTAATAGAGACTATTTCAAACACAAGTATACAAATCGGCTTCACTATAACTCGCAGCATTCACAGACAAAACACTTGTCTTTATCTGGACACGTTCTCCCCACAAATACAACATGCTAATGTTATTAGCACAAGCCTATGATATTTTACATTGTATTAATTAGCCTAGCAGCTAGCGATCTTTTCCTCAACTCATATGAAGCCAGGGACAACAGCAACATTTAACAAAGGTAACGTTACATAATTTGGCTCCATTACAACTCACAACATTCACTGACAAAACAACTGTCTTATACTAAACACGTTTTTCAAACAAATATAAGATGCTAACGTTATTAGCACAAGCCTATGGCATTTTACATTGTATAAATTAGCCAAGCGACAAGCAGAGATTTCCTCTGCTTATATGAAGCCAGGATAAATCACACACAAGACTTGAGATGCTATTTTTGTGGAGGCTTTATTGTCTTCACAATTGATTGTTTCTTATGTGTGAAATTAAAGTCAATAAAAGCTTCCATTCCACTGAGGGAAATGGTTTTCAACTCGCAAAAATAGACAGGAGGTCTGCGTCACTGCAATGCATTGTTACATTTCTGGGGAGGTGCACGTACGGTGTCGATTCGACGCAGAAGTATAAATTCCGCCGTAGTCTCCAGTCCACTTTTTGAAGGTCTTGTCTCGAACTTGACTGCAGTTTTACTCGGTCTTATCTTATCTCTATCTCAGACGAAGGGGACTAGGAATGGGGATATCACTAAATTGCCTGCACAAAAAAGAAGTGTTCAATAAAGTTGGTTGCGATAATTTCAGCTATTTGTATTTGTTTGTATTGTTTGCTCACATAAAACAAAAGAAAATTCCCACACATAAGATTCACCTCTGTAATTCCTTGTGATTATTTTATCAAGACATTTCTCATGGTACACTTACACATACAGGTAGGTATAGTGATAGAAGAGATGTATAAAAAAGAATTGTCATTTGTTTCTGTGGGTGTTTTTTCTGTGGAAATGTGGAGGGGTCTGGTCTTGGTCATGACCTGGTCTCAACCCAGCCCCAATCTCATATTTTAACAGCTTATAGTGCGTTTTTTTTAATAGATAAAACATGAATCTAAAAAGTAACCAGTAACTGATATATATACATATATATCTGTTAAAACTACTTCAGTAGCCTTTTGTAACCACACTTCTTGATTTTTCACAACTGTATCGATAAAGGATAGAGGTCAAAAAGCATTAAAAATTTGAAAAATCTTGCCTCTTATGTCCACATCACTTGTTTTAAACCTGTTTCATAACCCCAGATTTCACTCATCCTCTTACCCAAACTTGGCCTCTCTGTGAGGCCGACACCATCTTTGGTCAGAGAGCCGTCGAGGTGATCCACTGATGTGAATTTGAGTGTGACAGAGGGTCAGGGCAGAGCCTCCTCCACCGCCACTCCAGGTGCTGTTTGCTCAGGGCAGGCCGACGTGCTAAGCCTGCAGGGTGTGCAGGATGGGCAGAGCTGCCGGTCGCCCCTGCCTGCCCCCGCTGGAGATGGCGAGGAGGAGAGAAATTCCACAGATCCGCAGACGGCCAGGAAAACCTGACTGCAAACTGCTGGCATCAGCAGCACTGCAGCTATAAGCCATTCTTATCACGGGCTGAAGGTCTGTGAGGTTGTGCCCAGAGGCCTGACTGTCTGAGACTCCTGGTCAACAAGTGTCAGAGCCAACAGGCGAGACTGCAGTGACACTGGAGGGAAGTCAGTTTGTTCCTCGGACAGACACAAACTGCAAAACTGTCAACACTGACCCCATTAACCTTCATGCTTTTGATATTTCCTTTCTTTTTGCTCCAAATCTAAGTTTAACTTTCTAATCTCAGAGGTTTATTTTTTGCATTAAATCATCTGAAATTATCCTTTGAGTCAAACATTTGTTAACCTGGTGACAAGAATTAAAAATTTGTGGGTTTGAACAAAGCTTGTTCACATAGTATGAGTTCATTGTGACAGACCTCCTGAAGAGTCTGTGGAAAAGGTGTGGACTTGGGTCCCAAATTTTATGGCTTTAAACTCGACCTGATAAAATAAAAAAACACTTGCAACTCGACTTGAACTTCAACACCAACAACTCATGACTTCACGCTGACATAAAACTTTGACTTGAAAACTCTTAACGCTTCCCCCAGGCACAAACATTTAAAAGTATGTTCCACCATTTTGGTTCATTTTTAGTCTAATGTACTTGTACTAATCTTTCTCCTATTGTTAGTCCATTAGGCACTCATTTTTGCCTTTGCTCCTTGAGAACACCTCTGTCTTGTATATTTTGCCAGATATTCAATACTCGGTTGTTATAAAACTGGACCCAGTGAGTGACCCTGACCCAGGGTACCCACTGGTTGTTCTGGTTGGTACCGGTTGTGAACGTTAAACTGTGGTTACTGTACTTAGTGTAACTGTAATTTGAAGCATTCTCTGGCACAAGAGTTTCCTTTGGGATAAGTAATGGAATTTAATTTAATTTAATTTAATTTTATTTTATTTAATTTTATTTTATTTAATTTTATTTTATTTTAATATATTTTATTCAAAAAGTGTGCCACAAATCTATTTATTTCCCTAATTTTTTTTTTAACTTTTATCTTTTTATCTCATTTAGACACAGAACATAAAACATGCAACAATCTACAAAATCACTTTAAAAGAAGAATACTATTACAGGAAATGTCTTACAAATTTGGGAAGAGAAAGTTACAGACATTTTTCCAAAATGAGATACGTTGAATACAACAAGACAGGACAGAAACACAAAATTAATTTTGTTGTGGTGCTGGTTAATAGTGCTTTATGTTATGAAAGTGAAATATCAGCACTAATTTTTAAGATTAAGTCCAATGGCACTTGTTTTAACAAATCAATACATAATTTTAAAAGCATTCATGATTTTTGTTTAGTTATACATCATTACTCTGTTGTTAAAATGACATTACACATAGTGAAGACTGCATTGTGACTGGTTTAGGACTTGACACTTAACTTGGGACTTGACTTTACTTGTGACTTGCAGAACAATGACTCCCACCTCTGGTTTGTGGGATTGAGGAGATAAATCTCTCTTAACTCTGACAGCGTGATAATCAACCCCATGATGCCAGTGTTTGTATAAATAAACATCCTTCAGAATTCATTTAACACATTTAGACAAGTGTGAAGTCACACGTCAGCTCCATGAGAGGATAAATAATGATATATAACAAGTATCCAACTATGAATCATACAATGATTTGAAGTAACAGTGGTATCAACAGAGCTGAGTCAGCTCAGTAACAGCTGTTCAGAACTACTGAAGTGCTAAATGAAGTATAAATCTGCACATAAACAACCACTGACACACTGAAGTGTTGATTTGAATGCCTCCTGCTGTGTGTGTAAAGTCTGCAGTGTGAGCTTCCATCATTAGTGAGATAACTTGACACCAACTTGTGTTTCTCTGTCTGGATATGTGGTCTGTATGTTTAACTTTGTAGGGGATTGTTTGTTTATAGCAAAGACTAGAAGCTGTTTGTTTTGAATATTTTTGCTCTCCTCCTGGTGTTACGCAGCTGAGTGTCTGACATCCTGAAAGAAGGAAACAATGTTTACCTGGGCAGGACGAGGACTCCCTGAGTCTGACCATTTACACATCATTACAGATTTAATAGCTTTTGAAATAGAAGAATGTGCCTAATGACCCCTGTACTTTTCCTCCCCGGAGCTGCTGTGTAAATATCCAAACACTCAACAGGCTGTCTGAGTGAGTGCATGCTGTTATTAATCCTGTTATTGTATTATTTTTGGGCTGGGAAGTGGGATTGGGCAGGGAGGCGGTCCGGATGAGGCTGCAAACAGAGGAGGAGAGTGAGGAGAAGGGTGAAGAGGGCGGACAGGTTATTCAGCTGAAACCCTCCGCTTATTTTAGGTCTGAATGTGACTCTAAATGCTGCTATTGTTTTACGGGTTTAACACATGAGTGTCAGACAACGTTAAGATGTCTCCTCTCATACCAAACATCTGTTCATCTGTCACGAGGGCGACGTTTTAGGGCTCCAGAGACATACGTATAAAAACACACATACACATGCATGCAGACATGTAGGAGCAGACATGAGACTGTGTCTGTCTCCTGTAACACAAAATGCTCTACTGTGAAAAAGACAGGAATGTGCATGTACAGTATTTGGCACAGAGAACACGGGAATATGTGTTTTAGCAGGCTTGCTGTCTAGTGTTTGCAGAAATATTCCCTTGGCAGACCTGAATTTAAGTGGCAAATAATCAGAGTGTCTTATCCTTTTAAAGTCTATCACAGTGTTATTTCACAGATCAGATGATGCAAAGCCTTGAGCTTTAATAGTGCTCATTTAAAGTGTAGTTTAAATGCTTCAAAGGAACTGCCAAAGATATTTTCCTCTCAGTTGTTGAGGCATTTCTTTATGTTTTGACATGCTGAGTCAAAACAGCAGCAGGAGCCACTTTCAGTTAAATCCACTGAAATCGTTTTGCCGATTATAGTTTGGAATTAATATGTGTGCAATAAAACATCAAATCTTACTGTGCATACATAACCTATGATACTAAATGTCCAATGACATCTACATAATGTTCTTTTACTGTTCATTGTTAGTCATCAATCCACGCAATCTTAATTCCAATGTTCTTTGTAGTGCACTCTTCCACCATTCATACAGTACAGTGCAAACCAGGCCTCAAAGCTACAATTTTAATAAACAATATTACCTGTAAAAAACATAATGAACTTTTGCTATCCAGCTGTTTTTATGTACATTTATATTTATTTTTCCATACAAACCCACCTTTAAGTAATAGCTAAATGTTTGTCTGCATGTCTTATTTAGTGTTATGTGTCAACATGCTTGGCAAATTAAGTTTATTGCACTTCTGGTGCTGAGTCCAAATGTGCCTTGATAGGAAAAACAAAACAGTTATCTTCTCTTATATTCTGCACCACATCATCCATTCCTGTCACAGTATCTTATACCCCATAGACAGCCTAGAATAATAACAGTCTAACAGCTGTGACTATAAATTGATTAAAAAAAAGCTTATTTAATCCTCAAACTGCAATACTTTGTGGAAGACCCAGACATCAAGGACAGTATGTAGATCTTTGGGGGAAAAAGCCTCCATTTATCTGTTTCCATGTAAACCACATGTTGCAGTAAAGAATGATTGAAATAAGCTGACACGAGACTTTGTTATGAGACAAGAAACGTCAATGACATGTTCATGCAACACCTGAATTCATGAAAGAGAGATGTGTACTCTATTTCGGTGAAGATTCTCAGTCATCCAGGTCATGGTCATCATAAGTGCTATATCGTAGGCAACTGGACTTGCCTACGGTGTGTACTCCACCCTCTCCCCTTTACACCTGTGTATGACATCCTGGGCTGCAGCCAGGCAGTAAAAAGAGACATACATATAACTAAACAGAGGTGTGTTTGTATGTGAGAGAGAGTTTTCCATCTTGTACAAAGCAACACTTTGATAGCATTATATTGTTGGTGTAATTATTTCACACTTAATACAGACTTTGCCACCTAACTAGCCTGTTTTTTGTATTCTTGTAATTATTTTTAATGGTTTGTTAAGCATTTTTCTTTTTTTTTTACCTTTTCGTGCATAATTTTTTGTATGTTTATATATTCTAAATATTCATACACACTACAATTACCTCTAGGGATATTCAATTCACAATAATATGTGGAAGATGTCATTTTTTACTTCTGAATTTTCCCCCCTATATTCCCTATAGAGGATTCTTTAAAAAACAAAAACAAAAAAAAACTTAAGTTTGTGTAATGTGACTTAATTTGACTAAACAATCTCAGATCAAGATCCACTTACTAGCTTTGCTCTGGAGGATTTCACCTTCACATGTCATTGCCGCATTTTCATGATGTATTGGGACCTACATGAAATTCTCTTTCAGTCATTTTCACCATGAAGTACAGTAGCAGAGCCATAATTAAAATATCTGAAGATGCATTTGTATGATAGAATATAATCTAACTCTGTGGTGTATTTTATATTCCCTATTATTGTTTGTCTTTTTTTGATAAACATCTGAGCTTAGGCATGATATCTACTTCACATAAGTCTCTACTGCTGTGCGTCATTAAAAATTAATGTTGTATGAACGAGAGTGACATCGTGTGGCCATGAATGGTAACGTTACAATGAATTCTGAACTCATACTTTAATTCGTCAGTATTAAGAGAAGTTAATCTATAAACTATATCAATAAAGACTGTATTTTTTATTACCATTAAGTGGAGGGAATCGTCTTTTTTATGTTTGTCATGTTTTACTTATTTTGCCATATTTTGTTTCCTTGGTTTGGTGTGTGACGCCTGGTATGACGTCATCCACAGTCGACGGGATACTCGGTAACCCAGGGAGCCACTCACAGCGACACACCACTACACATCTAAAGGAGGAGGAAGAGATGGCCACCCAAAATAACTTCTGCGCTGTCAGTCTGGCGTTCCTGCTCGTGTTCGCGTTGACTGCTTCGTTAGTCCCGGTCGATGCTTCTCCTGATCGAACCAAGACGGTGGAGTTCAACGTTAAACCGGGAGGAGTGGTGCATACTTTCACCGAGGCGATTGTAAGTGACTGAATAAAGTAACGTTACTGTCTTTATTTCACACAGCTAGCTAACGTTTTTAAACTGCAACCAGACACCAAGCTGCAGTGAGGCTAAATATGAACGTGCAAGTATAACTCGGTTTGAATGTAAGCTAGTTCACCCTGTAGTTTATCGTAATTCGCTCCGTTTTAATCGCTCATTAAGTATTTGACAGATTAATAACAGAATTAAATATATCACGAATTATATTGTGTGTGTAGTATGTGTTTATCTCATTGTAGTGTGTCACATTTGCTATATTTGCTATTTAAAATGACATACACGGAAAAACTACAGTCGCGGCGTGATGACGACACAGCCTGTGAGAGGCTGACACGTCGCTGCCTCAGTGACACAATGGCTCCTTTGATTGGCTGACAGGTTTGATGAATGTGCAGTGCTTCTTTTGTGTGTAGTTTGAAAGTGAAGTTTTAATACAATATCCGGACATCAAGACTGCAACTAATTGCTTTTATTTTATTGTCAAGTATTATTTTTATGTATGAATTAATTGCTTTGTAATTTGCTGTTAAAACAGGCTAAAATAATAACAAATGCCCATCACTATAGGCATTTTTTCACAGCAGACACTGACCTGATAAAGCAGGAAAAGCAGGTTTTACTGCAGTTTTCCCCAATTGTTTAAACATATTTCCTGAAACTACAGCTCAGTACTAAAAATGCAAAACTGGAAAGAGTTATCCATTTTGTCACAACTCCACAAATCTCTTGCAAAATGAAACATTGCACCTAAAACCACGTTCTCTCCTCCGATAAACTGATTGTTTCCCCCAAAATGATACACACAGCTGTTATATGAATAACAGAGCATCACTGGTGTGATAAATTTAAAACACTACCTTTAATTAACATTTATATGTTTTGGCTTCATGAGACCACACTACATATCCAAATGCATAAAACTGTGTAGAAATTTGCTCCCTTTTCTCCTTTTTCCTCACTTATATACGGTATGATGACTGTAGCCATGTTTCAACACCAGTATGAATATATCAAATATATACTGCATTGACACAGTTATTGCAGCAGCATATTGTAAAAGCACATTTGTTAATCAAATGAGCTCCAACTGGGC
Organism: Epinephelus moara; assembly: GCF_006386435.1. Lineage (NCBI taxonomy): Eukaryota > Metazoa > Chordata > Actinopteri > Perciformes > Serranidae > Epinephelus > Epinephelus moara. The sequence continues at coordinate 16,195,482 of NC_065515.1, forward strand.
AAAACTGACAAGCCAGCATCCCAGACTCACACTATAAAAGTTTTTTGTTGTCATTGTCATTAACACACAGGTCCGAAAGACACACACATGCACAAACAGGACCTATTCATGCACAAAGTGGAGAGATGTCAGAGTGAGGGGGCTGCCTTGGTCAGGCGCCCCAAGCGGTTGGGGGGTTCGGTGCCTTGCTCAAGTGAACTGGCACCTCTCCAGCTACCAGTCCATGCTCCATATTTGGTCCGGACGGGGACTTGAACAGGCGACCCTCCGAACCCTCTGATCCCAACCCAAGTCCCTATGGACTGAGCTACTGCCGCCCCCATTAACCATTATCATAAAATTTTCCTCTAAAAACCACATTATACAATATAGATATTCACTGCAGTGCACCGGACACTCAGGTCCCTTGTCATCAGAGTGTTGCAGGAGAGGAAAGCCACCGGAAGTATCAGTGAGGCTGCAAAAAAGCCTCAAGGTGGCTGTGGATCAAGAGGGCAGATCCATGGTGTAGCGCGCTGTTTGGAAACAAGCCGGGACTGATCACCCCCGGCTGGGTCGCCCAGATGAGGGTGTCTGATGATCTAAGAGCCAAAACACCCAATGACCCTGGGTTCATCACTGATGATGTGTCCAAGCCACACTGTCTAGGTGTTTCAAATAACTAACTAACACTATGGTAAATGTCTGCAAAATCACATGTATGTGTTTTACAGTTTTGTAAAAGTCATCACTTTGGACAACAGAAATCGTTTCATCATGATGTGATATCTCTGCCCTAACTTAAATATTCACTCTTCACACACAATATCAGGTGTAACATTTTCCTGTAGAGCATGTCAAAGCGTTTGCTGTGAGAAACGTCTTTACCTGAGGAGAGAATTGATGTCTCCAAAACACTGTTATCACAGTAGCAGCCAGAACAGACCTTTGAATTCATAATGACATGAAACATAGACAAGAAAGCTAATCTTTGCCTTTGTGAGGCTGCGGGGATGAAAGCTTTTGTGTGTTTGCTTGATAAAAACTGATGCACACACTCCTGTTTCTGAAATGCACATTTGACAGAGATAATCAGTAGTTTGTAGATTGATGGAAGGTGTAAATTAATAGCATGTAAAGCTCAGTAATAAAAATTATAAGCAGGTTTAATGATGCACCATGTTTCGCTCTCTTAATTTCAGAAGGAGTATGAATGCTCATTCACTTATGCTTCACAAGGGGGAACCAACGAGGTGAGTGTGTGCCTCTCACTGTCAGTCTCAAGCATCAGTTTATTGATTTGGTTACAGCAGTTGTATGCATAAATTTTCCTCTGCAACAGCAATGGCTGATGAGCGTGGGTCTGAGTGACGATGACAGGCTGTTTTCCTGCTCTGTGTGGAGGTGAGACACACACACACACACACACACACACACACACACATACACACTGAGGCGAGACGCTTCCTCAGCTCANGTATGCATAAATTTTCCTCTGCAACAGCAATGGCTGATGAGCGTGGGTCTGAGTGACGACGACAGGCTGTTTTCCTGCTCTGTGTGGAGGTGAGACACACACACACACACACACACACATACACATACACACTGAGGCGAGACGCTTCCTCAGCTCAGTGACCCTGATGTTCTGTGTGTCCTCAGTGAAATTTTGTCTCGTCTGTGTCTCTCCTCTGAGTCACTCTTTGACTGTAGTTAATCGTGACAGCCCCAGTAGAGCGCAGAGACAATACAACAAAGTTTCTAACCTTGCGCTTGAAATGTATTCGCGTCCTGCACTGACTTAATAAGCGAATGAATTTATGCAAATGACTTAATGTTGGTAACAAATATTTCCCTTTTATCCCCGCCAGGCCTCAGGGGAAGTCCTACCTGTTTTTCACTCAGTTCAAAGCTGAACTAAAGGGAACCAAAATTGAATATGCCAACGCATATGTAAGTATAAAACACAAGTCCCTTAGCTGTGAGACGGAAATGTGGCCTGTCCTGTACATGAACTTGTTTTTAATGTTGTCAACTGGTCCTCAGCAGGGATAGCCAGCTTTCCATTCAGCAACTGAATACTTTTCAATTTCTGGTAACCACATACAACATGGCTCCTTTATCAGTCGGTTACATCTTTATATTTGTGTGACACTGGGCCTGATGCAGCAACACTCTTAAATTTATCTTAGCTTAAGAGAAAAAATAAGAGAAGTTAACTCCAGATGCACCAAACATTCTTAACCATCCAAATCTGCTCTTACCCATGTGTGCTAAATGATGAATCCCATTTGATTATAAGTAACCTTTAAGCATAGGTGAAGTGCCCTAAACACTATATAAGGGCAGGTTTAGTGTCGTGTGCAAATACTCCGACACATGCCCAAGAACTACTGAGATGCCACCAAAATGTCTGGAAGAAGAGGAACTCATGCAGTAGTAAAGTCAGCATACTGTTAATAAACTTAAACAAAGTAAACATGATTTTCCTGATCATCAGTGCTGGTGTTACGGGAAACATTTGTGAAGCTGTAAATGACATGTCAGTAGCAGCTGTGGTGGAGGAAGTAGTCAGATCCTTTACTGAAATAAAACTACTAATACCACACTGTACAAATACTCTGTTACTAGTAAAAGTCCTGCAATAAAATGTTACTTAATTAAAAGTATGTAAGGACAGTCAGAAAAATCTAAATGTTTTTTTAGTATTAAAAATCAAATTACTCAATGCAGAAAATTTAAATCAATTTAACAAATCAAAATATTTAAAATAATCAAAAGAAAAAGCAGCAGATTTCACATTTGAGAGGCTGGAACCATGAAATGTGTTTGTATGAAAAATGACGAACGATTATCAAAATGGTTACATATTAATTTTGTAATGGGTCCACTGATCATTTCAGCTGCACTTGTATATTTTCAGATGGTCTGTAACTAGTAATTGAAGTTATCAAATATTCAAGTATTTCCATTTGCAGTGTCGTGGAGTAGAAGTAGAAAGTCGCATTAGATAAAAATACTCAAGTAAAAGTACGTCAGGTTTGCACTAAGTGTAGTACTTTGAGTAAGTTTAACATTCGACCACCGGTCGGGACGCACAGTGAACTGAAATTTCAGTAATTTGGATCAGTCAACAACGTATAGTGGTATTTCTTAAGCCCACAAATTTTATAATCCAGTCATTTTAATTACTCTAAAACAGTGGTTCCCAACTGGTCCAGTCACAGGGTCCAGATTTGTCATTTGTTAAGTAGTCATTAGTTCAAGGTCCACACGCTTTTCAGTGAATACTCGTGTTTTGCCATGTCATTGAGCTAGTTTGTTGTCTCTGTGAAGTACCTGTTCGTTAGTCACTTACTCTACAGCGGGAAAATAAAAGCTCTGTGCCAGAAATTTGCTGTACTTAAAAATAAAATGTGTTTTGTACAAACTTGACACATTTGCGTGTCGCTTACTGTCCATTCAGAACGGACCCCGCGACCCACTTTCGGACCACGACCCACCAGTTGGGAACCACTGCTCTAAAACATATAATAATGTATTGTAAGGTTTGTAACATCCTTACATGTCTGAGATAAAAGAACAACTAAAGTCATTAATGTAAATTTGATTGTGTTTTTTATGTTCCTCAAATTTAAAACTTGTGTTTCTTGGCATTAGACAAACAATGTTTGAACTGTGGAAATGAGCTGAGTTTTTTTGGATCACAATTTTCTCTTACCCAAGAGAAGAGCGAGAATAAAAAAACATTGGTGACCCCAGAAATCAGTGGGTACTAACAAAATAAGAACAAACTATGGATACAAACAAAAATAAGAGAAGATGTATTTATATATTGTCAGTTTGTTGTGCATTCTCTCTGTTCTCTCTTTTCTAACTAAAGGAAGTCAAAGGTGTGCTGACTTTGATTTAATACCCCAGTTTTAATGCAGGTCCTTGTTATGAAACACCAAGGTAACCCACAGCCAATGTATTTTATCTTAAAAAATGATTAACACGTCCCTTGTCCTCAGTGTTGTAATTTGTCAGAAGCCAAATTGCAGCACATCCTGCAGAACGTAGTTACCATGCTGCAGGTGCAACACCTCCTTGGTTTTTAGCTCCTCGGCTTTTCCCCCACTGAGTGATAAGTTGTGAAGCTTATGTTGGGCAGCGAGACGCTCCCAGGACTTTACTGCCTAACAAAGACAAAGCGGAGTAAAAAAAGTTTTCCCTCGATGTTACTTCACACTTTTAATACACCTTGTCAGTGTTGAGATTAAAGCTTCTCTCTCCTTCGCCCCCAAAACATTTTTAGAGCGTTGAATTTACAGTGTCTGCACAAATGTCAAAAAATCAAGGCAAAACACAGCTGATGAACATTTTTGCGAAGCCTGCAGATAATAAACCTTCCACCTTTGCACCAGCAACACAGCAATGTATTAGTCAGGCTCAGGGAGGAGATTAAGGCAGGATTTTTCTGTCTTGCAGTTTTTTAACTTTGCTTTTCTGACCACAAAGCGGGTAGCTGTCAACATCTACACTTTGATCAAGCCCTCTGTGAAAAGATCAGCGTCACATGTAATGACACAATCTGTTATGTTGCCACAGCGGCCCTCTCTCCTGGATATGGATATGTATAAAGTACGAAATGCATGTAACATCTCTGTATAAATGGGGTTAGGATACGTCTCAATATTCATGATATGTGAAAAGGGTTATGGGAAATGGTAAAAGGACTTGTACTTGTATAGCGCCTTTCTAGTCTTCTGACTACTCAAAGCCTTTCACACACACAAAAGTGCCACCTGCTACTCAGTTTAAACACACTCACACACTGATGAAACAGCCGTCGAGAGCAATTTGGGGTTCAGTATCTTGCCCAAGGATACTTCTACATGCAGACTGGAGGAACCAGGGATCAACTTGTCGATCTCCAGATTAGTGGACGATCCGCTCTACCTCCTGAGCCACAGCCGCCCCATAATTAGATGTCTTTAGTTGTCACACATGGGGCAATGTGGTCTGTAGTGGTGGGGGTGAGGCGAGGACACGCTGTGATTGAAGGCTCCTGCTGATATTAGCTACATGAACTCGAAGCCACAGCTATGAGCTTTTAGTTCTGGTTGGCAGAAGGTTAAACTATTTGCAACATTTTCTTTCCATCTCTTAAAAGCTTTTCCGATATTGGCACGGGTTTTACTTTGTTTATTGTCAGACTATGTTTTTGAGAAGTCTGTCTTCCTTTTTTTTGGTTGCTTTGCAGTGTAGCCAGTTGTTGCCAGTGCAGGAAAAGTAACTTCCTGTGCAGGATTCTTTGCCATTGAATCAGACTTTCACCCGACGGGACGTGCACATGCACCTGCATTTGTAGAACAGCCAATAGGAATGCCCTCTCTCTGAAATGACCTGTGATTGGCCAAGATCTCCGGTCACTAGTTAGATTTTCGAAAGCCTGAAAACAGAGCTGAGAAGATGTGCAGAAGTGTAGTGTTTGGTTAGACCACTTGATTAACAATATGCTGAGAGTTCCAAGCTTTAATTAAGTGCCCCAGGCATGATGTTTTTCTGTAGGCTGACGCTGAAGTGAGCATCGCACTGGTTCCCCCGTCAAAAAGCCAATGGGATTTTTCAATTGGATTTTGGGTCATTGCTGAAAATAAGCTCTTGTGGCAAACAAATGTTAATGTTAATGTTGCTAGCGTTAAGCTATAAACTAACTACACTATGGTCACATGACCCAACGTCGCCATCATAACCAGACTGTAGAGGCATGTTCGGCGTGATGACGTCCTGTAGTCTCATTCAACCTCTTGTTAGCAACCACATTTTTGAAGCCACATAGAAGCTTCAAAGTTCACAAGGGACATATTTTACGTGATAGAACAAAATGTTTCAGTCTCTTAAGCTCGTGTTAACCACAGACCTTATTTCAGTCATGTAACCATAAACCCATTCAAATAACCTATGGACTTTGAGACGAGGGAACCGTGAGTAGTAAAATGCTAACTCATTTTGAGGTTTTAAGACTCCTTACTGGGGCACAAATAGCCCAAAGTGGCGAAAATGTTGCCGCGGTTGGGGTCTTAAAATTGCATCGGTTAGAAAAAGTGTTGACAGTTTGCCATTCTGGTGCCTTAAATTGTCAAAGGAACGCTATGGACAATTCATTTTACTGCACCACAATCAACCAGAGGTGCTGTTTCCATAAATAACTATTACCAAACTCATAACCTATGAAGTGGCTGCTTCAGGATCTTTAAGTTTTTTCCCCAGGGTGATTAAACTGAGGTTTTCTCCAGACCTTCATTAGATACAAAGGTCGGGCTACTCAAGATTAAATGTCACCTAACATCATCTGAGAGCCACGACATCGCTGAATGTACCCAGCCACACAGTCCTAAAACACGCTATTACTTGCACTTTGGACCTGACTCTTGCTTTACTGCACATCCCCTCCACTAATGCTTATGTATCCATGGAAACCCATCATTTGCTCCACAAGTCGCTGTACATTTTTAGATCCATTGTCCTCTAATGATGGTTGTAGCTACATCCCAGCTAGCACTGACTTTGACAAACCAACACAGGCAGAGACGGTCAAAGTAACAGAAAAGCTTTATTTCTCCTGGAAGTCAAACTCGTCGACGTGTCTGCACACATAATGTTTCATGGAAGGTTAATGTCTGGACTCTTCCTGAGCTCAGTCACTTAGCGGAGGTCTGCTGTGTCTGATGTGGCCGTCTGCGAAGTGAAGCACACACCTTGACACGCCTCCTTCCCCCAGCAAGGGCAGTCCTGACACTCTGTCATTAGTGAGAGCACATGTTTCCTCCTCCTGCTCTGGCTCCGTGCCCTGCAAGCAGAAGAGACACACACACAGAAAATAACTTCAACTAAATGATGAGATGAAAATAACCTCACATACACAAACAAACACACCTGCCACCCCCGCACACAATCTCCTTGACCTTGTCGCCACATCCTCCTACTCTCCCGGCCCGTCTGTTGCAAAAAAATTGTCTCCTGTGCCGCCTCTCATCCTGTTTTTGTTTATTTCCTTCCTTTTCCCCTTCTTTCTTTTCTTCCTCCTTCTCTTTATCCCTGCTGCTCTTTGCTGTATCCAGTCTCAGACAGCGGGCGCAGGACAGAGTGACGTGCCTTTGAAGCCGGAGGAATTTATCGTAGGAGACTCAACAGGTGAGAAACTGATTGTATTTCCAAGTGTTCAATCAACTCCCTCTGCATGTCACGTCAATCTCTCGCTCCCTACCTCCTCTCCATCACGTTGCGAGTTCCCTGCTGATTTCCCTATGAAGCATATGCTCCAGCTGTGAGTGGGTTGCCATTTGTCCCTATAGCATTATTTGTTGTTATTCATTTTCCTCACAAATCCCCACTGTGGCTCCAGTTCCGGACTGTGATTAGCAGGATTTGACAAGTCACACAGCAATTTACTGTAACAGCAGATTAGACTCAACAGTACAGAGGCTTATAGACTCAATTTCCAGCAACTATCACAGACTTTAGGATAATCCCATCCCTGTGAGACCTCTGGGAAACACTTCCAGTCATGATTCATAGGGATAAAGTCCTTAACAGTAGTATAGCAGGTAAATCACTGTTTTAGATGTAAAACAAGTTTGTGGGTGAGTTACAGGCCAGTTCATTGATATAAATGTTCACAGTGAGCCGGCTTCAGATTCTCCACAAGGGGGAACCATTCACCAGACCAGTTTTTATATGCCAACCTGCACCACCTACAGGAGAGAAAAGTCACTGCAGTTTAGACCTGCAGATATCCAGAGATGTCGACACCTACAGGCAAAGTTGTGTTCGCAGTTTTATCATTTGTGCCACCTGCAGGCAATGAGATTGTTTCAGCTGCTGATGTGCTTTGTCTTTGAAGTTTTACTACGTATAAATTATAAGGACGGATTACTGTACTCTAATTATGGATAGAGATAAACTGTACTGTATCACCGTCGTCTGCGGTAGATATGTAAATACAAATACAATTCAGCTTGTGGCAGTCAAATGCAAATTATCAGGGAAACAGAATGAACATCAAATCTTGGAACCCATCGGCTATCGGTCTGACAATATTATAGTCTCTGCGGGCAAAACACTATTTTGGGGGGTTCCGGAGTACCGAGTGGATATCCAGATAATGGATATCTGACATGAGCTGGTCATGGTTTCCAGTCCGATTAGTAACTTGTGACGCTAGAGTGAAGTTGATAGCGCACTACTCTCCATAAACAGATAACTGCATATAAATGCGGCGTTCCCCCATGTCCCTGAAACTCTTAGAAGTTTCCATATTTGAGGGAAAAACTCAAGGCATTGAAAGTTTTGGAAAATAGATAGGGCTGTCCCGTGAAAGTCAAAGATTTGGATCATCAGTTGGAGGCGCCTCAGTCGACTCAAGTCAAGCAGTTGTTTTGATTGGATTTTGTTAGTCAGTGTACTTCTGGGTACATTTCAGTCCCCAGATTGAGCTGCAGAGTGAGTGCTTCTCGCTTTCATGCTGCTCTCCGGTACAGGCAGCTGCAGACCCAGACCCAAGGTGAGTCTGATAGAGATAGAGGCAGCTGCCTAAGATAACGCTACTGTGGTGAATTTACAGCTCGCAGCAGCTAAATAGGAGACAGTCTTTGGCTTTTTGTTGATATCTAGTGTCAGAAAATAATATTGTTGCACATTTCCTTTGTTAGCATTAGCATCATTAGCACGCAGCAGCTCAGTGGGCTAACTTTGCTTGTTCAAGATATTTGCTGTCGCCCTGAACGTCCCACTTGACTCCATTCAAACTCTCTTCAAACTTTTTATGGAAAAAATGGAACAATGAGTCGAATCTTTGTATTGAAAGACCACATCCGATTGGTTTGACATAATTCTGTGTCAGGTACAGCTCTAAAAATATACGTAGATAGACATGGGCCATTAAAAGTGCTTGAATTTATTTAATTTGTGCATGCACAAAAATTGAAGTTCTTTTGATTTTGTGCACCATCACTGTAACACAGCACAGTTGGGAAGTGTTCACACATTCAAGCCTCACTCTCTTGTTGTCTGTGAGCTTCTGTGAAGCCTGCTAAATCTCATTATAAATATTCTCAGTGTTAGAACAGTAATTAACCTTGATCCGCGTCTTAAACTATGCCATGCTGGGTCCTTGAGTTTGAGGGAGTTGGGTTTGGAAATTCCTTGAAAAGTCCTTCAATTTGATGTTTAAGAGTGTGCAGGAACTCGGTAAATACAAAAAGGCAAATATGAAGCTTATTCAGGTTCTGAGATTGCATTTCGGCCAGTGTGTTTGCCTCTTTTGCTTTCCTCATGGACTGTTCACAAGCATGCAACCAAAACCCACTAAAACGTGACTGGCCAATGCTATTCCAACCACAAACAGAGTACAAACAAAAACCAGAACACTTTTGATACCAAAGTCTTGTCCTTTGTCTGACAGATTTTGCTAACATATGCAGATATCTGTTTATAGAGACTAGCAGAGATCAGACAGATGAGTGCTGTTATTAACCCCTCCAGAGCTCAGTATTAAAACCAACTAATAAACAACAGATTTATTTGAGTCATTAAAGCAACACTTTAATGTTCAAATATTCAACACTAAAAACACAATAAAATCAACCTCAAGTGCAATGCAAAGTTTCCTTTAATGCTTCCTTTGACCCTCTGCACACCACACCTGTTTCTTTAGAGTCGACAATGAACCATGAATCACCCCTTTCCTTCAGAGTAATCTGGAGGACAGCAAATCTACTGTGAGCAGGATGAACTCCAAGGTCTTCCTTATTCAGCAGAAAATATGCTCTAGTGAACAAAACTATTACATTTTTTAGGTTTTATATGTGAAATATAAAAGCACAAGCAGCAGCTACAGGACGAGGGAGAAATGAAATTGCAGTTGTAACACTCGTTGCCCGCAGGTGGCTCTACTGTCCGAATCGCAGCAGCTATTACTGTCCTTACCTGTAGATGGTGCACATCTGCATCTGCAGATCTAATTTGCTGCTGCTGTCATTAACTTTCCATGCCAACAGGCAGTGCAGGTCGAACTGGACCTGCAGGTCTCAAACTGCTGCCTTTGTTGTTAGATGATGCTGGCTGGTTTCAGGGGCTTTGCGTCAATGATACCGTGTCCTTGTTGCTATTTTAATATTGTTTGTGACGGTAATTTGCTCTGTCCTCTCTGACCTCCAGTGACCCACAGAGATGGAAAGTTCAGCGCTCAACTCTCCAAACTGACCGCCATTGGACGGACACGACATGACGAGCTGTAATTGGTCAGAAGTGTGACTTGGCTCTGGTCATGTTCTGAGCTCTGAGACCGGCCTCTGTGTTTCAGCTCGGTCATCAATGAAGGATGGATTAGTGGGAGTCAAAATTAAAGTAGGATGATACTGATATTGTCGGTACATTAATTACCTGGTGTGTTTATACAACGGATTTGAAATGCTGCTGGAGACAACAACAAAAAAAATACAGCGAGTGTTTATATTTTTTACTACATAATGTCCCAGTTAAAAATCTGCCATAAGATAAAGTGCTTCCATAGTTGTTTCTTAGAGTCTAAGGCTGAGAGATCTGCTGAGAGCAAATCTGTCCTGATCCACTGGGGACGTATGTGAATGTATAGAGGATTGGTGTCTGGGGGCTTGTTGAGTATAGATAACACATTTAGAGTAGGGAGGGATTTATCCATCTCGTGTAATCCTGAGAGGAAAGTGAATAATCTCCAACAGCGTCATCGCACGCACACATAAACAATTACATTTTCCTCAGTCCTGTTCTGTTCTGGGCTGAGCTCCTCGCTCTCTGTCTGCTGGTATTCATCTGTTCTAGATAACTGTAAGCAATCATTTTATCCCCTAAATCACCCATTGGTACCTCTTGTGATCTTTTTTTTTTTGTTTTGTTGTGTTTCTGTTTTTGGCCAGAAGGGATACTTGTAATAGAGCAGATAGCAGCTTCGTAAGACAAAGATATGCATTTTGGGATAAATCTCAAACAGTGTCCTTGTGAATTCATTGTGGAGAAAATGTGATATAGGTATAAATGATTATTATCTTATTTGAAATTACCTTTATCGTGGTCATTTTAATTAGACACCTGCAGCAGAATGATATTTCAGTGAGTTCACTGTTACACTGTTTCAGGTTTAACCCAAAAAACCTCAAATATAAGTTGTGCACAGACATTTGGATCATAGTATATATGGCAAAGAGCTGCCCTAACATATTCCTGAGCCCTTCTTGAACCTTCTGCTTTCATCCTCCAGTGGCACGTGTGTGGATCAGCCAGAGCATTGTGCAGGTTTCAGAAGTACATGCTCCTTTATATAGCAAGAAGGACCCCCTTTATCTCCCCTACATTGATCCGATCTTAGATCCACACAAGTGTCCATGAGATGAATTCAGGAGGGGATTGATTTCAGATTCAAGGATTGTGCTGATTTGGTTCTGTGGTCGCATTACTCACTGAGATCCATACCTTGTTTGGATCCTCTCATCTGTCCGGAGGTGATCCTCTGGAGTGGAGGAAACAGCTGGGGGGGACGTTTGTGTGTCCCTTTGTCACCGTCGAGGCTCCCTCTGGGGTCACAACAGGAAGTAACCAGATGCTAAAAGAAAAGCAGCACACACGATGTTACTTATTTTGTACATGTTTTCTTTTTTTCTACTTCTTGATTGTTCTGATTCATGATGAAATGTGATGGATGTTTGAATAAAGACATGTTGTCACTGCTCTGGAGATAATTCAATGTTTTTTGTCTTGTTATGTCAGTCATGATCTGATTGAACCTCCCACAGCCTCGTTAAAGGGTAAACATGAAAAGAGAGGAGAAATTTGAGTGCCAGCGTAGAGGCATTAAATATTCTGAGCGCTGTCAGAGCCAGGCCACCGTGAACATGGCGGAGAGCGTTTTTATGCCCCTGTCGTATCCGTCTGAAATAACGGTAATTTTAGTACCAACACTAATGTATTCCTAATTTGAACTTGGTTTGTGTGCCGCAGCAAACAGCCAGGTTTCCAGCATACAAATGAGACTTTATACAAAACTTTATATTAAAATAAGCAATATGAAAAAATGTATTCTGTAAGCGTACTCAATTAACATATATTGTCCTCGGATAAATGTTTCCACGAGATAAAGCGCTTCCATTGTTTCTTCTTAATTTCTGGGGAGAATGGCTTTGCAGGGAGGATCTAGTAAATCCAGAGGCACATATGGGAAAGTATAGAGCGTTGATCTTTGTGGGCTTATAGAGATACAGAGTCAGGAGGGATTTATTCATTTTATGTTAAGCCAAGAGAAAATCAGTCATCTTGATTGTAGTCAAATTGGCATCAGTGAGTTTGAATCCTGTGATACCAGAATTTATACCGCAGCCAGTGCTTCAATGTAAAATCTAACCATGACTGTAGCTATAAAACATCTGAATTTCACGCAGAGAGAATCTATTGTGCCGTAGCATTTTGACAGTAAACTCCCACAGAGTCTCCCACTTGTAATTAAAGCATCTTATAGCAAAGACGTGACCATTGCAGACTCTGATCTCTGGTTTTGTGGCCCCCGTGGATAAAAAAATTGACACTTTGTTCTCAAGTTGGCCGTTCCACTGAATAACAAGTCTCTGTAGCACTATATCTGTTTGTTTACTGCTGGTTCACTGTGTCTCTGAGACTCTGCGCTGCCTCTATGCTGTCATCCAAACCCTAAACACATATCACTACTGTTTACCATCTGGTGCCAGTAGAGATGTTTGCTTTCAACTATCCCCCCCCACATACAGCACGACCATCAGGAAAGTATATACAGTGTAAGCTGCCAAGAGCTGGCTTTGATTATGATGGCGTGCATTAAAGACAAATCAGAAACATTTTAGCCACGCAAGCAAATTGGCTCCAGGGATCAGTCGGTCCAAGACTTTAATCCAGGCTGAATTATCTCAGCAACTGTTCAATGGATTACAAATATTCATGGTCCCCAGAGGATGATACTGACTTTGGTGTCCCCCCTGACGTTTACTTTAGTGCCGCCATCAGTTCAACCACATCTGGTTCTGAGTAAAACATCTAGACAACTATTGGATGGAGTGCAATAAAATGTGGTGCAGAATTCATGTTCCTGCCAGGATGAATTGTAATAACCAGCCTAAGGGAGTAACTAGTTAGATGTAATTAAATTACAAAATAAATGTATTTTTAATCAGTTGCAGTTACTGAGAAAAATTGCGGTTACTAATTAATATGTTGGCGATTACAAAAGGCCTTCTTGTGGTAGTATAACTCCAGATATTTTTCAGCTTTATTGCCAAGTTTAAAGCATTTGTTAGAAAGGTAGCCTAATCAAAAAGTAATCGAATGTAATACGTTACATTACTTTGATTAAGTGATTAAAATAGTTACATTACTCATTACATGTTAAAAAGGTAACTAGTCATCTAACCTACTGCATTTCAAATGCACTGATTTAAATATTGACATATTGTGAATATTGTGTATTGTCATACACCTATGACAGCAGACATTACACCTGTTTAACATCAACATGTCAGCATTGGCATTGTGAGCATGCTAGCATGTTGATGTTAGCATTTAGCTTAAAGCACCTAAATACAGCTTCAGTGAGCCGTTAGCATGGCTGTTAGCTTAGTCTGTTCAATGGATATATCTGCTGATATTCCATATTTTGTCAACAAATCCTATGAAGAGACCAAAACCAACATTTTCTTGCCATCCAAAGCCTGATATCACTTCTTTGGTCGTAGATAGATGGATTTGCGAAACTCGTGAGCTGCTTCAAAATATTCTTGCATCTCTGTTTATAGTGTCACAGTGCTGTGGTTAAGGTCTGGCCAGGTTTAGGCATAAAACATACTTGGAAAAAGATATTGTTTGGGTTAAAATGATCACTTGAAACATGGAATATGTAATGTGTGACTTATTGTAAATCTGGGGTTACCATCCAGACACCACCCACTTATTTCTCTGTGCCACAGACCAAAAAAACGATTAAAAACACATCAGTGAGCCACGCCGCTGCACAGGGTGACATGTGCCTTCATTAGCGTGAATGTTGGCACTGTAGTTTATTTTGAGTCAGTCCCACAAACACGTCCTGCTGCTGTAAATACTCACGAGAGTGCCAAATGTGTGCTAATCCACAGCTCCTGTTTGACTAACATTTGCAAAAGAAAACAAACTACAGTGCCTGGCTATTTTAGGAAATTACTGAGCCTCGATAAAGCTATGTATACATGCATCATTTCTAAAGATTTCCTAGTTCAGTAGGAACAAATGGGCTTGGTGCTGATGCCTCTGACAGGGTGGGGAGAGAGACGGATTAATACAGTTGGTTTTGTTTTTTTCAATATAGATTAACACCAGATTTATTATTTGAAAATTAAGAGCCACAAGAAGGCATTGAAATAAACTGAAGTTTAAGAGAGGACACCATCCATTGACTGAAATAAATAATCCATAGATTTGCTGCATTGTATTTATGTAATCAATCCGGCAGACATTCCAGTGTCTGTTTTCCTCTCTTTCCTCTCACCCACACCTGCCCCCTATTTCTCTCCCGTTGCATCTCCTGACATTTGGAGGGGAACAGATGGAGATTGTGGCCGGGTCGGTCAAGCCAGAGGCAGCAAAGGAGATGGGATTTTTGTAACACCAGGGGCCCGGTGAAGGGTACAACGAATGGCCAGCTGCCCCCTGTCTCCCCCTGATGCGCACCCAGGCGCTGGGCCGGTGACCCAGTCAGCGCAGAGCCTCTCGGCCTATTCACTCCTTATCTGCCCCCGCTAAGTTCCTCATATCAAGAGACCTTTTCAGCCTCCATATATATCACAGATCTCCAGCCTGTCTTCCCCAGCGTGTGCTTTTCACACCGCTGAGCCACAGTACCCTGCGCTGCACCGAGTTCTCGTTATACCATCACGACTCTTGACAGCAATTATCTAACCCAGACAATGCTGATACATGTGAGTGGATGTGTCTGGCTGCTTAGGTTGAAGTGCACTAAAGCAATCAGTTCTTACTTTGTCTTGTCATCTTGCAGTAATTACAATTTCCTTCATATTTCTATCTAATTAGGCCTTCTCCTTTGCCCTTTAACTGTGCAATCTGTGGGAGTCTGAGAGACGGGGTGCAAATTGAGCATCTGTATGGAGGCTCTTGTTACCAGAGCAGTAACCCAGACAGATGTTATGATGCCCTGTGTATGTTTGGCGTATATACTCAAGAGATTGGTATAGAAGAAGGAGCAGAAAAAGGACGTCTGCAGAGCCAAGCTGTTCTCCCTGACATACTCACCCCAAGTTGCGTTTGCGTCCTGTCACCTTGGAAACTTGGTCTCAGCTCAACTTGGCGAGCCTTAAATCGCTTTCCACTCATGCGGCTGGTGCTGTGAATGTGGCTCTGTTTCGATCAGCCTCCCCCTCCTGCTGCATTGTCTCACACAGTGGTCGAGAGCAGCCTTCTTTTCTCAGGGTACGGAGGAGCTTTGCGGGGCTCCTTCACTTTCTTTGTGTGCTCGGAGGGTCCGTGGTGTGGGTACGGAGGAGGCTTGCGACCTCTGCGACCCTGTGCTGTTGATGGTTTCGCTGTGGCTGCAGGAGCAGAGCACACCTGTGAACGTCCTGCTGAGGATGCTTGCCTCTCTCTGTCAGGGTTGGACACAGTTTGAGTCTCTGAGTCGGTGGGTGGGCTGCTGGCAGACGGAGGCTGGGTCGATGATGGAGTGAGCAGACCAGCAGATGGGTGGTCACTTTGTGGGGTCTGATGAGACCCCACTTTATTCTCTATGATGACAGAAGGGCTAAGAGTGGGGGGCGGGTGAGGCTTTGGAGACAGAGGGGAGACCGGGCTGACCCTGATGGAGGAGGAGGGCCCAGGTGAGTGAGGCTGAGAACCAGGGCTGTTAGGGTGATGGAGGTTCACTGTTAGAGGGGAGACACCAGGAGTGGGAGGCCGAACAGGGAGGCTTCTTTGGGGAGACAAAGTAACATCATGGAAGGTGAGGCTTTGAGGGGGATTAGATGAAGAGAGATTACTGTTGCACTGCAGCGGCCCACCTTGTCTGGGAGAAGACCCCAGACTGCTGGTGAACCGGAGAGTTCGACTTCTCTCTGATGAAAGCCCGGAGGTTAGCGGGCCCAGCAGCACATTCGGTGGAGACTGGCTCCTGCCATGATGATCTCTCCTAAGGCTGCCAGATGAGTCTGTGGTTCCTGGCTGGTCTTCAGGCTGTGAGGGCCTCCGGTGGGTGCTGCCTACAGTCACTTCGCTGGAGCTGGAACCTGAACTGGAGCTGCTGTCGCTGGGAGGGTTGGCGCTGTCTCCTCTTTCAGTCCCCTGCTGGTCCTCCGCATTCAGATCAATGGATGAAGTTAAATAGTCAATCTGCTGCACCACCTGTGATGGATAAATACATACAGTATGATGATGAATAAAAAGAATAGAGGTAATTGGAAAAAGGGGCACTCCACTGATTTTACACATGAGAATCCATAAACTAATCATGAGGAGTACTTTCACCAGTTGCATAACATCTCCTGTGGCTCTAACAGGAACTTTTTAACAGAGAGCTCTACAAACTGGAGGTGTGGAGTTTGGAAGATGTGGATGTTTATCAGGCACAGAAGGTCTAATGAAAGTCTATATTGAATTGCATTATGGGAAATGTAGGTTCCAGTGTTACTGGAGCTCAGGGACTAAAAGTCTGAATATCTCGACCTCTGCTGTTTCGATTCTTACAAGCACCATACTAAATTGCCTGTGTGCCCCCAGGGAAGACATGAAATGTATTATTTTTATTGTTGTTTAATCTGCTGATTTTTTTTCTCTCTAAATAATTGTCAGAAAAAAGGTGTTAGAAAATCGTAAAAAACGTTGGTATTTCCCAAGGCCCAAGGTGACATCTGCAAATTGCTTTTTCTTTTGGTGCTATCAACACTTTGAAACCAAAGAACATTCAATTCACAACCATATAAAAGAGAGAAAAACAGCAAATCCTCATAATTTGTGACCTTGCTCTGGGAAATATCTTTAATAATGAACTTTACATACTTAACTTATAATTAAGGAGCTGGTGCCAGAGAATATTTGACATTTTGTCAAAATATTTTTAATAGCTCAATAGAGTAACTAATGATGTCAAAACTTCGAGTACCTTGTGGCCACTTTTGTGTTATTCTTTGAATAGTAGTACAGTGGTGAAAGGAAATGAGAGGAGAGATCCAACATGCCACAAAGCTCTCCCGACAGGTTTAAACCGGGGACACTTTGAGTACAAATCTGAGGTACTTGTACATTACTTGAGTATTCTATTTTCACACCTACATTTTACCTCTACTACAGTTCAGAGGGAAATAACCCATATTAACCAGGTAAGCCCAATTCAGCTCAACAATCTCTTCTACAAGGAAGACCTGGCCAAGAGAGCAGCACATGAAAAGTTACAGCCAAACAACCACACGATAAAAAACATAAAAGATCTACAGTAACATGTATAAATATTAAAACACCTACACACAATGACATGACCCAACCGACTCATTCATCCTTGAGCTTTAAAATCAGGCAGAGAGACCAATTCATGTAGTTTCAAATCATTTTGAAGGTTATTCAGCAGATTAATCAGTGAGGAAAATAATCATTAGTTAATAGTTTAAAATGAGCTCCACCTCAACCAAGTAAAGTAAAATCATGCTTTTACATTAATGCATGAGTAACAAGAATTAATAATATTTATTGGTATAACTGTACAGTACTTTCACTTTTAATACTTTAGGTGCATTTTCCTTATTGTACTTACTTCCTTTCACTCAAGTGATATCTCCAATGGAGGACTTTTCTTGTGGTGGAGTATTTTTACAGTGTTGTATTAGTACTTTTATTTAAGCAAATGATGATGAACACTTCCTCCACCACTGCTCAGTCATCTCTAATAAAATAGGTGATAACATACAAAACAAACCATGGCACTGTGGCCTTTATATAGTAAGGGCAATACTCAAAGTTTGCATAATTCTATTTTCTGCATTTACTACCTGCATCTATAATTTGGAGCATTTCAGACAGGAGTGGATTCTCACCAGGTGTACAGCTCCAATCTGTAAGTATGTCACACGAGCTACAACCTAGTGCAAAAAAAAAATGTGTAAGCTAAATTTAGGTGGGTTTCCCTTCTAATACCTACAGTAAAAAGCACACTATACAGTATATCATATACAGGCATACATGCATTTATTTGAATCATTTAAACCAGTGGAGAGCATGTAGCACATGAGTGTCTGCATGACACACATACACATAATTGCTTAACACACACACACATGCACATGTACAGTGATGGAGGCAGGAGCGATTGTAGAAAATTACACTGGGGAAAATGTTTGACCTATCTCTCCACCTGCTCTACGTGCACAGATAAATCCTCGGCCCCTGCTGGAACAGATGAATTATTGTTTTGTTCTGTGTGTGCAACAACATCCTTGCTGATGTCAAAAGATGACCTGGTTTGTCTTTTTTTATCATTATTTTTTTTAATGCTGAAGCTTTTTGGGCGAGGCAAAATCTCATATTACTTTGAAGTACAGCGTGTATATGCACATCAAGTGACTCTGGGCAGGTGCTGCTTGTTAATGTCAGATATCAGAGGAGATAAAAGAGCAGAGGAGGACCCTGGTTTCATCTGCTGCTCCCAAGAGTGTTTATTAAAAACGGTGTTTTTTGACCTCTCAGGTCTTCACATATGCTGCCGAGAGACGTTTGTTGTAGAGATCAGTCATGCAAGTTTTATTAAACTCTTTCAGTTTAACTCTGCTGTTGGTTTGCTTTAAGTTCTGAGTCACAGAGCAGTTTTTGATCTGTCAAAATCCCTTAGCAGAAGATCACTACCATATTCATGCGTCAGCTTGCTTTTGTGATGTCTTTTTTTTCTCTGAGACAGAGGTCTTTATTGTTGCTTTAATATTTGTGTCTAAATGTTTTTAAAGGCTCACTCCAGTTCCTTTTTATAGCGGCTATTGATTATTAAATATAACTGAGGGTTGCTTCTCATGCAACAGAATGATAAAACAGGGCTTTGAAATAAATATGCGACCAAAGTCTTCTCTGGTGCCTTATCTTCCTTTGATCTGTCGTCTCTGTTGTGAAAATTTGGGATTTTCTATCACAGTGTCTTCTTGCTCTCCCTCTCTTCCTGTCCCTTTTCTTTTTGTGTGCAGCCTATATGCTCTTTCATCAGTGTTATATTAATACTGTCACACTAAAACCTCGCAGCCAGGATGATGAGGTTAGTACCTCGAGTTTAGCCGCGACCCCGTAGATGCAGATCAAATGCCAAGAGGCGAGATTTACGTGTCACTTTTACTGGATGAGGAATACGAGGCAGAGATGCTCAGACATAAATGGATTATAAAACGCTATCCAGCTGTGCCTAGAGCAGCATCTGTCCATGAGGAGGGAGAGTGGAGGAAGATGAGAGGGGATGTTAGAGGAGGAAAGACAGAATGGGAGATGCAGAGAGAAAGGCGACTGCTTTGCCTGATGTCACATCTCAGCAGCCTCTGAATGCATCATGCAAATGGAGCATAACTATTGTCTCATTCACCTCTATGAAAATGTACGCGTGGATTGAGCACGAGAGGCGCACACGTTTGCAGACAGACGAGTTGCAGAAACAGTTTGCAGACTGTAGTGGATTCATCCAACCCTGCTGCTGACTTTTTAATGCATGTTAAATTCTGCTGAGGATGTGCATTTTCAGCCTGCATTGTTATCTGTGGGAGCCCTCAAGGTTTTATAGCATAAGCATGAACATTTCCTGCGTTAATGTGATTAATGTGAGAGGATGCAGTGACTTCTCTGCTCCTGTTCTGAACTGATTTGTTTCTCTTGTGAGTCCAGGAAAGACACAACTGTGAGGGTGAAATGTTACGCAGAATCAACAACAAAAAAAAATCATTACCTCTTTCATTTCCTGGTGGACGTCCCTCAGTGCTGTCAGAACCTGCTCCAGGTTGCTCACCACCCGTTTAATCTGGTTTCGAACCACCTTCCTGCTGCAGCCTGATTCCTTCCTCTGTGATTCCCCTTCAATGGTCGGCCTGTATTGAACCCATGTCTGGTTCTGGCCCGGGGACGCAATACACTCCAAGCTTGGTCTAGTTTTCCTGGGGCCTCGTAAAGTTGTGGTGCAGCCCAGGCCTTTCTGAGGAACCTCTGTGGAGAAGATGACTCCATTGAGGGGCCCGTTAAAACCCTCCACAGGTGGTTCCCTCAGGTCTCTCTGACTCTGGGAGTTCCTGCTCTGTTGTTTGATGTAGCTGATGCTGGAGGTGAAGGCATGCTGTCTTTCTATTAGTCCCTGAGTGTCTGAGCTCACCCAGCTGGATGAATGGAGGTCTCTCTTGCGGTGGGTGGTACTGCTGGCGTAGTCCCACACCTTCCCCCTCCTGTGCTCCATCTCCACCACAACAGGCACCTTACAGTTTGGCTCCTTGATGAGAAGTGCAGGAACAGGAGGGGGTCTCACTAGTGGCCCGTATTTCCTGACTGAGGTGCTTGTCCCGTCATTCTGCGACTGAAGGGTGCTGCTGTGGTTCCTGACAAAGGTGTGGTTGTCCTGGGCAGATGTGGAGCTGTTGCTCAGCCCCTGCGGCACATCCCCTGCACTGCTTTGTGTGCTGGAGTCCAGCTCTGGAGACTGGTTCCACCTGGCAGGGCTGTCCTCCCTCTGCTTCCCCAGACTCCCTGGCAGGATGTGGTGCCCCCGCAGCACCACTGGCAGCATCCTCGCCATCCCCACACCATTGCAGCGAACCTCCCCCTTCTTCGCCCGGTCCTTTCCCTGGATGGAGAAGAAGCTGATTCCTTTGGCTTTCTCCAGCGGGGTCAGGTTGTTGTGGGCCTCCGAGTTGGATTTGTACGGTCCATTGAGCCCCAGGTCACTGCTGTGGTGAGGCTTCAGACTATTGCGCAGCCAGGGGATGAAGTGAGGGGCGTGGGGCTTGAAGCCTTTCTGCTCCCCAGGCGCTGGAGCCCTGCTGTCAGAGAACATGGTGATGGATGATGTCCAGCAGCCTCACAGAAAGAAGAAGGAGCAGAAGAGGAACAGGAGGACTCCTGAGACACAGAGAGCTTCCTCCTCTTTTTCCATGAATCCCCTCCTGCCTTTGCCATTAACATAGACTCAATCCGCTCTATCTTTAGTCTCTTTTCCCCTTCCCTCTTTCTCTCTGACTCCGTCTTCAAAACTTTTATCTGCTTTTTCCCCTCCTCATCTCAGATCCCACCCACCCGATCCCCTTTTCCTGCTGAAGCCTGTTTCTGATTTTATCGCCCTGCCTTTCCCCCCTCTTCTTCTGCCTCTCCTCCCACTGTCCTCCCTGCTGGATTGCTCTTGAGCCCCTCACCCCCTCACTGGGCCGGCCTTGGAGATGCCAAGGGCCTCTCTGTCTCCGTCTTCTCTCTGTGCCTGCCTGCGTCTCACTGGCTCAGTAGCAGTGGAGGCTTCCTGTCTCTACATCTCTCCCTCTCTCTCTCCCCCACACTGCGCTGCGCTGCCTCCTATCCTCGCTCTTTCTTCCTCCCACTCCCTCTCACTGCTCTAACTCCCTTTCTCTATTTCCCTCTTCTCTCCCCATTTCAGTCTCTTCTCCCTGTTACTCTGCTCTCATCTGAGAACCCAGTAGCAACGTCCCCTCTCTTTGCAACTCTCTTTTCCTCCCCTTTCTGTCACTCTCTTCCTCCCCCCCTCCATCCCCACCTCCCATTTGCCAGCTGAACTTCAATCAAGACGCCACTGTTATTAATCCCCTGTTAGCCAGTGTGTACCCACGTGATTCCCCCTGCCTCTGTTCTCATCTGATTACTCCTTCCCCGGCTCAGCCCTTCACAATTAAATGCTGCTTAGGATACCAGAGGGGGTTTAAAGGAGTAGGGGAGGGTGACAGCAGGAAGGGATGGAGGAGGAATAGTAGGGGGGCACATAATTGCGACCCTCCAAGATCAGAGATCAGCACCAGTTTGACAGAAACTATAAGCTGCCCGGCTACAAACAACAGCCTGCCTGTGGCACGGCTCTCCCCAGATTATTGTAACTGTCAGCAAATAGTGTCGCGTTACATCCCAGTTGTTTTCTTGTTTTATTTTCTGCCGCATATCCAACTTCCATTTGTTCCAATTATGCAGAGACAGCTGCTATTTTCGGGTTTCTCTTCCAAATTCCCGTTCTTGGCTGTCTGGATTAGATATCTTGTGTCTGACAAGCCCAAAGATGCCTCCTAGGTGCCTTTTCACTCAACTGCGGCTGCATGGATGGGTCCCTCCCTCTCTGGCAGCATCCGAAATGAAAAGACGGCAGCACAGCCACACAAAAGCCCTGACAGTTTGCTGTCACTCAGCAGTGAGGCGCTCAAAGCATCTGTCATTCTGTTAGTCAGCATAGCAATCTATCCCTCTGGTAGTGCCCTGTTAAAATATGACTTCATTCACTGACATATTCTACTATACAGGTACATGAGGGGGGGAGAAAACAGACAGGCTTGGTGTAATCTGCAGGCTAAGAAGATTCCTGCCTACATGTCGACAGACTGCTGTCAGCCAGTAATGACCGCCAGTCTGGATATAAAAAACAATAAAGAGTGGAAGTAACAGAGCAGCTACAATTAATCCCTCTTTTTCCTCACGACATACTGATGCACACACCAGCATCTGTTTCTATGCAGTGGGGCTGCTTTTGCATCAAGGATTTAACTCTGAATGTATATCTATATGTGTGCATGTCAATTTTTAAAAGATTTCATATAATGAGGATTTCAAACTGGGTTTCACTTTGAAATTATAGTTTGTTTAAGTTCAAGTTTATGTCTGTACAGATCGCAGGCCTAAAATAAAGGCTGGATAAAAGCTATACAGATCTTTCTTGGGTTGATTCATTGTTGGTGCAAATCAGATTTTTGAGGATGGTAAGGTAAGGTAAGGTGAGTTAAGGTGAGGCAAGGCAAGGCAAGGCAAAGTAAGGTAAGGTAAGGTATGGTAAGGTGAGGTCAACTTTGATGTCCCCGAGGGGTAATTTGGGATGCGGACGGTAGTCAGTCATTAGTACAAAAGAACAGACAGTACAACACATAACACACAGAATCCAGTATCACACACTGTCAGAGGTAAATCATTGACATTTGTGGTCACTGATGGTTAAGATAAGTGATAGCAGATGGGACAAAGGACCATCTGTAATGTTTAGTGCTACATTTATGGAGGCAAAACCTCCGCCCTGATGGAAGAATCTAAAACTCAACATGGAGGGGATGTTGAGAGTCTGAGACAATAGACCAAGCTTTAGAGGTGACCCTCTCTTCATACAGATAATGTAGGTTATCAAAAATAACACCAGTGATCTTGCAGCACAACTTGACCACATGTTAAAAGAAAGAACGGACTCAATAAAAGCAGAATAGAACTATTTCATGATTGTCCTATCCACATCGAAACACCTCAGCTTCCTTAAAAAGAATAGGCATTGGTTTGCCTTCTTACAGATGCCGTCAGTGTTCACATCAAAATTCAACTTGTCATCTAAGACAGTGCCCAAATAGAGTAAAGTAGACCACTGTCCAGTGAAAACCATTGGTGTGTCTCAAATCACACGCTTCCGTTAGTATACTTCTATGTAGTATACTATGTGCACTATGTACTCGTTGGCGTAGTGCGCAAATTTCGACAGGGTAGTGTTGTCTCAAAACAAACACGGCCGTTGTGCACTCACCGGAAATGACGACCGCAAATTAGCTAGTTAGCAAACTAGCATTAGCATTCACGTTATTGTTTGCGGTACCAAATCATTACAGACTGCTAAATTAACCCAATAAACATACTGCTGGCTTATATCCGACAACAGTATAGTGGTGCTTAGTGCAAAAAACACATGTATTTGTACAATGCAGCGATATTCACGGTCGCACAGTCCTCGGCCGCTATTTCCAGTTTGAAAAGTGGTCCCTCCCCTTCTGCTACGTAGTAAAGATGACGACCATTGAGGGCGAGAAGTGTGCACACTCAACTTCTTGACCGTTTTGAGTGCACCATCCGGGGACTCATAGTGCACTGCATTTTTCCATACTTCTCAGTGTGAACGCACTTATGCACCCAAAATAGTAAGTGTAAGTACAGAAGTATGTGATTTGGGACACAGCACATGTATCTTCAAATTTTGTAATTAAGGCCCAATCCCAATACACCCTCTGCCCGTACCACTTCACCCTTATCCCTCTGTTTTGCGGGTTCACGTTAAAGGCTAAGGTGTCCTGATTCTCGTTGGGGTAGAGGGCTAAGGTGAGGTATTAGGGATAAAAGAAAAAGAAACCTGCAGATTTTCTTTGTCAGGAAAGATTTTAAAATTATGATAATCGTCTTATCTTCTTTTTATGTTGTTTCGATGTTTTGTGTTTCTTTACTTTTAAGCAAGCATAAAAAAATCGAGCGTAGTAAACCTCTGCTGATGTCTCGGTTGCCAACTGGCCAAGCTTGCCAACTTCACATTGTTATTGCTGATTTGTGCACGATCATCCTGCATTTTGACATATTTCCATGTTGCCCCATAGTTACTGAAGTGAATACAGGGCCCATTTTTCACAAGCCACATATCTCCCAAACATTCTGGCACTAAAATGGCATTTTACAGACAGACAAATCAGGAGAAAATTAACTTTGTTCGAGGGCTGTCTCTGTCTCGGCAACACACTCTCATAAGGTCTGGCAACAGCTGATATGATCTCAGTTAATATCAGGTCTTAAACTAACAGATAAAAACAAGCCACACAATAAGGAAAAACAACAAGAGTGCTTTGGTTGTTTTCTGTCATCCATCCACACCATGTTCACAACAATTCAAAACAACCTGGGGGGATACGGGGGAGAAACAACCGCGCCCACTGAGAGGTCCCCGAAAATGTATATCATTGCACACCATGGTGCAGCTTGTAACGAGATATCTTTTGTTTTAGGGCATCTTTGCTTATGTCCAGCAGCGAGGTTGCTGCACTTGTTGCTGCCCTTTTAATATGGGAGCAGACTGGTAAGGTAGGAACACAGGTTGCACTTGTGGCCTGGTAGTGTAACTGTGCTCTATTTCAATCGATAACTTAGCATGTCAGTGATAGGAAATGTCATTGTGATGATACTATAATTGCCATCGTTGTGTCTGTAAACCCCATCAACAACTACTGATGATGTATTAGGATCTTGAAGAGTCGTCCCATGTCATAGGGGAAGATTTCAACCACTACCCCTGATGACTCCAGGGGCCAAAAGCAAAGGGTTAAGGGTAAAAATAAGAGGTGGGACTGGGCTCAAATGTCACTTTACAAATTGAGAAAATCCTCTAACTTCCTCAGCTAAATATACCCGTTCTACTTGCCTAATACCAGACAGAGCTGTCAACTCATTACACTCCGTTTCAATCTGTTTCAGTCAACTCAAACTCTGTGGAGTGGGCGGACTCAAACGTCTGGACCCAGGCAACGTTGGACCCATTTAAACTCTCATTGGACTAACTAAATAAAATGCATACACAGGGTAATAAGTAGTGCTGTGTCTCTCAGCTCAGGAAAAGTTTGCGATACGTTTTTTTCTACAGGGCAGTGGCGACATGCTGCTTGTTCGTTTTTGGTAAAGTATTGTAAGATTACAGATTTAAATAACCTCCCTCTAACGTGACAACTGCTAATATGTGATTGATTACATTTGAAAACAAATAACCCTCCCTGAATGTTTCTTTGTGTGTGTGTGTGTGTGTGTGTGTGTTTGTGAGTGTTAAAGACCTTGAATTTGCGTCTCTTAGAAGTCTAAGTTCCCCTCCAATCAGCCACCCACGTTGTGAGGTCCATAAATAACATAGCAGCGATACACACAATCATTGCTCATTTTAAAGTCAATGTGGAATAATAATAAGTAGCTGTCACAGTCGCTGTCCATTTACAGTCTGGCCGCGCAGCCTCTCGAGTCTGGTTGCCTTTATATCATACCATCCATTATATTAATGTGCTGGGTGTGATTGAAGGACAAAAAACAGACAGAAACTCGCCCAAAGCTGGGAGAAAAATTCTCCTTTTCGGCTTTGCTGCAGTGCTTCTTACACGTCCTCCTCTTCTGAAAGCTGTCAAACAGGAGGCCTTTTTGTCACCATGGTGTAGTTTTCAATATTGTTGGAGCAGTTGGGAGTAGGGGGGCGACAGACAGAGCATATGGCCTCATTGTAACCTTGTCCGCTGCCTCCTGTAGTGCTCCCTGGCTTGTTTTGAGTCCTGTAACAGGCCAACTGCCCATCGAGGAGCAGCAGAGCGAGTGCGCTGGGACACTCGGCATGTGTGTCTGCTTGAACTTTACTGCCACTGCAGATACAGTTTCCTGGTTGAATTTCTTCGAGCAAAGACAGAGAGAGAGAGACAGTCACAGAGAGTGTGTGAGGGAGCGAGCACGCCACTGAACACCTTACATAACTTGGTGGAAAAGATAGATGTAAAAGCAGTGCTTTGAAAGGCGAACAACCCCGTGTCTGTCAAAATTTCCTGTGCAAAATGGCTTTTAGTCACAGTGTGAATGCGTCTGGGCACTTGGGAACTTTCTATGGCTGCCTGGACAGCACAAATGTGTAGTTTGGGGAGGATTGTATGTGTTTGCACCACTGTTTTTTGGCTCTGAATTTCACGCAAAGTGGAAATGAGAAGTTTCCCGAGAACAGAGTGTTCTTTTTTTCTGTATTAAATATGGAAGCGAGCAGATGCTGCTGTCTTCCCTGAAGTGTCCAGTGTCGTGCTGGTGATAATCCTCAGGGCTTCAGCGCTCCGCTTGTGCGTGTGCGTGCTTGTGTGTGTGTGTGTGCAGCAGTGTCTTTCCCGTCCTCTCATGTATATTTTTGTGTTGTTTGCTTTTGGATTCCCCTCCGCCGTGCTTTTCATCCTTGAACAACACGTCAGTCAGGTGCTCTCTGAGGACTAGAGCGGGAGAGGAAGAGAGAGAGACGTGGGGACACCAAGAAAGAGTAAAAGAGAGACAGAGAAAAGGGGAGGAAGACAGGAGAAAAAAAGAGTTTTGAAAGACTTCTAACTTCCAAGCTGACTGTCATAGCTGTGCTTGCCAGAGGGGAGAGCACCTTTAAGCATACTGGATGAGTAACT
Organism: Epinephelus moara; assembly: GCF_006386435.1. Classification (NCBI taxonomy): domain Eukaryota; kingdom Metazoa; phylum Chordata; class Actinopteri; order Perciformes; family Serranidae; genus Epinephelus; species Epinephelus moara. The sequence continues at coordinate 16,222,655 of NC_065515.1, forward strand.
ATGTGGAGGGACTACAAAAGCAAAGTAATACATAATAAGCAGCGCTGCTCCTCTGCCAGCTAACCTACATGAGATTGGTGTTGAGAGAAAATTTGGAAGAGCTTGAAAGGTCAGCAAGGGCCCCGTGTAAAAGGGGCCTCTCCTTTGACACTCCGTACATGCTGTAATAAGATTTAGAAAGCATGGACGTAACTGTTAGATTGGGATGTCGGCCTCGACACATAGATTTCCATAGAAATGAGGAACAAAAACAGACATTGTGGCGGCTGAATCAAAACGTGACATACTGTAGGTAGCCTCGGTTATACTCATGATATAATTCACTTATTATCTGCTGCTTCAGGATAGAAACCTGCTTCCTGTTTATGCTAAGGCATAAATCAACACATGCACACTTCTCTGCTGGTTTTGTTTGCAAAGTACAATAAAGCGATCATCGTCGAAATAGCTGAATCATTTTCTTCTTTAGTGCCACTCATCTTTTGACTGCATTCCCAGTCCCTTTTTTTCGCTCATTAGGTCTGAAAGGCATTTCTGCTGGCATTGATGATAAAAGAAAAACGAGGAATATGACTGTGTGATGTTGTACGAGCGCTGAGCAATGCCTGCTGTTTGAACACAATGCCCTGTGGTTTGTTTTGTAGCACCACCCAGAACTCAAACATTAGGATGTTTGCGCCCATATTGACAGACGGCCAGACTTTGCAGTGTTATGCCAAAACCAACTGCCTGTATCTTTGCAGGGATGGGCCATGGAAGTCTGACTGGGTTTGTCCTTGTTTGTGTGCACAGCTGAGCACGAGAATCACCCCTTTGTCATAATTGATCCTACAGTTAAAAGTGATGCTACAACAGCTCAGCTCAAACTTTGTTTAGTTCAGGTTAAAAGTACGAGGCAGAAATCATAGCTCAGTAATCTGTGCTTGAACACAAGTGGAAAGAGTAATGGGCCCTCTTCACGCTTCCTCTTTTCAGCTCTCCCCTCCTTAGGATGCAGGGCAGCTCCTTTGTAGTCACTTCATTATGTAGAAATGATAATTATGCCCCAGTGGAAGCTAGCTTCACCACAATGTATTAGAGCCCTCAGTCACATCCACTGATAATCACGTCGTGACTGTCATTTTCAAATTTTAATTTTCCGAAAGTGTTTGAGCGAGACACACAGAAAATGGAAAGGGAAAAAATAAGCAAACTGAAATTCTCCTCAGCTTTTACCCCCCACACCCACCCCACCCCAAATACTGCTTATTCTGCTTTAATGGAATAGTTTGGATTTTTTGAAGTGGGGTTGTATGAGGCACTTAACCAAAGTCAGTGTATTACATACAGATGTCAGCTGGCATGCCCCCAGTTTGGGGACACAGAAGCTAAGTAAAGTAATGCTGTGGAGGGGTCAGCAACAAAATGTTTAGCTGTCAAAAAAGGTCCCAGCTAAAACAAAACATTATCAGGCTAAGTGTGCGCTATATTTAGAATATTCTCACCACTTTATCTTGACGTCAGACAGCAGTTTCTGATGGGGAGTTGAAGCTGTTTTATTGCTCTCTTCAAAGCCAGACTCATTGAGAAAAAACAGTTGTTTAACATCACTGAACACAAGAGCTGCTGGTCTACTGCAGCCTTCATCTATTGACCCTTTGCTAAGTCCCGCCCCTGGATGCACCCTGGCCAATCATAACATAGCATTGGGCCGGCTCAGACCAGGGTCCAACTACACAGCTGTGCTCCATTGAATTTAATGCAGTCGTTTCAGATTTCCTTCATTTTGTGGATTTGGAGCTAAATGTTATGTCTGGGGCACGTTGTGTATTAATGATACTCGTTACCTGGAGAGGTTGGAAAAAGATATACGTTTCCTCCCTGTTCCAAAACCAAAATCAGACCCTGAAAAGTGTAGGGTTAGCTAGCTAGCTACTGAAGATATAGCCTACTGAATGTATACACATGCTGCTTTTGCTTTTTAATGATTATAACAGTGAAAAAAAGACCGACCCTGCTGTACAGGAACCAGTGAAGGGAAGCAGGCAAACTTTGCTGATATTCAACCAGCTGTGTGTCATCGCAGTGTGTGCAGATGAATTTTGTTGGACTTCCCCCGGAGATCCCTTAATATTAATCATCTTCTGTGGCGATCAGCAGTGATGTGGTGGTTCACTTTTACACTGTGATCTGTAGCCTATAGTTCGGCTTTAGCTTCTAACTATCTTTGTCTTTTTAACCTGTTGTTGCTGCTGAGTCAGTTTGACATCCTGGATATATCCTTCAAACACAGACTGTAGACCCCTCTGTCTGCTTCTCTCTGGAATCACTGTTTCATTGTTCCAAAAATATGATAATATTTCTTCAGGGAGTGCAGTTAGTTACAGTGTGGGCTCCATGCTTACTCTGACAGCTTGACAGACCATCACAAAGGGGCGGGGCTTAGTGGAAAGTCAATTAGTTTGTTTGTGTTACTGTGTGAGACCGGCATCTCCTGTGTTCAGCAAGCCAAAATTCCTGTCTTTGACAATGGAGTCTGGTGGCTTTAACGAGAGCATAGATGGGGAACTGATGCTGGCTTGCTCTGTCGCAACAGGCTGTGTGACGAAGAGTATTCTCAATATAGCGTACACTATATCTGATAGAGATTTCTCTTAGGTCTATATCCATTCACATCTCTCTCCATGCCACTCCCACCACTTCCTCCAGTCAGCTGACTATGGGTGCTCCCTCTCCTCTCCTACCCTCTCTTTTACACTTCTCATGTGCACATGTAAATAAATATTCTCTTAGAACGAGTCTCTCCTGATTGAAATATGTTTTGCTGCCAACCATGTCCACAGCAGTACATTGCTTAGCTTCTGTGACAGAACTCCGGCCTGCTTCTCCAAACTGGGGGCAAGCTGACAGACATCTACTATATGAATTACACCGACTATGGAAAAGTACCCTGCACAACCCCACTTCAACAAATCCAAACTACCCCTTTAACTTCTTACACAACTACCTTAAAATAGAAGCCATTCAGAGATGAATCATTAAAGTTGATGTCAGGCGTTTTTTGCTTTCTTTGACATCAGTTAAGTCAAGTAAGAAGAGGAGGAAGTACACAGAAAGACAATGAGACGTGACTGTACTCACATCCCAGTTTAGTCATAACACCGCTCTCTGAACTCGAGGGTGCATTCACACACACACAAAAAAAAACATTATGCATGACCATTAGCTGATAATTGGGCACACTTGGTACTGCGGTAGCCTTTCAAGTGTGCTGCAGGGAGGATCTGCAGACGTGCTACGGGCCAAATTATCATTGCAAAGTCTGAAAAGCAGCAAAGTCGATGATAGGTTAAACTCAAACCGAACCCAGCCTGAGTGCTACTCATGCTACACTTGAAATTAAACTGCAGCTGAGTGTTGACAATTCCAAAAACAGAAGCAAGAAGTCTTCCATCGCACTAATTTCCTGTTCTACCTTTGACCGTGGCGTGGGCCTGCAGAAAGTGGAAAAAAACGACCCTAAGTTGAATTGTTTGTCAGTGGGATGGGTTTGTGTTAGCTTTCATCACTTCCCAACAATGCTGGGAGCAGGAGGAGAGGGATTTGGCCGGCTAAATCCAGGTCAGACATAGTCAGATTACCCCCTGATCTGGCCTGGAAAATTCCAACATACTAATGGGAAGATGCTCAGTGCTTGATTGAGGGAGAGAAAAAAAAAGACAAGACATTTATTCTTTTAAAAAAGTATTATATTTGTCGTGTGTGGATACAATACAGACACAAAAACAATCATATGTACACAAGTGAAAATAAAAACATTTCACAATTCACAATAGTAAAAATGCAACTTGATAAGTATGCTTAGTTTGAGGGCTTTAGTGAAATAAGTGGGGCTGCTGCAGAGGTTTGTGGCCATTTCTACTTAGTGTGTCATGGGTTTTAAACCGAGGGAGATTTAAACCAACCCTGAGATGTGGAGGGATTGAAGAAAATGGCATCCAGAGACAATTAAAGTCAACTGTTGTGGGAGACTTAGGAACGAGGATTTACCTCAAAGCCTCCCAAATGATGCAGTGAGAGTCAAATGGGTCCAACAAACCAGAGTACACTCAGGGAAGTCATCTAAGAATTGAAAAGGCGAAACCACAACAGCCACCATCTTTGTATTCATTATCACCTTTACGGGTGTTGCAATTATCAAGTGCATGTAGTGTTTCTTGAAAAGGTTCCTCTGGAAAAAAAAAGACTATTTTGAGTAACATCAGTCTTCGTTTCTTTGGCAGAGCTGCTGTGGATGAAGTTAAAGTTTCAGCAATCCTATCTGGAAAAAGCACAGCGCTTATTACACGGCTCAATTTCCAATTCTCTCACAGGTACGCACACAAACACACTCACACACACACACTCACACACAGAATACAAAATGAGGCCGCAGCACAAAACAATCTCCCAGACAGGCTCAGTGATACAAAAACACATAGACAGAGAGGGAAAGACAGCTATTATGTGAGGTTCGGGAGGGATAGTAGTAACTATTCATATTCTCCTTTATAAGAAAGAAACACAACAACATCTTTCACTCCATTAAAGGACTTGCGTTGCGCAAAGAGAGATTGTTATCTCCATCACATTACATGAGGCTGCACTGGTGAAATGGAGTGGCTGCTCGATGGAGGCAGGCTCCGGGCCATTATACCACCCCAGAGTGGGGAGCTGTAATTGCAGTGGCAGAGTACAATCAGGTACTGTGTTTGTCTCTGCTCTAATCTCTATACCCTGCCTGGCCCTTTTCATAGACACGGAGCTGCAGTTTTTCGTCCAACCTTTCATCTGACTGCTCATGGGGAATCTTTTTAGTTCAAATCTGTCAGAATTCAAACCACAGTTTTAGTGCTTTTTGGATAAACCTGAGGCAACGCCGATAAATCTGAAACACAGCTGACCCCAGGCTCAAACATCCATTATGACGAGTAGTTCCGACTGTGATCGCTCTTTATACCTCTCCGACAAAATGCCAGAGCAACCTTTAAGGATAGTGTCACATTGTGCTGCCCCTGCTGCGATTATGACATTTATAGATACAAAAGTTGCAGGTTTTCTGAGCAGATGAGCGTGCAGTCAGCAAACACATTCGACAATACACAGCACACATTCCTTCATGTTTACGGCCCCCGATGACCCAAATACTTCATCTTTGTTGTGGTGGCTATAAACCAGACTATTAAAAGCAAAACTGGGTTTATAGGTGCCTTCGAAACAAAAAGGCCTGGCCTCTCCTCAAAGTGGAGTTCAGTGCATGATGGTGAAATGCAGGCTAAGCAGGATTACTTGACTGCTGTGCTTCACATGGTTTCATTATTGCGGGAAAGTACAGTACAGCGCTTGTTCTGGATTGAGTGCAATACTACTTTTAGAAAAAACAAACAAAAAGAAAAAAAATCACGTCTTTATGTCCTTGGGTATTTGGAAAAGAGAAAAATTCACTTTCTTTCCTCTCCTGGTGCTCCCCAAACCATTTTGGTCCATTAAAAGCTCCTTACAGAGATATGACTGAAGGCCTGTGCCTGATTCATGTCTTTTTGATTTAGTAGGAGAGCAAGCATCGTGCCCTTGAAATGAAGTTAGAAATGTGTTTTTTAAGGCACAGTTGTCAAGGCTCCTATCCCTGAATATACTGATAAGAGCATGAAGTTTTACATTCATTTAAAAAGAACATCTGCTGGTTTTTGTTTGCTGTGTAATAACAAAAAGTCAGACTGGAGAACAAACACACTTTGGACTAACTAGCCGAGATAATTTCAGTGTTACAGTAACGGCTGAAAGGCACGCACAAACACAAAGCAACAAATAAAATAAAAATGTTCATGATTGTCACCTTAAAAAAAAAAAGATATCTTGCAGGATTGCATGAGGGGTGACTGGAGGTAAAAGGTGCCCGATAAGAAGGCCAGCGGAGGTCAGAGGTTCCCTTCGTCAAGCATCTTGTTCACCCCGTTGCAGATCCTCTGCAGGTGGCCGCGATAAACCTCCGTGGGCCCGTAGAGAGCCGCAAGGAAGTCGCAGTCGGCGAAGTGATTGAACACGTGGTTGACTCGCGAGTGGCTCTTGGCTGTCAGGTGGCGTTTGATGGCCTGGTGTAGCAGCTCACGGCAATCATTCAAAATGGCGCTCATGACGCGGCGGTCAAAGGTGAACTCGATCTGGTGGAAACTGACCGCCGTCATGGCCAGAGTGTGGACTTTCTTCCTGTGAGACGAGAGGAGAGAGGAGAGGCTGTCAGTTTCTAATCCTGACTGGAGCAGCAGAAGGAAGTAAAAATAGAAACTGCTGTCTTATGATTTTCTTTAGAAAAGTTCCACAACTCCCCCTCTATCAGTTATAGTGTTGTCCTTCGCAGCGATGCATCTCCATGCTAATATAATCACCATTCTCCATACTGTGCACTTATGTCAGCTTCACATGCCTCCGAGCTGAGTTTCACTATTTTAGTGGAAAATATATAAACTGATGTAAAAGTCAATTTCCTTAATTTGCTTCCATCAGCACACAAAAATGTACTTGAACTGCAGTTCTCCACATTTGAAGCGCTCAACCAGAACCGGCCTGTTGTTGTTTCTCAAGGTTTGTCACCTTCTGATACACAATACAACAATATTTAAATATATGGAAGGACGAGCCAGAGGCTCTTTTTTCAGACATTGTGGAAAACACTTATTTGCTCTCTGTCTGAGTATTAGAGAAGATTGATACTGTTCATGTCTAGACACTGCACAGAAATGCAGGGAGGATTGATAATACGTCATCTGTCAGGAAAATAGTTCCAGCATCAGGGTTTTTCCTGGCGGAGGTGGTAACATCCTGATCATGTGCACACACATGCATGTGCACTGTGGCTTCAGCTGGCTTTTTCAAAAAGCGATGTATTTAAGGATTTGTGATAATTATATGTGAAACTGCATGAGAGAGAAGTTATATTTTTTCCAATAAAAATTCCCCCCAAATTATGCAAAAGGATAAGTGCTCTAATACAACCAAGAGGAGACTATTGATGTGTGAAGTGATTTTGGGGGCACTGCACAGTATAAGAGTGATGTTAATGAATGTTTTTATGGTAGGATATCTCTTTTTGGTGTTTTCTCTTTGTAGACGATCCCTCAGTCGTCTCATAGTCGGCTGCACATGGAGAACAACGTTACTTGTCCAGCTCAGAGGACGGCTCGTTTTGATTAAAATTAGGTTTTCACTCGTGTACTTTACTATGATTGGAAAGAGGTGTTATTTGTGTTTTAACAACATTTTGCTTATGAGTTATTGATCCAAGAAGTTTGAATCTGTGAAAATCGTTCCAACTGTATCAAACTGCATGGATCTGCTTTTACAAACGCTAACTGTCGTTTGCAACAGTTTGTAAGTGCCAGCTGGCAATATAGAACTGTATTAAAACATCCAACGGCAGGGAAAAGGAGACACATAATGACCTCATTGGCTTTCTTTTGCATTTATAGGGTCCGGCCAAAACACAGCTCTTTTCTTCCTCTTTGGCAATTTTGGCAGCACCTTTCCCAATGTGCTGTGCTGATTACGATACAGTGCCACAATGCCCACAATAATGCTGCAAGTGCAGTTGACAGAAATCTATCTCTGCATGTAACTTCCTTCACAATCACAGATTGTCATTTTGCTGTTGGTGTACAGATTAAACAAACAAACAAACAAAAGAGCTTAAGTGTTGGACAAAGCTAGGCTAGTGGTTGCTTCCAGTCTTTATGTTATGCTAAGCTATTCGGCTCTTGAATCTTGTGCTGTACTAGATTGGTGGTACGTGACCAGAGAGAACAGAGTAAAAGGGCTGCAGCATTCGCTTTTGCTCAAGAGGTAGAAAACCTTCAACTACCAGAATGCACTGCGCCACTGGACCAATAAACGCTCCTGCTGGTGGGTAACGTAATAAAAACTCGTCCATTTGACACAGTGGCGGCCAGATGGAAACAAATGATCTCGTATTACAGTTTAAAAGTAAACTAAAACATGTTTCTGAAAACATGAGGCGAGAAATAGGCAACTCTGTATTAGAATCTTGGTTTATATTTGATCAGCACTCCTCACTTCCCACTCCTTGTTCACAAACCCCACTAAAGCTAAACAAGGCACTAAAATGTGTTTCTGAAAACATTTTAAGCAAGACATAGGAAGTGCAGTGACATAATCTTTGTTGATATTCAATTAGCACTGCCTGGTTTTATGGTATGATTGAAGTTTGGTCTGAAATTGAGAGAGAGGCTCTTAATCTACCGCTATACTCATTGTGTCAGCGGTGGCGGCATGGGTGGTGGGCAATACAAAAATGCAGGAAGTACAGCCTGTACTTCGGGCAACAGCCCAAGAGCCTGAGAAACTTAGCTGGCTGATGCAAAATGTGTTACCCGGCGGAGTTTCTCTGGGAGGGGAGCAAGGAGTTCTCAGCACTGGTTAGACTGAGGGAAGTTTACTACAGTTCATTTACACATACTACCCACAGTGTTATGATACAAAGCTGGTTGAAAACTCAACATGGTGTTGATTTACTCATCTAACTCTTAGAAAGAAAGTGCATTTCTTCCTATTACCTGAAGTTCTCCACCAGAATCAGCTCCTCGCCGTTGAACTGGTTGTTTCTGTAGAGCACCCCCAGCTTCACCACCATCTTGATCAGGTTCTTGATGATCTTCTGGGACTCTTTGCGGTTGCGGGTGTACTCCTTGGTGACGCGGTACAGCTCGTCAAGCACCTCGCTGCTGGTGTCGTCGATGAAGAGGTTGGCCACGCTCTTGGTGGCCATCTTGCTCATCAGCTTCTTCTGCGCCTGCAGGGCTAAGCTCTTAGTGCTGAAGGAGTCCATGGTCAGGTCTGAGTCACGCTTAGAGAAAGAGAGAAAGAAGGAAACAGTTTAGTTAAATGTTTATGCATGTGATGACAGTGGACATTTTTTGCTTCCTTTCTCTAATAGTGACTGGAAACATGTTTACTTCCCTAGATTTTAGTTGATAGGAAACAGTTTCTTCAACTGGAGCTCAGCCTCTCATCTCGAAAGCAAGAAGGGCCAAACACAACACACTGACAGCCTGCAATGTGTGAGGTTATTGCTAATAACATCTACACTAACACTGTTTAAACTGCAGGGCCAAGAACTGTCCCCTTTATCTGATAATGAGCCGTGGCAGCTGTCAAATTAGCCCCAGCAACCCTCTGGCTCGCAGCCTACAAGGTAGTTAGAGAAGAATGTGTCATTATGCGTGCAGGAGTAAAGTCAGTTACAGCACGACCACGCAAAGCAGACAATGTAATCTGGATGTCTCATCTTGCTGAATGCATGCGGAGAACAAGGTGCGCGCGCGTGTGTGTGAAGGTGAACAGGAGACAGACAGTGCCAACTCATTCACCTCACGCATGTTGCTTGATTTATGTATGATGTTGTTTCTGAGTGTGTGCTTGTGTGCCAAAGCAGAGTGCCTCAGTGAAAGGCTGCCCCCATGATGGAGGCTCATGAATAGCGTGGGTCACGGGGGCCGCCGGCTTTCACACCCCCTCCAATCTCTCCTATCAAATGAGGCAGGTCCACAGCACGCCTCATCATTTCAGCAGCCGCGTCTCAATGCGTCCTGTGGGTCACTTCTTGAGGTCCGTGCATTCGGTTTTTGAAAAGTAAAATTAATCTATTTTCCTTTACACTCCCTCTCTAACCTTCACAGATCTTCATGGATAACCTGGGATTGCACGAGAGTAAACAGGCAACAAAAAGCTGTTTTCCAAAGCTGCCCTCGGATGCCAGCATGGGCCAGATGAATGAGGGCGAAGAGGAGGAGGGAGGGGAGTTTCATTTTGATAAGACATGGCCACCATTTTCCAAAATTTATTCTCGCACAGTTATACAAAAAGAACTAAAAACTAATTAGTTTTTATCATGAAACAACTCCCTAGACTTAATTTAAGGGATCTTAAAATAGGGCTGCTACTGCCAATTATTTTAATTAGCAGCGATTATAAAATGTCAGAAAATGCCTGTTAGAGTTTCCCAGAGCCCAAGGTGATTTCTTCAAATTGCTTCTTTGTTCAACAAATAGTTCAAAACCCAAAGATAGTTATTTTACAGTGATTCAAAGAAAGAAAAAAAGAGCAACTCTTTATATTTGAGAAACTGGAGCCACAGACTGTTTGGCATGTGTGCCTTATAATTGACTCAGACAACTGATAATAATAATAATAATAATAATAATAATAATAATAATAATAATAATCAACATTTTTTAGATCTTCTATCAATCAGCAAATCAATTAACTGTTTCAGTTAAACCTAAGGTAATGATGATGATGATGATGATTCCTGATCAATGTTCTCTGTGGAAAAAATGTAAGGCCACACAGGGATTTCAGCTCCAACGTAGCTGTTTAATGATCTCTGTGCCTTAACGGTGTAGACGAAACGAAAAAACATTTGTACAGCAGTCGTTTTCATTTAGCTTTTCTTAAGTCAAAGCTGTGCTAAGCCTGCCAACATGGTGCTAATGTTATTATACCAGGATATTTACCCTCAGTGACGGACATGCTGCTTAGTTGGGAAGTGATGGCAGTCATGTGTAGAGTGTCAAATACATGGCACGCCTGAAACTTAAGCCCGTGTGGTGTAGAAAGATGTTTCAGCACATTACTGGTGTTTCCACCCCGACTTGAAAGGATCATTTTACAGACATTACAGCAGCACTGTTGTCATCTTTCTTTGCGAAATGATGCCACGATTTGGACCATTTCTTCCTCTCTGCCATGACTCCTTGCTCTAAATTTCTATCAGCATGGATGCATGAGTTTGACGTCACTGTTTTGCCTATCTGTGCGAAAAAAAATGCACTTTTAGTGGACGTATTTTGATGTTGTTTGACGCTGTCTGAGTGCCCTATTATTTAATATAGCGCGCACTCACGGGCTGCAGGCAGGTCAGCCCTAGCTTCATACTGGAGAAATGTCAAATATTGAACATCCTATCACTGATTTAGACAAAAGTAGATCGGAAAATAGGGCCCAGTTTGAAAAAAACATTAGTTCCCCTTTAAGTTGGTTGCCATGTGGCAAAGAAGCATGCTCCTTGAACAAAACAACGGATTTTCTCCAACTGTAAATGATACATGCTTTCTTGTCACTTTTAGACCCTTTCTTTATTTAGGCAAGGTATTAGAGGGCTAACATTTACATATGAGAAGTTTTCATTTCAAAGTTTAAATTCTTTTGTCAAATGAAAAAAGGGAGGTTTGAGATAACTTGGTCTGCATCGAAGGATTACTGTCATCATTGCTTAACCTTATCTATTCACGTTTTTGTCACTGAAATGTCAGAAATGAGTGGAAAATGTCAGCTTTAGTTTCCTTTAGATTAGTATGCGACATCTACAAATGTCTTGTTTTGTTTGACCAACAGTCCAAAACCCTAGGACATTCACTTTACTATAATTTCAAAGACAAAAACAACAAATCCTCCACCAAGCAGTGGCACAGTGCTGTCTGCTGTAATAATTACATTTTTCTGCAGCGAGGAGGTGTGTTCATGCATTCGAGGCTGGAAGAAACTCTTTGTAACACAGGTCAACATGTCACAGGATGTGGGTATACTGTTTTAAGTTAAGCTATCCCCAACTTTTAGTTTGGTCGCAGAATCAAATGGCCACAGCTCAAAGCAACCGCCCCTGCTTTCAATAGCCATTGCGTGGAAGCTCGCTGCAGACCTCACTTTGCCACTGCTTGGTCTGTTCTTGGCGTTACATAAGCTAAAACAGCAACTGTATTTGAGGTTTTTGCTTGTTAAAATGACTGAAATGATTATCAAAATAGTTACAGATTAATTTCCTGCCAACTGACTCATCACTTGATGAACTAATCTTTTCCACTCTTTGTACAAAACATGTTTATATTCCTTAAAAGTAAGCCATCAAACAAAGTATGGTTCTAGTATCTGTACTTAAACTAAAGTGTTGAATCAGCACCAGTATTGAAACATTTTCAACAACACCCAGCCCTGTTGTGTTGCATCTTAGGCAAATAAGTCAAACACTTTTTCACCTCGGGGGAATAAAACAGTCAGATCTTATGAATACATCTCCCTGTCACTGATGTGCTAAACGCAGCCTAATAGGTGACTGTCACAGTGAAAACAAAATAATTATTTAAGCAAAGTATCCCATTCAAGTCACAATAGGGGTTTAATCTCCTCCACATGAAAGTAACCCTAAAGCTTAACTGAAAATCTGCATGATTGGTAAATTGCCTTTTTCACACGCTCGGGAATAATAAAAATCCAGAGCAGGAGATTTTCTATTAGCACAGGAGACAAAATGAACGGTGACACATCCCTGCTGCGTGACTTGTGATTTTTACTGTTGGTACTAGAAGGCAGTGCGTCTGCTGCTACAGTGTGCGACTTTCATTCCCCCCTCTCTCTCTCTCTCTCCCTCTCTCTCCGCAATGCCTCTCCAAGAATATCAATAAGACTCCTTGGAGAGAGTGTCAGCAGGATGCTTCCCAGGGAGGAGACACATGAGGAGAGGGAAAGCAAAGACAGAGGCAGAGAGATGGAGGGGGGGAAAGGGTGGGGGCGTGTTATATATCAATCCTGAAACATCGGGGGAAATGTAGGTGTTGAATGAGAGGTCATTTATATTCCGTCTCATGCTGAATCTAGTTTTACTCCCTCTCTCTTTGCAGGTGCTGGACGTTTAATCGGGCCTCTGGCTGTGCTGATCAAGGATCACTGGCAGATCCCCATTGACCGTTTCACCAGGATTGTAACTCCAAACTTGCCAGGCTGCACTTGTTAACAGAAAATCCTGCTCTGATGCAATGTGTGTGAAATGGATAACAAGGAGAGAGACACCAATGATCAGACTGAAAAACCAAAAGAGAAAAAAGAAACTGGAGAGCATTATGTGAGCAGCGACTGAAAACAATCACTTAGTCCTGCTGTCACCCTCTAATCACAGCGGTGAGCCTCAAGAGGACAATCGCTTATCGCAACACTTAGAGTAAGTCTGCATTTGCCTCTCTCTGCGCCCTTGTTGATAGACGTTTAAGAGTTTAGAAAAGTGCGACTGGATAATGGGCACATTAGGAAAAGCAACCTCTTCCTCAGATTGGAGGGTGGTTTCATATTGCTCATTAAATTCCACTCTCGTCGGGGAGTGGAGCCAATCGCAACTCTGTGTAGCCTGCCGCCGAACAACAGAAGAAGAATGAGAAACGGAGGAGTGTTTTATCTTTCATGCCCATGAATACAAACACTTTAACGTGATGGCACTTGGGATTGTCTGTCTGAGGTTTCACTCAAAGATGAAGAGTGACATAACAGACCCCTGGCACTATTATCTTAAGGATGGAGGGAGATCCTCACTTTCCTTTTCCATTTCCCCCAAATGAGAAAACTAAAGGCCTCATGAAAAAACAACCTCAGGGGACGAGTGCTTGGAGTGATGAAAAGGTTTTCGATCAAGGAATTCTTTTTTTTTTTGGGTGACTTTGCGGCATGAGAGTGGTTAGTGCCAGATCTAAATGGCCTGTGAAGTCCAGTGCCCAGGGGACGGCCTGGCCAACACTGACACAGCGTCTCCATCGTATTTATAGAGGCAAAATCTTAACGGATTTAAGGCAGAACAAGACATGACAGCAGCAAAAACTGCTGAGTGCTGTTGCAAAATACACAAGCCACAGCCTTCGCTGCATGCAGAAAAATCGCACAAACAAACAAGCCGTGTACACATAAACATTATTGATAGGTCTGGTTTGAGCAGCTGAGACTGAAATGAAAAACAAAGACAGATTGCAGCAGCTAACAGCTCCCCAGCATAATTACAGCATTTAGACAAGCTACAGAATCATCAACTCGCGTAGAACAAGCCAGCGTACATTCACTCACAAAGACATGCAGGCAAAAGCTCAGCAAACATGACTCATGGAAATGAAACCAGACCCTACACGGCGTTGGATGGATGTCTCGTGACAGCGAGGGAGCCTGGGTAATGCACCCGGGGACTTTCACACCCTCTTGCAGGTGCAGACAGCCTTGTCAGCTCTGTGTGACAGGCTGACTGAGGCATCGAGGTAAAAAGAAGCTGTGATGATGAAGAAATAACCTAACTGTCCTCTCTTCAGTCCTTGGAGGATTACTGAAGCTGGGTCACGTGAAGCCACATAGGCCCTTTATTATCTGGCTTTAATTTGTTTTAGAGTTTCAGGGCAGGTAAAGCTGGGGACACTTCAGCCAACAGCTTTATTCATTTGGGGGAAGGGGAACGAGTGGGATGACAACTCGCACTGGCTGTCGTTTTCATTTGGCATTTTCACAATGTGGCCGTTGTGGAGACCTTTGAGACTGAAGCAGTGAACAAGGGCTGTAAAGAATGACTTCTACATCTTGATTTAACTTTGAAGCACTGTCTAACTTATTCAAGCGTCCAGGTATAGACCGTACTACAATGTAAATTACTGCTGATTGCTAGCAATTTTCATAGGACTGAAAGTACTGATGACTTTCATTATCAGTTAGTCTGTTGGCTTGGCTCTAACGATGGCTATGATGGTCTGTTGGTCAGTCTGTCCACCACTTTAGTCCAAACTGAAATGTGTCAACAACTTCTGGACTGACTGCCATGAAATTTGATGCAGACACTCATGTTCCCCTTACAATGAATCTCAATCACTCTGGTGATCCTTTGACTTAGCTAGCGACATCCACAAGACAAAATTACTTTGGTTTATACCTGCAAATGTAATGTCATTCTCATCATCCTCAGCTTTGTGTTATGTGTTTAGTACTAATACGTAGGGGTGAGAATCACAAGTTTCATTATGATACGATATGATATTGTATGTTTGGACAATGACAGGATATTTGCCGATATCACAAAATGCGCCACAATACCATTTTGATTCGACTCAATTCAGGAGCCTGCGATTAATATCAAATACTATCACCACTGTCTTTTTCTTTGCTTCTTGCCATTCTTTGCCTGGCGCTAGGCTACTCGCACTGTTTTAATATTTAGGAAGAAGACGTGCTTGGACAGAAATGGTGATTGAGGTGTGCCATGGGAATTTCAAAATAAAGATGTATCCGAAATACGACAATATGCATTGATGTTTTTACTTGGCACAGATGATTTTGAATCGTTGATCATGAATTGATATGGCAATCTATATTAATGCATCATTACACTGTACTAATAGGTGCAATTGTGGCAACATGGTGCAGTGGTTAGCACTGTCACCTCACAACAAGAGGGTTGGGGGTACTACGACTTCCATCCACAAAGACATGCAGGCTAGGTTAACTGGTGACTCTAAATTGGCTGTAGGTGTAAATGTGAGCGTGAATGGTTGTCCGTCTCTGTGTGTCAGCCCTGTGATAGTCTGGTGACCTGTCCAGGGTGTACCCCACCTGGGATAGGCTCCAGCCCCCCCACGACCCTTTACAGGATAAGCGGTTATGGAAAAATTAATGAAGGATGAATAATTAGTAAATGTTAGCATGCTAACACACTAAACTAAGATGGTGAACATCACCAACATATTAGTTGAATATTTCATGATTAAGCTAATGGCTCATTATTTGATAAATACATTATTTACATTTGTTGGAATGAGGAACTATATACATAAGCTGCTTTGTAGTGTTTGTTTACACTGGGCGGAGTGATATGTGTCAATGAATAGTCAGTTGTCCTACTTTTCAAAACGGACATTAAAGTATCCAGATGTTTTTCCTCCGGAGAAGTTGTCCCCGTGCTGTTATTACCCACGCTACCCCATATACAGTATTATACAGTTAATGCTAACTCAACACCAGCATTACACTACTAAGCATACTCAGTGGGCTGCATACCTGGTTGTAAACCCTGAAGCTAGAAACTTTTTAAGCAAATGCACTAGGCCAGCAATTCTCATTGGAATGAATAGATGCCATCTTGGGGTCCAGTATCCATATGTGACGATACATTCATGCAGTAAACTGGGGATACTCAACTTGCTTTGCCTGTTGGCCACTTTTGTAATTTGACAGACGGCTAGTCGCAGTGTACACAGGGGCATTTCTAGGATTTGAGGACATTCAGGACTTAGCCCTTAGCTCTGTTTTTTCTTGTGCAATACTGTAACCTTTAATCTTGAATCCTTGAACCAACTCACGGAGGAAAAATTACTTTGGCTTAACTGCTCACAACTCACACTTGAATTTCAAACTGCGATTAGGGCTCATGAGTAGACATTGCTTCTTTTATGTGCTCATTAGCCAAAAAAGTAGTTTTAGCCTTTAAAATGCCAGATATAAGTGTGAGAAAATGTTCTCACACAGTGTTATGACAATTTCAAAGAGCTCAAGAAAACAACTCCAAATTGCTTGTTTTATCCAACTAACACCCCCAAACCCAAAATATGGAAATTACAATGATATTAGACAGAGAAAAGCTGAAAATCTTCACATAAGAGAAGCTGGGAACAGGAAGTGTTTGACTGAACTCACTGTAGTATTTGTTGCTACTGGATAGTACATAATCGCTCCACACATGCTGCTTGACATGAACATTTTCTGCCTTGTGGTTGCAGATATTTAGAGTAAATCCAACATGATGCAAGCATAGCATCGGCTTTCCAAAAGGGGCATTGAGCAGGATCCAGGATGCAGCCTCTGCATCGACTGCACTCACTTGTCAGTCAAACTAAAGCTGAGGTGTGACAGGTGAGAAAGAGCCAGAAATTGGATACACCTGTAGCTCCCGCCCACTCTAATGTATGCCATCATGCCTCATGAGGAAGAAGAGTCCACAGCACCCAAAATATCTACACTCTAATACCTGCTGCCAATCTAGACAGCTTGGTGGGTGCTGATAACAGCCAGCATAAAGAGAAAACCAATAAAGAATGTGTTTCTACACCGCCTGGCCATCACAAGTTGCTAAAAAAGCGTTGGCAGAGACTGCAGAACTTTCCATGACACTTCGTCTTGAGTGATTGGTTGATGGCAGCAGAAAATGTCACGACTTTCCTATTCTTCAGGGATGAGTGGTCACATGGAGTGGGGCACTGTGACCCTGACAGAGACGAGTCCATCAGCAGAGAAAATCTCCAGCGCTATAGGATGGAACCGATTACTGAAAACAGCTCTGCATTTGTAGGCATTTACTGCTCTCTGACTGTCTGAACAGACATAAATAATACCAGAATCATGCACCAAGCAACACAAACAACCCCGATGATCTGCCCTCAACATAATGTGTGTCTATGATTACTGCTGATATTTGACTGTAACATTTTCTCTGCTCTGTGCCCAACACATCGTGGCCTTGTTCAGCCTGCAGGTCTAAATCTGTGTTTTGGCATATCCAGATAGGTTTTTACAAAGTCTGGACAGTAAAAAAACATTAAATGTGATTGTTGCTAATCAGATCCACATAATTTGGAGGTGGTTTGAAATGCAATTCAATTCTATAGATACATCTCAGTCCAGACTAATGTCAAAAATGTTGATTTATTGATACACCTCAATTTTGAATATTTGAAACAGCTTCAATAGCCATTTTCTGTAGTACAGATACACTGGTACCATCCACACTTTCTCGCTTTTTCTTACTGTTAATATTTACTACAGTCATTCTGCAAAACAGACAAGTTGTTGTCCTGTTACAGCCTTGTTAAAAATTTAAAATTTTATGCCCTTAACATCAAAATTTTTCCAGTGGTATCAAAATAGCATCAAATATTAATACATTTTTTAAGACATTTTATCAAAGTTTGAAATTCCAGTATTGTGACAACACTAGCTTAGACGCTCTGGCCACTCAAATCAGATTTCAAAGTGCCTTTTGTGTCATTTGCCAAGCAACAAATCAGAGCAATGTCAGATCCAGAGTGACGGGAAGTGCTGAGCAGAATCCATGCTGCTGCTAGCAGAGCATTATGGAGGAACAGGAAGAACAAGTTCTGCACAGCAACTTGACAGTGCGATTTTTTGGAGGGCAAATAATGGACCTCAAGCTATGTAGTTACTGGGCGTTTCTCAGAGTCAAGGAAGGATCCTTAAATGGCTGAATTCCAAGGATGCTACGTCATCAAATCCCACCTAAGGACATTCCCAATGTCAAGGTTCTACCCAGGATAGAGTCCTTCATTCAGAGAATTTTCGAGGATGCATTTGTGTATCCTCAGCAGTTAAAAAGTACTCACAATTCTTTGGACACGTTTTACTGGAAGTGAATGTGGGGCCTCTACAATGAAACTGTGCCAGTATTTAATTGTGCAAGCATAAAAAAATACTGAAAGAAACCTCATAATTTATGCTTTCCAATGTGTCCACTGCCAAATAATGAGATTTTTAAAGAACAGTGATTAAAATAAAACATAAAAGTCTTTAAATTAATCATTCACAGCAGTGATGGAACGCCAGGTGCCACAACTGTTTCATTCAGCCTACCGGTTTGTTTATATAGTATAGTATAATCCAGAAATATATTCTCCCTAAAAGTCACGTGACCTTGAAAATACCACTTACATTTGTTCAAATAATACAACAACATCAGAGAGTGCCAACATTATCACAGTACCCTGACACCCCCTCAGTCCCCAGAGGGTTAACAACGCACACCTGGGGACACTCGTTAGACTGTTCCGATGTGTGCTCACCAAATGCTAGAGAGGACTCTTGCCTTGCCTCTGTAGGATCCTTCCTTGGAGGGACTCGTCCTACCAAAGAAAGATCCCTGACTTTGAGAAACACCAACTGACACCTACGTCATTACCACAGCAACCCATGCAGATAGGCTGACGATGTCTGGACACACCAATCTGATCCCATCATTTGCAAATAGTTCAGACAGTCTGTCTTAAGGATCTTATTTGAGACGTTGATCTGATTTGCCTGCAGTCTGAACGTAGCTTGTGCCAACATCCAGGCGCTTTATTAATATTTTCCAGGTGTATGAAATGCAAAAAAGATTCTTGATCTCAGTCCTTCACATTTTCAAAAGCATAAACCTTGTTAACTGGGATGTCCCCATTTTGAGTCCGGCTGATGACCTTTACCATATGTCCTCCTTCCTCCACCCCTCCCCAGCTCCTCTCACCTGCTGTTTCCTGCTGCTGTCGGCTGTTCAATAAATGCAAAATACTAAAAATAGAATAATTTCAATGCAGGTAAAACTGGTAAAAACTGAACAACATCAGCAGTGCAAAGAGAATCAATTTGGGGCTGCAGCTAACAATTATTTTCTCTACTGATTAATCTGCTGATTATTTTTCATGTAATCACTTAATTGTTTGGTCTATGACATGGCAGAAAATACTGAAATACGTCCAGTTCAAACACCATAAAATTCTGTATCTTTATCATAATCCAGGTCGACCAGTATTCTGTCAATTAATTCATTAATAAACTCATGTCAGATCTAAATGAATGACATGCACACTCTGAAGAGGACCTTAAAAAAGAGATGAACCAGTATGGAAACATTAACAGCAATAGCAGCCTTTAATGCTGTAGAAATGCTATACAATAAGAACTACCAATGTGACATTTGTTGATTTAAGTATTTCCTCGATTAATCCTTTGTCAGAGAACAGCAAACACAATTTCCCAGAGCCCAGGGTGATGTCTTTAATACGCTTGTTTTATCAGAGCGACAGCCCCAAACCAAAAGATATTCCGTTTACTATCACATAAGACAAAAGGAAAGCAGCAAATCCTAACATCTAAGAAGCTGGAGCTAGTTATTTTTTGGCATGTTTGCCTGAAACATGGCTTAAAGAATTAATAATCTTACAAAGGATTACTTTTCTGTATCATTTCAGCTCTAATATAAAGACTTTCTTATACAATAGAACAGAGCAGTCAGTCAACACAGTAGCAACAAAAATCAAACATGATAACAGTCATAAAGGTAGTGTTTATTGCAGAGCTGCTGAACTGGATTGGAAAATGCTGTACTTTGTACACACTCTGAACATATTGTATTTGCTTTGCTGCCTTTTGGAAAAACTCCCACGATTTAAGGGTGAATAAAAAACAGCAAATGTGTGAAGTCTGCAGAACCACTATCCTATCTTTTATAAAGCCAGTCTGAATAAAAGCTTCCTCACCACTGCACAAAATAACAAGAAAACTGTGGACGCTGGAGAGAAAGTTTGAAAACAGCTTCTTGATCATGACCGAAACTTACGGATGTCATTAAAATCGGATTCTTATTGGGAAAATCTTAAAACAGAAAACTTGTTCTCCCCAGCTGCATGATATAATCCGTCTCCACTTTGAGAAACAATAGACAGTCCTGGTTGTTACATAAGGTACATCCGTGCTTTGTGTTCAGAGAGGACAAGTAACCACTCAAATGAGCTGTGCTACTGGAACCACTCCACTGTTAGGGAATCAACAGCAGGATTTCAGGACAAGTGAACGCTGCAATTTCATCTTTCATCAAGTTTTGTAGTGTTTGTCTCACTCTTCTCCTGAGATGTTGCATAACAGAGGAGGTGCTGACTGCTAATAAGAGAGCCAGTGCTGTACATTAACAGTTCTATATGGCAGGCGTGTGTGTCTGTGTAATGGCCTCTTTGCACCCTCAACTAGTTCAGCTGCTCTGACATGAGAGCCATGATTACATCCAAACAGATACACATATGTGGACATACTACGAGCATGCTGTGGATGAAGTGGAGCTTTGTGCGATGGTTATGTGCTGTCACTTTCTCCTCCTCCTCCCACACAGTCATCATCTGTGAAGACTTGTGCAGATCTGCTGAGAAAGGAGGCAATCAGTGCCTTTCACTGCGACACTATGCCCCGTCCTAGCCTTTTTTAACAGTTTTCTCAGATCTGCCAGAGCCGGCTGAACAATTAATAATTAACACATCGGCATATAATGGATCGGGGATTAATAATTCAGCCTGCCGATTCGGACTAAAATAGACCGCAGGCTAGGAGGAGTCTGCCACGGTGCAACAGGTTGGGGCAGAGAGGAGGGACGTGGGATAAAGGGTGGACTGAAAGCACATACAGTAAGAGACAGTGATTGTGAGCTGATGGCGTTAATTTAGGAACATCAGTCAGTGTTGCGCATGTATAATAAGGCTGGGAATACAGTGGCTGCTGCGCTGCCCCAGGGCCAACACAACACTCACTGACAACATTTGTTCTGGCATTAAAATTCAGAAGCTGCTAGTTATTTTATGGTTACAACTAAGCTGATTTGGAATTACATGTGTGCCCAAAAAAAAGGACAGATTAACGAAGAATAAAAAAAGAACAGTTTACAATCACGTGATTTCACTTTGGCTGCCGTGTTCAAGTTTTAATTACATATTATTCGCTATATAATTAGCATCTTAACAGCACTGCACGTAATACGAGACATAATCAAGGTGCTAACTGGTGCTTGAGCTATGACTGATGTCTGGGCCTATGACATTTTAATTAAGGCCACCATAAGAGCAGGGCATATTATGAGTAATTTTCTTCACCTCAAGCCTCAAGAGAGCATAATTTGTTAACTCGGTATGTCAATGAAGTGGCAAATATCAGAGTGCTTGGCTAGGAACAGCAGGGAGTGAGATCAGTGAAAACAGAGGGGGACCAATATGAGAGGACATGACTGTGACTAATAGATGACTCAAGTGGGATCTCAAATTGAGTCCGGTCTATTGGCAGACATCACCATCCCTCGCTCTCTCCATTTCAAACAATGCCGTGATATTTGCAGGTCATGCGGCTCTGCTCTTTCAGACAAGGCCACATGCTCCGAGTGTTTCGGGTTTCCAGGGAAACTGGAGGCCACCTGCGTGCTCGGCTGAACTTTGCAGCCCAGTAAAAGCAGGTCAAACACCTCTCTGGTCTTGTCGGTGAGTTACCATAGATTCTCCTCAGCAGGAACAACAGTGTCTCTGGCATTACTGCTGCAATTTCAAGCTCTGCCTTTAATAACACTGCATGGGGGCTGTCTGGCAACGTGAGTGTATTGTCCTGTTCTAAAAGACACACGGAGGAGGGGATGTGCACGGATACAGTTACACTGAAATATACATAGGCGAGTCTCCCCGGCATCTGCTTAATCCTCCTATTGACTGGCAATTATCATATATCATTATTATTATTTCTTGTCTTTCAGAATCACATTGTGCTGAAACAATAATAAAGCTGTTGTGAAGCACAAAGCTATGATTAATGATGAAAAGCAAATACTCATTAAAACCAGCCATGGATGAAATCTAAAACAAAAGGACTTTCATTGTACTTGTACTATACTGTATTTCATTTTCACTTTATTTGCCTTCCAAGGCAACGGACATCAAATTGATTATTTTAGGGCTGTAACTAAACATTATTTTCATTATCGATTATCATATTAATTAACTGATTAATCTTTTATATCACAAAATGTCAGAAAAGCCCATCACGATTCATTCCCTCAACTTTAGTTTGTGCCTTAGGATTGCTTGTCTTGTCCGAACAGCAGTCCAAAACCAAAATGTATTCAATTTAGAATAACGTAACTGCTTCTTTTGAAGGGGTCATGTGCCAAAAAGGCCGGGAACCACTGGTTTAACCAATAAAATGTCAGAAAACAACGCAAAAAAAGCTTATCACAATTTCAAAGAGGCAAAGGAGATACCTTAAAAATCACCAATTATCTAATTAACAGCCAAAACCACAAAGATATGCAAAGTACACTTATATAAAAGGGAGAAAAGATGCAAATCCTGACAACTGAGAAGCCATTTTTGCCTGGAAAATTACCTGAACAGTTAATCGATCATCAAAATAACTGATTAAATTTACTGCCAAACTACAAACAGATTAATCAACTAATCATCTGTGTCAGAGGTCCTCAAAAGGTGTGCCGTGTTGCCAGTCCAGGTGTGCGGTGGGACTTGGTGATAACACTCACACATTATTATTGCAATATTCAACTGGGCTTATACAAAAAGTTTTGAATGAACTTTCAGCTGACTGTATCAGTATGTTGTGCGCACCCATTTCCTAATAAAGAGACAAATGCTAGCTACAAAATGTAATTTAATTAAAAAAAAACAACAAAAAAAAACCTTTCACGAGGAACCTATTTGTCGCTGTTTGCATGTGGGAATTATAAGTGTGTGACTCATCAAAAGCCCTGATTGGCAGCCAGTGTGAGGGATTTAAAAGGAGAAGGCTGTGAGCGGGACAATGGATCACTTTATCAAATGGAGCAAATTACAGCAAAGGACCAGCGAAGACAACCTACCACCGAAAGAAAAGACAGTAGACAGTATCACAAAAGCTACCTGTCTCATTTTTTCTTATTTATTGTCTTATGTCGTGATAACACATGTTACACAAGCTATTGTGCACAGATGTAAATACAGGTGTGCCCTGGCTTGCCCTTTGGTGTGCCTTGGGCACAAAAGGTTTGAAAACCACTGATCTAGGTTATTTAGTCTGTATCTTAACATATATTGGCTGATAATTATACAGAAGATGTATAAAAAAAAATAGTTTAATACGAAAATAGTAAGTCCTGCAGGTATTCTGTGAGAATGATTTGGCCCTGCCTCAGCTCAATGGTTGTCAGCCACTGCTACCAACAACAAAGACACAAAGGACGCCTCGGCAACTAAAACAGAGTAGGTCGAAGAAACGCCAAATCATTTCACCTCTGATACAGCTAATGCAAGGAGAGAGGCAACTCCAAGTCCTGATCCAAGGCCATAATTCATTTGACATGTCTGTTGCGGCTGTGCATGATAATGTTCCCTGCTACCTGCCAGAACCCCAGCTGCACAGTGAAGCTATTCATCCACACTCAAACCTTGTTCTGGAGCGAGGCTTTACAATGTAAACACAGCAATGTGTTACAAAACATATCAGTGTTTGCACAACATATGTCTTCACCCTCTTCAGTCTCGGTCTGGATACGCGGTCGATTACACTGAAACTACAAAGAGGCTTGTTAGGTTTAAAGCAGCAGGGATGAAAGCATTCTCTCTATATCTTTCTTTTTTCTTGTTCTTCCAAATTCTCTCAATTTGTTGGATGGTAAATCGTGTACACTCACCATGCACACTCTCTCAAATGTTAAACATAGGGTTCTTGGAAAATATTTCTCAATTATCTTATCGGCAGTATACACATATTAGTGCTGTAATTTCTAATTTTGATACAATACCTTTGAAAATATCGATATTCAATACCACTTTTGAAACCAGGAAGGAAAACTGACATTGAGGACAAACAAGTCAATTTTGTTATTAAAAGGTAAATGTAACAAGGCAATAACATGATGACTGTAACTTTCTTGTCTTGGTTAGTAGCAAAAAACTGCAGAATAAGACACGCAAAAGAAAGCTGGTACCGGTGCATCAACATTGGTGACAAGTATCGAAACCATTTCAAATCAATATTTTTGACAACTCCAACGCATATTGTCTGTATAGTGCTCTACAGGTTGTTTTATCTTTTATCCAGTTTCTACAAAACATGGAGAATACATACACAGGATATGGAGCAATAAGTGTGCCGACCAAAGCATGAGCAAAAATTTAAATCAAAGTGTCTTGTGAAATTCAGCAAAGGTGGTCCAAAGTTAGGGCTTGGCGATATGTCCTGACAATTATATCATGATATTTTTGGGCTATATCTCAATACGCGTCATTTATGTTGATCTTTTTTAACCTTCTCAAAAGCACGTCAGAAAATATAATAACACAATGAGATTTTTGATTAATAATCATCAATATAACGATTAAGTGGGTTAAGACAAGCGTTAAAACAAACAGGAAAATCTGGTAAGTTGATGCTTTTACATCACTGATGCAGCCTTTAAAATGAGGGAAAAACACCAGTTCTGCCACATCACGATACAACGATATCTAAACTCTAAGACGATATATAGTCTCATATCTCGATATTGCCCAGCCCTATCCAAAGCCCTGCAAAAGTCTAAAATAAAAAAAATTAAATGATATTAATGCAAGATATCCGATAAGGGTGGGAATCACCATCATTACACAATATATCATCACAATATTTAAGTTGTGATACAATATTATTGCGATTTTCACTGTTTTGCAATATGTTGAGTACTGCCATGACATATATTGTGATTTATTGCCTTTTTTTTCCAACAGAAAATTGTGTCCCCACTGTAAAACTTTGTCAACATCTGTCCCCAGTCTGTTCATCTCACTACAATCACTTTTATTGCCGCAAAATATATCTCGTGGACTGGAAAGGCAATTAATTTTTATTATTCTAGTAGGCTACCAAAGATTTAATTACTATTTGCAATATTAATAATTTATTTAATAAAAAAAATCAATGCTTGGTCAGCCATTCTGCAGTGTTTTTCATTACCCATCAATAAATTATGAACCCTATTATTAATCTTGGTTGTCATGCACATGATTACCTTCAATGTATTGTTTAATTCATGAACTGAGTCACAGTGCCTCATTGTCTTCCATTAATATGCTGGTAGCTGCTAATAAATAGCATTAAAATTCTATTTATAGACTAAGAAAACTGTCAACAGTCAATATCTCATCAATTAATTAATTTCCTGAATAGAATAACCACAATGCCATAAAAACCTGAGGCCATTTTTGTTGTTGCTAGCTTAATTATCAGAATGCTATATTTGACTCACTTCCAGACCGTGACCGTTACTTCCGCTAACTCTGTAGTAAAAATACAGACAGACAAAGATAGACAAGTGACCCAGCAAACACAGCTGAGGTTTATTAAGTTCATATCAGTGCTCTGACCGTGAAAAATCTGCGCTACACTGACAACAATAAACATTTTAACGGCCTGTTAGGCTGGGTGTGATCTGACCACGGGCCTCTGATAATAGGTGACCGTTGGTGTTTGCTGATGACATGTTTCATTACAAACCGCTCGACCGTTAAGATGACCGGTAACCAACAACATGGACTCACCTTCCTCTCACCTCAGGGGCGGCCACAGCCAGCAACAAGACGACAAGTTAACGTGAACCAAATCTTTAAGTCTCCATCCTGGCAGCAGCAGCAGCTGGGAAAAGTCTCTTCACAGCATGTTTGTGTTTGTTCGCTTGTTTTGAAGGAGCTCCGCGATAAAGGCAACACGTCCTCGCCTCGCAGCCACTTCTTGTTCTGTAACCGTGTACCAGGGCACAGATGTGTAAATTATTGAGAGAGTTGTTTTCTTCTCCTTCGGCTGCTGCTGTGAGATCGGTTACAAGAGTTAGTTGTAATTCGAGTCCTCCTCCTCCTCGTTAAAAAAAAAGTTTCAAACTTGAGGGGGACCTGGAAATGGACAGATTGATGTGGGCTCGGGCCAATGGAGGAGCATGAGGGGGGAGAGGACCAGCCCAATCAGGCCCGAAGAAAGGACCATTTACAGCCAGCACATTCCCTGCCCCCCCTGTAGGGTTTCCAGTAATTATCCCGGTCCAGTCCCCGGTCCCAAGGCTGAAAAGTTCCCAGAGGAAATGGTGTTTAGGGAACAATGAGCAGGAACTGTGGGGAGCAGTTTTTATGTCATGGACTACATGATATATGTGCTTGTTAAGTTACACAGTCAGGAAACAAACTTTTATTTCAGTTACATCACTATTTTCTTCCAAAAATGTGCATTTAATAGTTTCACGACTAATTAGTAATGAGCACACACACACACACACACACACACACACACACACACACACACACACACACACACAGATTTTGTCAGCGGATGTTTTTGGGATACAGGAAGTTTTTCGTCATCTGTCTAATGAGGAAACAGGAATTCCCGAGGTTAAAATAACCATCATGCGTTGTTATTCCAACGCTGAGGTAATGCTATACACACAGTGCTGATACCATACACAGCACATTTTAGCCAGAAGCCTCGGGTTGTACCTCAGTGTTATTAATGTGAGCGGTATTTATTCTACCCCGTGAACTAAACCTATAAATATTTATATCTTGTACTGTAAGTGTAGTATTATGCTGCTGCAAGTCATCATTTTTCTAGTGCCCTACTGGAGACACCTGCAGTGGGGAGGCTGATCCAGCGCGCCCTCTAGTGGTATAGTGTGATTAGTGGGGGAAGACGATAGAGAATCATTGGTAGAGGAAGGAAATGTTCTTTATTTTAATTGAGAACATGATAAATACAAACAAACAAGGCACATTCTCAAGTTTTTCCTCTTATTCACCGAATAGCTTCTATGTCAGATTGAGCAAGATCAAAATCATAGAAATAAAACACAACAAAAGGTGTGAACTGAGGCTGCAATGCCTCAGCTCACTGGGGGCTCGGGGAGAGAGTTCAGTTTCCTGGCAGCTTGGTGGATGAACAACAACGTCAACAAAAACAAAACAGGGCTATCTCAAATTAACTTAAGCATATCTAGTAATGAAAACAACTTTAGAGCTGTCTTGTCTTCAACAAGTCTCAGAAATGTGCAAAGTGTAAGTACCGTAAAGCTTCAGTCAATAGCCCGGGCTATTATTTGCTCACTCACTGATACCAACAGGCCTATATTAGGGACAGGCGTCTATATGGGACAGGCCTTTAATTCCTTTCACACAAAACTGTTGCTCAGCAAATATCAGGAAATATAATCAAACTGTTTGTTTAAACCAGAATGAATAATACTTGTATAAAAATTAGGCTTCAGATAATATATTAATTATGAATCATTCATTTGATCTAACTCCGACAGACAGCGCATCAGAGAGAGAGTGAGTGTGGGCACTCAAGGATTATGGCACCCAGCATATTGATACGACACCACTTTATCCTGTTAAGACAATCCTAACAACTTGGATACATTTTTATGAAAAAGCCTTTTGATTATTTTGATCTGAGGACCCTTAAAGACTAGAGGAATATGAATAAATTACAGGGTAACACAGGAATGGACACATAATTTCAGGTAGCCAACAACCTGGTTTTATACTTCCGAAGAACTTCTATAAAAAAAAGAATGAACTGCTTGGCAACCAGACCAGGCGTCTAATTAAACAGGCATTTATTTGTCAAAATGTGCAGTAAAAGGCTAATTAAAGGGACTAGGTGTTTAACTGGGACTATAGGCTTTTAATTGAAGTTTTATGGTAAGTCAAAATCAGCCTGCCTTTATTCAAAATATAAAGACAACTGCAGAAATATAGATTTTATTGTTTTCAATACATTAACAACATGAAATTAATTAGATTTGTAATTAGGCTACATGATTATTGTGTAATTGTTAAATAGTGTCTGTCTTATTAGAATAGGTTTCATTCCACAATGGTAGTTCTCTTTTGTAATATGCATATTTCAGTGGGTGATAGCATTATGTTTAGGGCTGCAACAAACAATTATTTTCATCATTAATTTGACAGTTCTTTTCTTGATTAATCAATATGGTTTGGTCTGCAAAACGTGAGAAAACTGTGTTCAGATTGCTTGTTTTGTCTTGACCAACAGTCGCAATAAAATATCAGTTTACTATGACATAGAAATAAAAGCAGATTGTTTTTTCTTGAAAAGTAAGGGTTATTAATCAGCATAAAAAATTGCAGATTAATTCTCTGTGGATTGACTAACTGATTTATTGAGTAATTACTTTATCTCTAATTATACCACATTTATTTTGTGAATAATTTATACTGGCACTTATGATAGCTGGCAGTTGCGTACCCTTTGAACATCACATTTATATTACTACAATTTCTGCATGAATGAGGACATGTTATAGGCTGGATTTTGTTGAGATTAAACTCACCATTACTCAGATAATCCAGCTCTGCCAGTAAACCTCCAGGTTACTATCATTTTAAGTAGGCTAGCACAGGTCTGTGCATATTTTATTTAACCTTTATTTGACCAGGAAATCCAAGTGAGATTTAAAATCTCTTTTACAAGAGAGACCTGGACAAGGTAGCAGCCAATCAAAACACATTTAAAATGCAACAAATATGACATATGATACAAAAATCCTGAATAAAACAACAACTATTCAAATATAGTGGCCTCTCAAGAAAAACAAGCACATGTCTCTGTCACCAAATACTTTATGATGCCCTTAAATTCATTAGTGGATATAAGTGTTTCTAAAGTCTTCCTCTGCACAAGGCATATTTATAACACAATATGGACAATTTAATTACTTTACACTCAGATGTCAATTTTTGGACCTGAATCAATCAAAAACACCACTAAACACCCATATGTAGTGGTTTTCAACTGAAACAGTGGTTGGGGTTTATTTACTCTTTAATTTTTGATGTACATTAAGGTTGGTATTAAAACAAATAAATAGTGTAATGGTGAACTTGTACTTTCGTGAAGACATTGTCTTTTCATAGCATTACAATAGGCTATAGATTATTGGTTTATCTGTCTATATGATCTCTTAGTGTCTGGACCAGGTCTTGAACTCAATCTCCCACAATCCTCGCTGAAAAGCAGGAAGGTGACGTATTTGCGCTACGTGTCAGGAAGTTCTGTAGTCAAACATGGCGGCGCAGCAGAGTGATGTTGATGAGCTCTTCGATGTGAAAAATGCCTATTATATTGGCAGTTATCAACAATGTATTAACGAGGCTCAGAAGGTGAAGGTGAGTATCTAACAAGGCATCAGTTAAATGATTTAAAATAAACTGTTTCCTCCATTTTACCCGTTCAGCGTAACTGTAGTCAATGGCGTTTATGAGCAACAATGCTAAACATGTTAGCGAACATTTCTCTATGAAATACTAAACTTCTTCTCTTTTTCTATGAAGCCGTCAGCCCCAGAGAAGGAGGTTGAGAGGGACATGTTTTTGTACAGAGCATACATTGCCCAGGTAAACCTTTGTTACGTGGCATTTTCCTTAAAAGAAATGTTATGTGTCACACTGAGCTCTTGTCATTAGCTGATAGCCACTTCATATTCATTGCTGTCACAGCTGTTTGGCAGTTTAAAACCCCGATCATCCTCACATGTGTTTTGTGCTGTTGCAGAGGAAGTATGCTGTTGTCCTGGATGACATCAAGGGCAACTCTCCACCTGAGTTGCAGGCTGTCAAGATGTTTGCTGAATATCTATCCAGTGAAAGCAAAAGGTAAGAGCTTGTATTTGACTAGCAGAGGTATCAAATTAGACTGAGCACCAAGTATAACAGTCAGATGTACAGTCACACATGAATGCACAGTTTCTTAAGCGCCTTCATAACAGAGACTTTTGGTGTAAGGGTCTTTAGTATCTACTGGAATCTACAATACTGATGAAAACCATGTCTTTGATGATTTGACACATCACTGCAGTAGTTTTTCCTTCCCAGATTTTGCTGCTGTTAGCATACTGCCCACCTTGGTAGAATAATACAGCCAGCTCTGAATGCTGGTAGTGGATGAGCGTAAAAAGATGCTGTTTGAGGTCATTAAAAACACTTAAGCTGTTCTGTCAACTTTGGTTGGTATCTTCCTCAGTTTACAAAAGGTGTTGGTTTGTCTTTAAATGTCAAACTATCTCCACGTCACAGATTTTTTATTTTTTGGTGAAGGGAAGGCAGCTTGTTGCAAGCGTATGTGGGTTACTGCTATATACTTTAGTGTGTTAAACAAATAATATAATATACTTTATCTTCTAAATAATCAAGGCTTTACAAGTCTAAATGCAGTGCTGAGTGGAGTCTTCATTGTCTGATCAATCTCCCCACTGCTGTTTGTTTTTTTGCAGGGATGCCATTGTTGCTGATCTAGACAAGAAGATGGCCAAGAGCGTGGATGCTGCCAACACCACCTTCCTCCTCATGGCTGCCTCCATTTACTACCATGAGACGAACACTGATGCTGCTCTCAGAACTCTGCACCAAGGAGAAAGCCTGGAGTGGTAAGAAAGGATCAAGGTTTTACTTTTTAAAACAGTCTTAGACAGATTTTGTTCATGTACCAAAGTGATTCACAGTAAATGTATCAACAAAGAAAAGAAAATATATTACTTTATGCAGACTACTTTAACTGTTGGTACGGTAAAGACAATGGTATTTGTTTCATCCTTGTTCTTTGCATTGGAGTGTCATCAACCATCCAAGTAATGTGTAGATGAATACAAGAATTACTAAGAAAAAATCAACTTAGACGGTATCGTCATCTCAACTAGACGCATTCTGACAAAACAGGTTGACATATCCAGAAGGTCTTATATGGAAATATCACATTACACACGGCTCCCGCTTCGCAGGTTAATCATGACATCATGGCAAATCATGTTTGCATGATAACTGAAAGAGTTTGGATGTTTCTCAAAAAGATAACTTGCTTTTTGACTCAATGTTCTGTCAAATCTACCCAAAAATGAACAAGGCTGATGTATTAATGTATATGAAAGATAGATTAACTAAATTGCATCCTGAAGTTATTATACTCTAAAATGTTTTGTTTGGCAGTTTGTTACGTGTAACAGAAACATAAAAAAAACAAAAAAAAACAACACACAGTAGATGGTTGTTTTGCATCTGAGGCTTCCACAACTTGTTTTGTAAATTAAAGTTTAGCTCCATGAGACTCTCTGATGGGTCACTAGGTTTATAAAATTGCTTTAATTTTAACTACAACAGCCTGAAGCTGACCAAACTGACCTGAACCTTTGATTATTTTCCAGCATGGCCATGACCATTCAGGTGTTGCTGAGTCTGGATCGTGTTGACCTGGCAAGGTATGGCAAAACACACAAACTGTGGATGATTTGCATTAAATTCTCAGGTTAGATTTGTTGTTTGAACGCTCATGGAAA
This sequence comes from Epinephelus moara, assembly GCF_006386435.1. Classification (NCBI taxonomy): domain Eukaryota; kingdom Metazoa; phylum Chordata; class Actinopteri; order Perciformes; family Serranidae; genus Epinephelus; species Epinephelus moara. Next base: position 16,254,396 of record NC_065515.1, read on the forward strand.
ACATCTAGGTGCTTTTTGAATGTGCTGAGAGAAAAAAATGAGACTTTGCATACAGAAAAATATTGTTCCTGTGTTCCTCTTGTAACGATGACATTACATCTTCTCATTGACAGGAAAGAGCTGAAGAAGATGCAGGAGCAGGATGAGGATGCTACTCTAACCCAGCTGGCCACAGCCTGGGTTAATATTGCTGTGGTGAGGAGGAGACCAGCATTTTGTTACATTTATTTAACATCATCAAGATACACATATTCGATTTATAAGTAAATGCTCTATCATGAATAATTTGTAAACCCTCTGTGCATAATGGAGAGAAGGGCATGTGTCTGCATATATACCAAGCAAATTAAATTCCCAGTCATTACATTATCAGCATCCAGGTTGTATTGTGATTGACTGAAGCTGCAGTCAGGTTTGAAATGATAAGCAGGTGGGGTAGTATGTAGTAGTGCAGTGTTGAATTAACATAACCAAAGTATGGCAGCTCTCAGAAGAACTCTATTCCCTTTAAATTGCTCATACTGCACACTGTAGTTCCACCAGCTCACGAGAAGCACTGGGTACCTCTGACACCGTTTTATAAGAGTATTTTCACCCACATTTCATTGCATCCTGCTTGTTGTTCCAGGGCGGAGAGAAGCTGCAGGATGCCTACTACATTTTCCAGGAGATGTCGGACAAGTACTCATCGACACTGCTGCTCCTCAACGGGCAGGCGGCCTGTTACATGGCTCAGAACAAGTGGGAGGAGGCTGAGGGAGTGCTACAGGAGGCACTCGACAAGGTTAGATGGCAACAGTTTGTTCTGTTTTTGTCCCTCTTGTTTTGTCTCTTCATCACACATGAACTGACATATTCAGCACACTTTGGTGTACACACATGCACAGTTTATTCAGCTAAAGCTCTCAGTGGCTTGTTTCTGAATCTGGTATCAGAGTCATATCCCTCATATTTAAATCCTTAATGAATGCTTGTTAAACAGGAGTTGTGCTGGAGGTGCTAATGCGTATTATGTAGCAACTATGTAATATGCATAGAGGGTTAAATCTAGTTAAAGGATGCATTCAGAATTATTTTAGAGGTGATGCTGCAGCACATTTTAAACAAGCTAATCTGAACTTCTGAACTCAGTTTGATGTCACAACTTGAAAATAAAACACAGATAAGAAGAAAGAACACACTTTTTTGGTGAATCAGGCTTGTGTAATACTAAATATGGTCTTTTAGATATGGTTTATCAGCAGAGCCTTCAGGACTAGCAGTGTGGTTGGCCAGTCAGTGTAGCAGAATAAATTAAGTATGCTATTGTTAAGTTAAGGTTCTTTATAAAAGCCTGTTTCATGTAAGGAATGTGTAACGCACTGAACACCGAAGAAATGTTACCGAATCCAAATCCATGTGTTATATAGACACACAGCAGCATATCAATTAGTCCCTAAACATTTTTAAAGGAATACTTCACCCCCAAAATGATCATTTGTGTATCAATTACTCACCCATGTTACGTTGAACTTGTAAAGGAATCTTTGTCTTTCCTACATGCCTCCAAAGTGACCAAAAAATCCAAATATTGAGAACATTCTTTATGAATTGAAGTCTTAGGGACCGTGTTTAACAACAGCAAACTATATCAAAACATCCATTTACAAACTCTCACATAACTGCCGCAGTGTAATCCAAGACTCATTTATCCAGTCGTATGCTCTGTACTTCCCAAACACATTCATTTACCTTGCTGTTGGATGACAGTGAACTGAACTACAAGTGAAACGTTTCTATTCTTTCTTCAAAGCCAGACTCCATTGACAAAAACAGTAATTTTACCTACTTGAACATGGGAACCGCTGGTCTACTGCTGCGTCTATTGGTAGTGTGTGTTATTGTGTGACTTTCGTGAACCACACTAACCCTTTAAAACACCAAAGTCGCACAATAACACATACAAACTACCGATATAGGCAGTGGTATACCAGCAGCCTCTGTGTCAAGGGAGGTAAAATTACTGTCTCTGTCAGTGGAGTCTGGCTTTAAAGAGAGCACAGATAAGTTCATTTGAAGTTCATTTCCCCATTGTCTGACAGCAAGGTAATATAATGTGTTCAGGAAGTACTGAGCATACAACTGGATAAATGAGACTTGGATTATACTGAATGAGCTGTGTGAGATTTTGTCAATGGATGTTTTGATAAGGTTTTGCTGTTGTTAAACGCAGCAGCCTATGACCCCAATTCATAAATTGAGGTCATCCACAAATTCAACATAACACAGGTTGAGTAATTGATACACATATGGTTATTTGGGGGACAAAATATTACTTAAATTTAGTAACAGACCTAAGCTTTAATGTCACAGGCCAAACGTTTCCTGTTCTGTGGATGCTTCCGTCAACATCAGGTCCAATTTGAACATTTTGAACTGCTTACATCTTAACAGCAGATGGCGCCATCAAACTCTCTTGTAGTCTACAGTTATCCATAGTGAGATAAGGTTTGACCTCTGCCTACTGCTTATCTACAGAATGCAATAAAATATCCACTTTACATCACTACTTTTTTTAAGTTTGTCTTTTTTCATCTTTTATACTTAATAAATATTAAATATGCACTGCTCCATCTCACCTTTGAGAATATGAGAGCTCTCAGTTGAAATGCACTTTGAATAGATGTGATAAGTGCTTGACATTTGGGGTCTGTTTTTGATTTTAACATTGTACAAGCTCAGTTACATTGACTGTTTAAACCTGAGATGGCTCTCTGTAAGGACTTAAAACTAAATCCCCTGCTTAGGTTGACTGAAATGAAGCTTTTCACAAATGTCCAGCTTCTCTGAGCTTCCTTTTTCCATTTTCTCTTCTCGTTTTACCAGTTAAATAATAACAAAGTGACGGTTATCCATTGATGTTTGATGGGCACTTAATAGACACAACATGCAGGAAGACTATTACTTGATTTTTACAAGTTTACATGTTCATATGTTCCAAAACCAGACAAATGTTTTTAATGGTGGAGTTGAATAAATAATAGGAAAAGACACATAAGTTAAAGTATTTTACACAAACACATGTACACATTTGGAGCAACACTCATAATTCTATTCATGGTGGATGTTACCATTGGGCTAAAACACTGCACAACAGCTGCCTGCACCGCCTTGTTATGTGTTGTACTTGTGAAAGAGGAAGTTAAAACCGTATCTTTAAGTTATTCATCCCAGTAAGTGATATGAAAATCAGCAAAAACAGCGTTCTTTCTCTTTCAGTCAACGTTTGTGATTCTATCGTTGTCCACTTTGCTCTGTGAGGAATGAGTCTCTCACTTTCTCACCATCTGTCTTTCTCTCTTCCCCCTTTTAGGACAGCAGCCACCCTGAGACGTTGATCAACCTCATAGTGCTGACTCAGCACCTGGGCAAAGCTCCCGAGGTGAGACTTTGGACTCAAAGCTGTTAACGAGGGCAACGCTTTAACTGCCGTCACTCTAGCTGTTTCCTTTAGACAAACTCATCCTCAGTCAGAGAGGACTTGAAAAATGTCCAATAACACTCCGCGCTCGGAGAGCAAAAGGCCATTCTCAGCAATTTAATGTGTTTGCTTTGATTAAACCAGGCAAAAGCATTCAACCAATCTATTTCTTGATTGCGTCTGTCCTCTATCATGGAAAGTGTCATCTAAGCATTTCCACTGGTTTAGTGCTGTGTGAGTTTTACACCCTGAACTCAGAGTTCATGAGATAAAGACTCAATTATCTCTCTTACGTTTGATGGACTTGATAATAATGGCAATAGAATGCTGACCATTGACTCAAAGGCGTCATTAAAGATATTCGAACTGTGATAACCACTGATTAGCACATCCCACTCAAGGTTAAATGGAATTATGTGGACCATTAGGTACGGTAATACAGAGTAACTTTTGAACTTTTCTTTTTGGCTAAATATAAGCCAACCAATGTTGAATGCGTCAGTCCTTGTCCTATATGCCTTCCTGACTAGGACAGATCTTCAAATATTAATTGTCTAAGGCCCTTTCTACACGTATACAGATATTTTTGAAAGTCCTCCATTTTAAAAAACAATTCTCTATAAGACCTTCGTTTCACAAAATATCTTTGTCCACACTATGATGCATAAACAACCACAAACGCTTGCCAACATTAGCTGTCTTTATTAGTCTCCTCTTGTTACAAAGGTAGTGAAGAGTACAGAATGTTACCTTTTTCAAAACACCTACTGGACATCTTGTCACTGTTGATGCCCGTTCAATGTAAGAATGAAGGAGCTCCACTCCTCAATGGCAACAATCCCAGTTTGTGAACTGTCCCTACATCTGCTGGTCTTATCGATTTTGATCCAAAACCATTGTTTCCAGCGGACTTTAAACCGCAGATGCTGAGGTGGATCAAAAAGAATTGGGTGCAGCAGATGCCTCTGGTCATCCATGATGTGGTGCAGCAATATAGAGTGTAGGTGTAAAGTAGTCTTCAGACCAAGCTGTGCTAACAAAATATCAGCAAACCGGTAATCCGCCATTGTTTTTGTTTCTAGCGTATGCTCATTACACAAAGCAACAATGGACATGTGCAGATTGAGGAGATTACGTCATCATTTCCCAAATGCTCCATTTTACACATCCACACAGATAAACAGTAGCCAGAGTTTTGAAGAATCGGCAGAATTTGAAGAATTTGAGTGTGGACAAGAGGCCAAAACATAGAGGAAAATATCTGTGTAATAAAACATCTGTATATGTGTAGACTGGCCTTTACTCAGCTGAATAGCATCTGTTTTCTGCCTCGTCTCACTCTCATTACTCAAATCAGGTCTTAAAATCTCACAAGTGCAAACCTATTTGAGCCCTTTCAAACACAACAGTACAAAGATCAACAATATTACAATATCTAAGTACCGTCTGACCTGCCTTTTTTCCTCTGTAATATTAAATATTCATGACTATATAGTGGCCTGACAGCTTACACAAACAAACCCACAACTGTCAGCGGAGTCAGAGTGAAATGTCACCTTTTTCCAAGCGAGCCTCACCCACTTCAAACTAGTGTGTGGACAACACAAATGCAGCCATCTCCGCCAAGTTGTAAAGTTTTGGCAGAAATTGTTTTCAGGCCCTGAAAACAGGTTTTGTCATTGACAAACCTCAGTAATATTTACCTTGTTTCACAATTTTAAAGTCCCCAACTTTAGAAAGAACAGGTTTTTGGGGCCTCTAAACATTTGCTCAAGAGGCTTTTCTTGGCTGTCTTTACTATCGTCACTTCCTAATCTTTGCATCATCTGTCTTCCCTCAGGTAACCAATCGGTACCTCTCTCAGCTCAAAGATGCACACCGAGCCCACCCATTCCTCAAAGACTACTTCGCCAAGGTAACTTGATTGTATATGTTAATTAATGCTTTCTATTCTAAAGGGATCCCTCTGACCTATGGCCAGGGCTATTTAAGTTCACATGATCCAATCACAGTTGTTGATGAGCCTTAGTAACCTTTACTCTGTTATAAATTAATCACCTGCCTGGGTTGTTTTGATTGTTGGGTAGTAGGTGTCCTTGTAGAAAAGTCACAAGAGCATTAAACTCTGAATCTATAACCTTTGGCACAGATGAGCGCAGATGTACATAAACATTATGTACGCAAACCATGTGATGCACAGCTGGTTCAGATGTTGTTCCTGGTGTTTAACTGTTTCTTCTGCTCTTTTTGTCCCCACAGGAGAATGAGATTGACAGACTAGCGATGCAGTACGCTCCCACCGCCACAGCATAAGACGTCTTCTTTTGCTGAGACACCAACAGTTTTCCTCTTTCTAACTTGCATACATGTATTTGTTTTGATATGTCAGAAAAAAATGTCACATTAAAACATCGGCTGTATTATTTAAACCGGACCAGAAGTCACCATGTCCCCTGGGTGCACATGAAACATGCCCATCCTTTATTAATTTGAGTTTCTCCAATAGAAATCAACAGTTTTAATGTAAGCATTCCTGTGCAATGATAATAAATGTTTAATACCTGTGTTGCAGTGTGGTTTTGTGTGAACAGTGAAAGTGTGTGAGAAGTGTTTCCTGGTGCTCTCTGTCACACTTAATATGATGTCAGTGTCTTGTGTGCAGCCTCGTCTGAAGCATTTGTCTGCACTGTCTCTTTAAGTCATCCTTTTTAATCCTCAAGCAGAGGGTTCAAAATGAAGACAGCGGCCCCTAATTACGTCACGCCCCCTTGGCTTTTTTCCCCCCCCTCTTTTCCTTATTTTAGCATAAACGTACGCTGGCCTCTTTACAACGTACCAGTTGATTCCCATTGAAAGCGAAGCGCGGCTTGTCCAAAAAAAAAAAGAAAAAAAAAAAAAAAGACGAAGCCCCGGACACGTTGACCAGCCCGGAGCGGCAGCAGCGGCGGCAGCAGCGGCGGCAGAAGCGGCAGCGGCGGAGAAGAAGAAGGAGGAGAGGAAGAAGCGACGGCAACCTCTCTTCATATAGGATAATATTCTTTTTATTCAACCTTTTATCTTCGCTGGAATAACTTACCTTCGTGTGCCGGTGTGTCGGGAGTCAGCTGCTCTAACTCATGAAGCGATACAGAGACGTTACATAAGGCGAATAACGGACCGAGATGAGACGTTACAGCGCAGCGGCACAGTAATCTCATGTGCTGCCTGCCTGGGCTTGGCGCTTGAAAGCAAGGGCGACACAAACGTCGGACCTCTCACGCTGAATTCATCCATGTATGTGAGCTCCATCACGTTTTGGGGTTAATTTATTCAAGTAGCTAGCTTAGCTCGGAAGCCGCAGCCAATGCTGGTCCATTCACTATTGTGTGCGTTTGATTTAACTTAGCTAGGCGGCTAACCTAAACCAGGACGCGCTGCTGCTGCCGCTGATGAGCCCGTGTGCGTAGCGGAATGATGATCAGAAGAAACCTCCAGCAGACAGGCGCTTATGGCTCACATTAATTGTCAAAACCATATGTGATAATTGGTTTGTGTGATTGTTAGATAGAGCCTCACAGCCGGCGTGGTTGTTGAAACCCGGTGGGCCCTGCTATCATTCATAAAACTGTCCTGGACGCGAAGAATGGGCCCGTGTCTTAATTTGGAAAACAAAGAATTAGGCTACTGAAGAGGGTAAGCTGGTTAGATAAGCTTGTTTTATCGTTTTTAGGTGAGCTAGCAAGCTGGTTCACGGATTAGACACACAGTCTGGACTGTACCGCTCCCTGCGCTCCCTCTGCCCCTCAATTGGAGTATTTTTTTCATCCTCTGGTTTCCACGTTTTTGTTCTCCCTGCTCCGCACCACGATGAGCAGCCACACCGGGGACAACGGGCCGGTGGAAGTGGAGCCCATGCCGGGATACTTGGACCTCATCACCAGAGCCACCACCGTCATGCTGGGCGCATGGAGAGACTGTACTTCTTGCGGTCTGGAGCTCTCCAAACGGACTCTCCTGGATAACGCGTACATTACCTGGACCGAAATCGCCCTGTTTTTCTTTTGCGCCTTTTTGTGGACGCAAGTCAGGCGGGGACTGACAGACAGTCTGTTTCAGGTGGGTGCCACACAATCCCAATGCACACTGATCACCCTCGAGCTCCCCAAGGGTAATTTGCTTACACCATTAATTAATGGACTTAGTAGCTTATTCCTCTAATTAGAGCCCCAGAAGTGTGGCCTCTGTGTGTGCCATCTCTGAGGAGTTGTGACTGGAGACACATGACTGAATGTGAGGCAGCAGGTGAGACATAGTATAACACGTTAACAAATATTAGATCCAGCTGTAGGTTTAAGATAAAGGGGCAAGGGACAGAGTGTGTGCTTGTTAGACAGTAAACACCCTTATCTATACTTGTGCTTGCAAACATTTGAGGTGAACAGGTGTAACAAATAGGTATGTAATCCAGAAGTTCTTTGAGGTCAATTCCCACACACACACATAGATATATATACAGGTATAGACATTTCATGTTAGTTACAAATGATGAATAATGACCTCAGCCAGAGAGTGGTATTTTCAGTCAGATATCTTGGTGACAGGGGATGAAACAAACACTACAAAACAGCATCTATTTTTGGTCTGTGCTCACTGAATTTAATCCAAACACACTTTTCCATTTTATCCATTTGTAGCAGTCAATAAAACCTTGAAGCTCTTAGATTTGTATTAGTGCTTTTAGGTACTTTTTGGAAAATGGCAGCAAGGTCATTAATAGTAATTATGTCAAACTGCAAGTGATGCAGACTTCCTAGCATCCACTTCCCTCCCCCTTCTGTCTCTTTCTCTGTCTTTCACACACACACACACACACACACACACACACACACACACACACACACACACACACACACACATACAAAGTACACTGAAATTAGGGGTATAGTATATGTGATTTATTTTATATCACAATATCAGAATCAGGAATGCCTGTTTTTGGCTGTTAACATTGATGCAAAAATTATATAAAAATCAAATTGTCAGTCGTGCTCATTGATTTGCAGCCTGTCCCACAACAGCCTCATACACCTAGAGATGCCACATAAAGAGATAGCTTCCCTCGGTTTAAATGGTGTGGCAAAATTACACATTTGACCTATTGCATCCACATTATATTAATGACTTTATTTCCAGAAATGAGACCAACAAGCAACATGAGTAGAAATGTGGGGTACTCTTAACATACCTGAGGATGTGCACTTACAAACCACAGTGTCTCTAAAAGCAGCATCACCACCGCCACGTTGTTTCTTACCACAGTTTGTCACTCAGATGCCAGATGCTCATGCTATGCTTTGACAGATTGGCCCTATGCCTGGGTCTTCCCTACACCCGTCCCAAGTCCCGAGCACCTCCGCCCTGTTGGTGATCCCAGGGAGGAGCCCTTCTCCACAGATAGCCAGGATGTGGCTCGTTACTCTGCCATGAGTGTGGGTGGGAGTGGAGAGCCTGCACATGGTAGATGCTACGACGACGATGCTACAGCGGTATACTGTAGCTCAGGGCCCCATGTGTGAAGCCAGATGTGGCTCGAGAATGCAAAGAATGAGGCCTGTTTTCCACTTTACATTATGTATGTGTGTCTCACAGTGTGTATGCATGTGACTCATGACCCCTATGGAACAATATGGGCTGCACCCCATATAAGGGCTGTGAAGGATGAGGTGAGATTTTTTATATCAGGCGAATTAAGAATCAGCCAGCGTTCCCTCGTTATTTAGTGCATGTATAATACCACCTTTACAGTGCTTACATTAGGGATGAAGAGGATGGGTTCAGTGTTAGGTCAGCCGTGTTGAGCTAATGCAATACGAATATTGCTGCTATACATCACAAAAGCTGAGGTGGGTTGTCAGGAGAGTGCAACTTTATTTGAGCACAGCTAATTGCATTGACTTGACCCATGCAGGATGTTTTCTCACTTGATAAACTGGCAGTCGAGCAAACCGCAATGCATTTAAAACCTTTACAGTGATGACTGAATTGCGGTTTTCACAGCAGGTACGGGCTGGTAATGTATTGTGTGTAATGCATGAAAAGTAATGTGTGCACAACATGAGCAGGATAAATGACAGACAGTCGTGAGTACACATAATTAGGTTCAGAGCTGAGGCCACGTTATGGACATTAAATGTTAGACGTCAGTGGACAAAGCACCGTGTCATCTCGTCTTGTCGCGACCTTTGTGGACTGTGATGATTTGATCTGACGTGTGAAGAATGAGTGTTAGTTCCTCTGACATACTTTGAAAGCACCATTTATGCACTTCAAAGAAATTATACAGACATCAATATAACTGTCGAGGATAGAGATGGACATTTGTCTGTCAAAATAAGCTTCAGTTGACATGCTTTTGTTCACAGGACCTATTTCTTGTAGAGCAATTAGGCAATTAATCGATTAGTCCAAAGATCGTTTCAGTCATTTTTCAAGCTGACACGCTAAATATTTGATAACACCAGATTCTCAAATGTGAGAATTTGCATCTTTTCTTCGTCTTTACAGCAAAGCGCTCGGATAAAACAGCCATTTTTAATGTTTTCTGATGTTTTATTGACCGAATGATAAATCCAAACCATTAGCACATTCATCCATAATGAAAATAAGTGTTTGTTGCAGCCCTAATTTCATGTCTCACATCGAGCTCTATTTGCAGAGGTTGCTGTTGAATTTCAGAGCACATCTGCCACTGATGGATGAAAATAATTAGTTTCCTGTTTTGTTACTTACAGTACTCCCAGTCATGGTTGAAGAATGAAGGTTGACCCACTTAAAAATCTTCACTTACTCTCTCTCTTCTGCATTTTCCACCGTACAGTCGAATCCCAATTATGAAGGCAGCGCAGTGACACTTGATTTTGTATGCTTATCTTGCTGCACTCAGTCAGTGGTACCAAATGACAGCAGCCAAACCTTGTTATAATGTGTAAGCCGTACACGTGTGAGACTAATGCCACCCACTCACTGTCAGAAACGGTATAATATTTTAGATATATTCAGTGTCCTCAAGCACACTGCTAGACACAAGAGTGCAGATAGATGCCTGCTTTTATGGTGACCTAACTTGGTTCATGAACAAGGCTAGCAAATAGGGTCAAGATGGATCAACTCCTGGCCTACACTGGAGTCTTTTTTTATGTGTCAACCTTTCTGTGTTTATGGTAACCAAACTAGGTTCCACATAGTACCATCACTTCACATGTCAGTGAGCATGCTGTGGTGAGGTAAGAGGAGTGTGTTGGGGGTGGGGATGGCCTCTGTGCACAGCGTTGTGTGGTTTTAGTGAGTGCTTTTCATCATGTTTTACTTTTGGTTTGATGCTTGAGTTAGAGCGGCACCTATTCAGGTTAAATTAAACACAACTTGTTGATAAGCCACTTGAGCCCCGCTGTTACATCAAAACACCGCGGTGCGTTATAATCTCCTGACTCATCCATTGTCACTACCGACACTGGCATTTTAAAATGTGTCCTTTAAGTTAAGCTGTTGAAAGGCTCACCATTTAGCTCAGGGAAATGGATGTTGAAATGTTGAAATGCTTCACCCGGCTCTTATGATCTGTCGTCAGGAGAAAAAGCACCTTGTAATCTTGTAAATGTCACGTGACACATGTGAAAGTAGCTGTGCTCCTTCCTCATTGTGTTTATAACTTCACTCTGCACACATTTGCCGAAGCGTGGTTCATGTTTGCTTGATTCAAATAGGTGATGTGGTTTATGAGTTGTGCATTGCATTTATAATATGCATGTGTGTGTTGGTTTAATGAGGATAGCAAAGAGAGGAGAAAGTTTTAAAGGAGCATACAAAGTGATGATGCTGGGTTGAAGAAGAGGTTATTAGAGGTGATAAACAGAAGGAAGAGACAGAGGAAGGAAAGAATGGAGAAGAGAAGCAGGTTGTGCAGCTGGGGCCTGGTCTGCTGACTCAGCATGCAGCAGCCAATCATTAACGCAATTTCACTCACACCCACACACATGGATATGCTGGTAAATAGGATATAAGCTGTCTCATACACGCACATGCAACATCCACACATGCCACATAACTTTACACATAACTTATATCCAGCGGCATCAGAGCATGTGTTTTGAGTGAGACAACACAGTCGCTGCTCACTCAGTGCAGACAAACAAGGCAGACAGTGGTCAAACTGTCCAAGCTGCAGCAGTTTATAACTGCTCACATAAATGCCTCCCATAGCTCCACGCACGCACGCACGCACGCACGCACGCACGCACGCACGCACGCACGCACACACTAAAGCAGTCACTCAAAGAGGAGAGCAGCAGTGTGTGCTTGCCAGCTCCAGTCTTGTTGCAGAGCTTATCTCCCTGCATAGAGCCGAGTAGCACCTCATCCCCTGCTGTTGTTCTAAATGTGAAAACAGCCTGAGGTTTGACAAGGTCCCCCGACCACAGATCCCAGATCACCTTCCACTGAGCCCCTGCTCATTGTTGTGCATTAGAGCCGCAGAGAGGAACCTGATACTGGATTTGTGGTGAATGGGAAGTGCTATCCATTCAGCCAAAAGTGCCCACTCAGGTGAATCTGGCTTGTAATTTTGACACTGATTGCAAGCAATCGTGCGGAAGTTTGGTTATTATTAGTCACATCCTCTCCTCTCCTCTCCTCTCCTCTCCTCTCCTCTCCTGACTCAGCTATCTATCATCACATAGCGTTTAAGCAAGCAGCACTTTCGCCATCACCTGTCACGTGATCTATTGCTGTGTGTGCTCCAGTGTGTCATACATCATAAATATAGAGCCCTTATGGGTTCACAAAACTGTCAGCCACTGTTTCTCACACAGGTTGTGCTTCAGTTACTCACAATGTGTCCCTGTGATATATGGAGCTACATAAGTCTAATTATATCCATCACGTTTGTGTTGTGTATTCACAGTATTTTTGTGTATGTTTAGAGTAAAACATACCTAATTTCGGGGCCCCAGTGTGTTTCTATTCTTGTGTGTTTGCAGAAAGTTGAATGTCTGATGGCTTTGTGCTCTCGCAGAGTCGGCTGCCTGCGGGATTGTTCCAACCTGTAATGCACTCAGCATCAAGCTGTCCAGTTCAAATTTCCTACTGACGTATTTGGTGACTTGCTTGTCAAGTTTAGCAGCTAGTCTCCATATACCTGGCTTTCTGAAGCCTTTGGACCAAGCAGCAACCTCCGAGGGTGAAAAATGAAGCCAATGTGAAAACTGCAGTTCCTCTAATGGCCACTTGAGGCTGGCTCTAGACGAGAGTTAGTTCTCATAGACCCCCCATGTTAAAATGCACAACTTTACAGCAGAAATAATTAGGTTTACAGCTTGGTACAAAAATAGGTTTTGGTCTCTGTAGCTTATTTTCCCATTTATGACAACTGTACAGGGGATGAATTTCTGTATAACTCACCTGTTTAAATGTTATTAAGGCTTGAAGTCACGCATAGTTAAGGGCACGACTGCTTTGAGTGACAGGCTGTCTGCGGATAGTGTCTTCGGCCTTTCAGTCAGTTCCACCCCTCACTCTTCCACAGCTCCATCCTCTTGTCCAAATAACATCACTTTTGGCACCAACAAACCAAGATGACAACGGCCGAAATTAGGGATGGGGCCGATCCGATCCAGTATCGGTATCGGGTTCCGATACCAACGTAATTCACGGATCAGAAATTTCCGATCCACGAGCCGCGTCTGTGCTTTCACATTGTCTGCTGGAATGATATGATGATTGCTACATAGTAGTGTTGCACTGACCGCGGTACTAAAACACGACGGTACATATGATACCATCATGTTGGAGTACTGTAGTACTACGGTACCTCAGGTACCACTACTGTGGGTTAAGATCAAAGTCCAATCGCAAGAGCGTGAGTGTCCATGCGGCGTCCAATAACGGCGCGCGCTGTCCACCTGGCACTCAATATGCCGCTGCAGTGGTTTGTATCCAGTGACATTTCAGGTATGAACTGAGCTATTGAGTATCTTTAAGCAGTGAAAATTATTATTAATTTATTTTTACTTGTAGGTTAGATTATGCTACAGTGATTTGTTTTCCACTACAGAGCTCTACGGTGTGAGCATTTTACTGGCATTTGCGACTAAAAATAGTTTTGCGCGCGCAAAATAAATAATTCAGCATGCTGTGTGAGTACAGATTTCAACCAGCAGCAGAAAGTAAAGGCAATTCCTGTCGGTTGTGGGTTGAACGGGGGTCACAGACACAGACGGGAATGTATTCCTGTCAAATACGGCGGAGGCTCATAGTGCTGCGCGGCGCAAGAACGGTTTACCGGCGACAGAGAAGTCCGACTCCAGGTCCAATAATTTCCTCTTCTTGGCGTCATGACTGCCCAAAAGTACCCGAACAGCCAAACTGTGGCGGCACACAGGTATGTGATGTGCCAGAGGAGAAACGAGCCATTCACATTTCGCTCTCTGTGGCAGGTAACGGCCCACAAACCTCACCGCACTTTAGGGACTGTTCGTTACTTATGAAGGGACTGTCAGGGGAGGAGGGTGGCTGGTTGATTTTTATTTCATTTATTTATTTTATTATGATCCCCCCTATGTTAATCACTTATTGATGCTGTTTCTGAAGTATGAATAAGTCAATAAGTAAATTATTCCATTGAAATATCATTGATGTATTATAGAAAAGTGATTTATCTTTTTATAAATGACAAAAGGCACATCTGCCTCATTTTTGCTGTCATGATACTACTCATGACAGCTACTGGGTCCCAATTTTGGTACCGTGACAACACTACTACATAGTAGTGTCTACTTGATTTGTATCTGTGCTGTTCAGATTAATATGACAGGTACTTTTTGTTTTTTGATAGTGTATATTGCACTAGTAGTTTAACATTGTCTTGGAATTTAATAAATATTGACAATCAATTTGAAACCCTTACAGTTGCATATTTGTTTTCAGGATGGGATTTTTCCTGTGAACAGGATTTCCTGCTTTTCTGACCTTATACTTACCTCAAGTTGCCTTTTGGGACATACATGCATACATACATACATGTCATACTTGCCTGTAGAGAGGAGTTTATTACAGCCTCATATAAAATCAACAATAATGATAATAATAATATTAAAGCGAACAGAGCTCTGGTATCGGAATAGTATTGGTATCTGCAGATATCCAAATTCAGGTATCGGGATCGGATCGGAAGTGAAAAAATGTGGATCCAAATTCAGGTATCGGGATCGGATCGGAAGTGAAAAAATGTGGATCGGTGCATCCCTAGCCGAAATGCCAAAATTGAGGCTTCAACATGGGAGTCTACGAGCAGTCTCTGATTTGGACCCATTATATAAACTATGTTTTGCCACTGATCAGTTAATATTATTTTTTAGGACTGGAGTAACGTATCAGAAATGTTAAAATCTGGCAAAATGAAGAAAACACTTAACCCAGTTTCGAAAACACCTGCTATCCTTAATCGCCCTGCTAACTAACACCACACATAGATTCTTATGTAGATCTCGATTAGTAGATTAAATAATTGGTTGAGAAAAAAAAACAATTAACAACTAAAAAATGAGATACAAAACATTCTCTGGTTGCCTCTCAAGTGATAGGATTTTTTTTCTGGTCTGTTTTTTGTAAATTGAGTATCTCCAGGTTTTAGTCTTTTGGTTGAACATTATAAAACATTTGAAGATGTCACACTGGGCTCTGTGAACTTCACCACTTTGTAATTTTATAGACTTGATTAAATCGGAACATAAGCCTAGATTTCAGGGGGACGCCCTCCTCATTGTTTAAAAAACAAGGAAATAGCAGAGGACTGATACTTTGACAAGATTACAGACATTTATACCATTGAGTGCAACAAGTGCACAAATTAGTGCATAAGAAATCACCAGAGTGCAGGAAATCGAGTGTTTGACACTCACACAATTCCCAAACATCCCATTTTATGTATTTTCAATCTACTTTCTACAGTTGTCTGTAGATGATCCTGCCAAAGTTTCGGGACAATATGACCAAGTTTGCAGAAATCTGATGAAGAGAAACTTCAGAAAAAGTCGCAAAATTTAGTATTTTTGGAACAGAAGACCATTTGAGCAAAGATGCAGGTGAATTGAGAGATTTATATGGTGAGAGAATTTTGACTCTAAGCCCAGCCATTTTTGAGATGTGAAAACCTAAACTTGATTGTTACAATGCTATCTTTTTTGTGCCTTAGTCGTGGGTAGAATTTATAACCTACTTGCCAATTCTGGTGAGTTTTCGTCTTATGTTTTTGCTGCACAAACACTTAGCGGAGAGAAATAAGAAGAGAAAGAACGAAATAAAGAAGAAGAATGAGAAGGGCTCCAGTAGTGAGGGTGCTGCTTGGACCCCTAATCAATCGTTGCATCCGTACTCTTATGTTCTCCATCAGGTTATCAGAAGAGAGTGCAGCTATTAGATGTGTATGGAACTTTTCAGTACTTAATAGAACATTTTTTAGAAGACTCATACACCATAATTTAGTAAAAGCCTTGAGTTGTTGCATAGATAGCAGGTCTGTCAGTGATTCCACTGAGGGTAGAAACAGCAGGAGTGCTTTTATGCTCTTTAACATGGTGAGTCACAACCGCCATATGTACCACCAGCTACAAAACAGGATCATGAATCAGCTCTGTTTGCTGACCGTGACAGTCCAACTCTCCTCTGGTCAACTGGAATGTGCTGTTAGGCCTTGACCGCTACAGAGCTGCGGTGGCCAGCCTCTCAATCTTTCCCCTCTTCCTCTTTCTTCCTGTCTCACTTACTTGCCTCCAGATAGACACAGTCGACAGACTGTCATTAGACAAGAACACACTGTCACTGTAGGCTTCACACTTGGCAGCTGCCTCTCCTCTAACAAGGCCACTCTATAACGGCGTGTGAGAGCGCAGTGGTCGCGCGGGGGAAAGTTCATTTTGACATCATCTTCACGCGCTGTTAGGCCATGTTTATGTGTGTGTGATTCATCGAGGTCCACAGGGTGTTGATAATTAATTGTGTGCTTCTCTTTACTTTGGTTATGGGTAGGGTCTCAGAAGCATTCTTGGGATGCAATTAGATCGGTTTCTCCGTTCCAGTCTCTGTCTCCCACTGTCTGTGAAAGAAACTGGTACATCCGCATGGACTCACAATCAGAAAGGGTGCACTTTCCTATACTAAATGCGATCAGGACAGTTGCCTGTGGCTTTCTTCTCTGTCCTCCTCTCCCCTCTGTTCACCTCATCTCACCTTTCTGTCTTTTTTCTCTATCTTGATCTTACTTTACTCTCTCATATTCTGCCCTTACATTTCATCTTCTCTGTCTCGTCCCCGCCCACTATTTGTGTTGCATAGTGTTGCATAGCCACATAGCTACCAAGCCCAGACCTGAACATTGAGAGTGAGACTTTAATTGAAGTTCACTCCCTTAAGGCAGCGATTACAGAGGTTGTTGTAACACATCCATTCTTGATAATCGGGGCAAATCTTTTCCTATCCAAAAGCTATTAAAATTATAACCTATGAACACACGAATTTTGTTTCTGTGTGAAACATCATCATGAAAGAATTTATATATCAGTAAAGAAATGTTCTTTTATGAAATATTTTGATCTGCTTTTGTTTTTTAAACTTCAAACTTGCCCTGTGCCAGACAAGATTTCACAACTTCAGACAATTAAAAGATGTGTAAAAGCCTTGAAATGTTGGACATTTATAAAGATGTGTCATAGATTTTTGTCAACTCTGTCAGATTTCTACATAATTTAATCAGGCCTGCAAGGAGTAAGCTATATCCCAAGGACTCCTAACTCACTTCCTGGTTTCCAAAAAAGCAGGGATGCTGCTCAAGTACTGGCAAGCTCTCTATTTTTTTGATAAATATCGGGTGTGTCTTAACCATAATGTGTCAACTCCGTAGCCCTTATAAATCAGAACTGAATAAGATTAATGCTTTAAAAATGATAAGCATTAAGGGAACTCTTAGCAACTTTGAAAAATAAAATGGCTACTCGCTACAACTGCTGGGAAATTGATAAATATATACCTTTCTGTCAACTCTGTATGACGTGAACTCTGTCAGATTTTACCTCTGACATCAATTATGTGTGTTATTTAAGAAAAAATTAAATCACTGGGAGGTTGGCTTATAACAAGGTTTGATAGTAAAGACTTTGATCTTTTAAAATAAATTTCCCAGCCTACTGAAGAGGAAACATCAACCACCCCAAAAAGAAAGTTTTGTCCCAATTCTCAAGAATGAGTTGAGTTGTGACTCAGAGATAACACACAGACCACTGTTGTTGTCACATTTTGAAATCCCCTGAAAAACACAGATACTTTGGCAAAGAATGACAGTTATTTTCCACTTGAGACGATTAATGTCCAAACTCTGGTACAGTGTCAAAAGTACAAGTCTTTGTTTGGTTTGTATGTGGATGTTTTGTAAGAGGAAGTGAGCATTTAGAAGTTTGTGAAAGGGAAGTGAAATTGCATTACAGAAATTTAAGGATATTAGTACGAAATTCTTCTATATAGAAAACACTATGACAGACATCTGGGGATCAAAGCATGTTTTACAGAGGTTTAAAATGACCTGTTTACAGAGAAATACTAATTGTTCTATCACTCAGTGTGAATTATCAAAGTGAAGGAAAATTAAAAAAGACAGAATCACATTGTTTGATTAACTGCACAGGTCTATAGTGCCACAGTGATGTGGCTCTGCCTTACTCCTTACCGTAATCCATACCTGAACCAATAACCTAACCTTAATCCAGACATCCCATCATCATTTAACTCCATTAGACTGTTAGTGTAATGAGGCCTATCTGCATTACAGCGGAGCTATAATCATCAGAGAGACAAGCTTCTCTAGCTTGTAGAAGATTCAGGTCTGTCCTCGTGCTATGTTGGATCTTAAATTGCCAATTTGATATTATAATAAAGTATCATTCACCATTTATATGATTTGTAGCCTGTGTGGGAGTGTTGATTGACAGTTTTAACAAGAATCAATGTCATCGGAAAGTCTCATTTATATTAGCTGTGCATTAATATTTAACTTAGCTATGTATTTATGTATTCCATAATACATCATTCATTTATATTTGCATCATATCTTTGAATGAGAAATGAAGCCAGATGAAATGAGCCAGATTTGTATTTATTATTCAGCTCCATATGGTGTCAAGCAAGATATGTTTTTGTGCTGGTTACATTATGGAGATATGTGACTTACAAGTTTTGAACACAACTCTAATCATTAGACTCAGAATTGAGTAAAATCCAGCAAAAACTTGCATTTAGCGCGGGCAGTTGACTCTCTGTCTGTGTTTTGTTATACTCCACATTTAGTCGTTAATGCGCCATAAAAGTCTCTAAATGAAAAATACTGGTATGTTATTAGATCGATTTTCCTATCTCTGACAGTCAACACTGCTGTCTGTCTATGATTGTGTGTGTTTTAAGATAGCTTATCTGTGGGTGGATGATTATGGTGGACTCATGAACCATAGGCCTGTTGATGCATCCATAGATTGGCCTGTTGAAGACACACACATGCATTTATTTATAGTCATACACACACACACACACACATTCTCTGTGTGTTGCCAACGGCATGATTAGTGCATTATAAATGACAGCCATATGTCTTCTAGCTGTCAGTTTGGGCAGGGAGCAGCTTGAGTGAATATCTTAACACTTCACTGAGACTGTACGTTCATTTTATTCTTCCACACAGTTTCTGTTAATTTAAACAAATCAGAAATGTGATGGTTTTAAATCGTAGTCCACCCATCCATTTTCCTGTAGGGCTGGGTCACGGGGGCAACAGGCTATGCAAAGTATTAAATTGTATTCATATAAACGTGGTTCTTTCTGCATTATGGGAACATGGATATTGACAGAGACAAAGACAGAGACGGCATTATAGTAATTATATATCCTTCAGTATGGAAGTCATCAGACACAAATAAAAAAACATGTGACCAAACATCAGAAGCTTTATGTTCCCTGCTCACAGTAAGATGAAAAGAAGTGAATGTACAACTGCATCAAATAAAGAGCTCACTGTACGCTACTTAAATGCCACAGTGTGTCTGTACTGATGTAGACTATGTCTGTTGTAACAGGGTGGGAAAGTTGTTTTGTCTCTGTGGAGTGGACAAATGTGCCATTTCCAGCCAAAATGGAACATGTAAAATCAGCCATTGGCTAAAATATTTTTGTATAATACATTTTCTAACTATTTCTATTTTAAAGGGGCCGTTTCCTCTTACTTGTAGTGCTATTTATCAGTCTAGATTGTTCTGGTGTGAGCAGTGTTGGAGATATAGATGTCTGCCTTCTCTCCAGTATAATGAAACTAGATGGAACTCTGCTTGTGGTGCTCAAAGGACCAAAAAACCAACCAACCAACCAACCAACCAAACAAACAAACAAACAAACAAACAAACAAAAACACTAGAAAAACTCAACAGCAATGTCTCTCTCCAGAGATCATGACCTGGTGACTCAAGATAATCCACATAAATAAACTGAAGGATTAGTATGTGATGTCACACGGAAGAACTTCCCTCATCTTGTACTTAAAGTGATGCTACTGCCCAACACTGACAGTGTCATGTGGGAGCTGTTTTCTTCCTACCAAACTTCACCTGCCAACGGTATCACTGTGCAGAAGGAAGCGGCTTGTGCTTGTGACAGTGTGAGATGTAACCATTAATGGCGTCCTCCTTGGCTGAGATGTAACATTAGTTATCTTAGTGGTTCTAGGTGCGCTAGCAGTAGATGCATGCTTCCTTCTGTGTGGTGATACAAGTCGCGGGTGTAGTTTGGTAGAAGGAAAATTGATTTCTGGAGACATTGCTTTAATTGCCTAATTGTATTTTTTGGCACTTTTAGCACCACAAGCCGAGTGTCATCTACTTCGATTATATTAGAGAGAAGGCAGAAATCTCTACGGCCGATATCTCTATCACTTTGCAACTCACACCAAAACAATCTAGACTGATTTTGATTTGGGGGTGAACTGTCCCTTTAAATGCAGAAGCCCAGCTAGCTTTTCTTGCGGTGATCTCTCCTGTAGCTTTCACCTTTCTGATCTTTGCAGTAGCCCCCCATTTATAATTTGTACTCTTTTAAGTGTCTGCTTTATGATGCAATAATACGATGTAGACACCAGAATAAAAAGAATAAAAAGGGTTGACGTCAGGATCCAGGAGTGCCTCTGTGCTTTAGTATGTGAGGAAACAGCACTGTGCAGTCACAGATAATAAAGATGAAGGAATAATAAAATCTAAAACAAACTATTTCTCACATCAGTAGAGAGTATAAGCAATCTGTGTAGTGCTTAGGCAGGTGTAAACTGTGCTGTTGTGTTAATGCTATGATGGTTAGGACAAGCAGCTGATTTTACCCATTAAAAAGACTTTATTGTAGTCTTGACAAACCTAGACAGACTTAATATACATGAATAACCTCTTCTACATCTAGGACAAAGTGAAAAAAGTTGCTAATCTTTGATACTATTAAGAACACGTAAAGCTGCTTTACAAATATGTAGCTGATGTTTTAGCTTCATGCTGTGAAAGTCTTTTGCATGTTCTTTTGCTTTGATGCTCCAGGAGTTAATTTGAGAACCAAGTACGGGGTTAATGCCTCCACTGGGATCAACTAATAGGCTAGACCTCCTCCTAACAGGTGCACCTGCTCTCTCTCTCACGTACACTCAAATTGTGACACATATATGCCAGGAAATGGTATGCGTACTCACACACATGAGACAGAAAGGTTTCAAACCCTTTCCTTATTTGAATATATCTAATTTATTTATACAGCAGGAACTGAAACCACTGCAGGTTTCTGAAGGTTCCTTTGCTGTGAGTCGTATTAATATGAGGCCTGTAAGTGTTGAGGAAGTTTTGAAGTAATCAAATTCGTGCACCTTGAACTTGTTGAATAGCAGCTAAATTTATACACTAGCCAAAGACAGCAGGGGGGGCTTTAAATTTGCTTAATCTGCGCTGGTCAGATGTTTTGTTTTTTACATGTTACCACAGTCATTGATTGTGGCGGTGGGAGCTCGTCCAGTCACGTACTTTTGTGCAAATTAGTTTGTTCAGCGGGGACAATGCCTCGTCTAATCATGTGTTTGTAATCAAATCAGGTTCAAACCTCAAGCCAGCCTCTTGTTTCAGCATCAGGCTTCCAGCAGCGTTGTGTTGGACTGGCCATCTGGAGTAATGCGAGTTGTCCCAGTGGGCCAGAAGTTTAAGCAACGTGCAAATGGAAAGACAGAAAACATCACACACTGTTTGATCTTGAAATAGTCTCGCGGGGTTAGCTTCATCCAGATGTGTCTAATAAATTCATTACATCTGGTGGATCGTTTCTTTTTGTTGGAATAGACAGAGCTGTTGTCCCTCAAGGTCCTTATCAAGGATATGACTGGGCTATTTATTTTAAGAAAATATGTCTTTCTGTCCTTGCAGTCATCGACATCTGTTGCCTTTAAGTGCCTGATGAAAAAAAATACTAGTTGAGCAAAAAGGTTGTAGGGATATTTTCAAAGTTTGATCCAAACTTTAAACGTATCATCCGATTAAGCACCTTAAGCTTAAACCTGATGACAGAGACCATCTACCGCTATAAACTGCAATATAAGTGTAAAGAAAGAGGGCCTATAAATGTTTGTTTACTTGTGCATGTGCAGAAAGAACTCTGCAAAGATTTCTCATTACCAGGCTTCATCAAGTTCATTCACCTGCTGCTATATAGATACATCAGCTGACCTATATTGAGATAAGAAACAGGTTTCAAACCATCTGGTAGCTTGTAGTGAACCGAGAAGTGCAGTGTTGATAGTTTATGTGTGCATATACAGTTATGTGTATATTTGCTTTACAAATATAGGGTTTATTTGTGAGTGCTCCTTCTCAATGTGATTGCACTAAAGCCGGTGTAGACAGAAATCTGGAAAATGCAAATAAACATAAAAATTTGAAAATCCACCCTCCTCCTGCAGCTCGCCTCTTTGTCCCAAGCCCCTCCAGGCGACCCCGGGCATATGCACATGCTTCATACAGATACCCAGTGTTACCCAGATACATTGATTTATTTAATCTCATCTTATTGTACAGTTGCACAAAGCTCATTCACTCAGCCCTCTTTCTCTCTGTGCCTCTGTGTATCAGACCACAAATGAGACAAGAATTAGCAAGCTAACGTTAGCCACCCAACTGTCTCTTTGCCTCGCTCGATGTTGCTGTGGTACTGCTTCCCTGTGAGGAAAGCTGGCAGCAGCTTGGAGACTGACCTTCAGTCGGCTGCTGTTGGGACTCAAATTTGGCCCCCCCAGCACCGGATGTCACAGCGGACTGGTGGCCAGTGGCAGCATCAAGTTTAACCTGTTAGCTGATCAGGAAGGGATGTCTGGTGGTTGCCTGGAGCTGGGATTTAGGCTGGCTGAATTTGTGTTGCTGTGGCTGTGAAGTGTGATTCGAGGCTCTAGGTAATGTTAAGCGACATATAGGTGAACTTGAAGTCACAGCCTTTAGCTCCTGTTAGCCGGACGCTTAACAATTAGCAATATTTTCTCTCCATCTCTGAAAAGCTCTGCAGATACTGACAGTTTTTAGACTCACTTTTTGATAAGCCCATCTTCCTGTTTTGGGTTGCTCGGCAGTGTATCCAGTTGTAGCCAATGCTGGAATAGCAACTTACTTTGCAGGATTCTCCACCATTCAATCAGGCTTTCATCGAAGGGACGTGCACACACAGCTTCATTTGTACAACTGCCAATAGTAACACCCTCCCTCTGAAATGACTTGTAATTGGCCAAAGTCTCCCTTCACCGCACAGATTTTCTAAAGCCTGACAACAGAGCAAAGAGGAGGTGCAGACGTCTTGTTTACTCCAAATCCTCTTGAATTACAATATGCTCAAAGTTATTATGGGAGTTTTGCCCAATAAGGCCACATTTAAACTGCCTACACAAACTTTCACAAGTTTCTCTTCTACATCACTCACATTCGTCTGATTGATCAGAAGTCCTCACAGAATGTCTTTCATCTCTAGTCTATTTCCTTTTCCTGAGTCGCATACAAATTAACAGCTGACTCGTTTCATCAGGCGGCAGGATATGGAAGTGAGGAGGTCAGGACTGGAAAAGCTGCAATTACCCAACATTAGTGACCTGGAGAGGCTAAATGAGAGAAAGAGACTACAAAAGGACAGCCAGTACCCATTTCCTCACCGTCCCACTATGTAGACGGCACAGGAAACATGGGAAGAGAGAGGGTTGTACGACAGGCAACAAAGGTTCCCGACAAGAGTCGAATCAGTGGCATTGAGATAATGTGGTGTGCGCCTTAACCGTGCCCCACGCTTTTACACTTCTTGATTGCACTCCCACATTTTTGTTACCTTTATCATACAGATAGCAGCCCCACTGTGATGAAGCCTGTCGCTGTGTTAAGCTGGCGATGATGCAAATACTTCCATGTCATTGCTTCTCATTAAAAGCCTTTCACTAGCGAACTATTTGAAGGCGGCCTCTGAGGGTGATGACTGCTAATGAAGCCTGGTTCCAGACCTCTGATTCATGATTTAAGAGGTGTTGTGCCCACTCGTGGCTGTGTCCACCAGTTTGAGAAGCTTTCGACTAATCAGAGCTAAGTAGGTGGGATTAAGAATGGGGACATTTTCCTTCCTAGCTACCTCGCTACCTCTGTGAAAAAGAGTGACAGGATAAAGGGGACGAGCGTGGATGAGACCAACGCTGCTGTACAAGTTGTTTTAATCGTACCAACAGAAATAACATTTGAATCAATGTCGAAAAACGCTGACTGCTCTTAGCAGTGACTACCAAAGCTGCCAACGGATTGGGTACAATAAGTATCCAACATATCAGTTTGCATAAAAATATTCAGGATGAAAGGAAAGAAGTGAAAAAAGGCAATTTTTGCAACTTTTACACCAAAATTTTTTAGTTTTTAAAAACAAGAAAACCCGCTATAAATACGTGATAGGCTCCTCTTTGCAGTAGATGAGTATGCCTATCTGTTTTTTTTTTTTTTTTTGTTATGTTCGACGTCACAGACATGCCTAAAAACAGGAAACAACTTGGAGGCCATTAATAATTTCATGGTGGTTAATTCCTTTTTATATGTGTTACGTATTCAGTCTCTCTTTCAACCTCGGTGCAATGTCGACTAATTTGTAATGATTTTCGAGCCCTGCTCGGATGGAGACAGACAAAATTTATTGTGACCTGTCATTACATTTTATGAAATAAAAGGGCCGCAAATTAGTGTGTTCACCAGTGTGTCATGTTTCCATCACTGCTGATCGAAAGTAAAGCCGATAAATACCCGTGACTACTGCAGTGTCATTTTTCCTGGGAATCATGAATGCCGATTGTAACCTTTCCCACTGAACACAAAAGCCAGATGTAAATGGACTGCACTTGTATAGTGCCTTTCCAGTCTTCCAACCACTTAAAGTGCTTTTTACACTATGAGTCACATTCACTCATTCACACACACACACACACACACACACACACACACACACACACATTCATACACTGGTGGCCGAGGCTACCACACAAGGTGCCACCTGCTACTCAGTTTTTTTTCTTTAACACACTCACACACCGATGGAACAGCCATCGGCAGCAATTGGGGTTCAGTATCTTGCTCAAGGATACTTCGACAGGGGGACTAGAGGAGACGGGGATCAAGCTGCTGATCTTCTGATTCCTGCTCTACATCCTAAGCCACAGCTACCCAAATCTTTGTGGGATAATTTGTCCAGTGGGAAAGGTTCTGATTGCCAGTCTACTAAAACTGCTCACTAAAAATAAATCTACAGGTGGATTTGAATGATATTAGCACCATTTGTCGGTAAATAAGTATCAACTGTTGTAGACAAGATATAGTAAAAGGAAGCAGCCGCAGTAGCCATGTGGGCAACATGTGCTTATTATATATTTCAACGTAAAGCCTTCAACATATCACTCAGACAAGAGACACCCTTCTTGTGTCATTCCTGTCACATTGAAAACCAACAATATAAAAATTCAGCAAAGGGAATCCTCTCTGGATTCTTCTGCCTCCCTCTGGGGCGAGAGAGTTATCCCCAAGGACAGCTGTACGCTCATCAACTTGTTAAGCACAATGGGGGAGAAGAGGGAGTGTGGTGGGTGGGTGAGTTCATTTTCTCTTTATAGAGGCTGATACTCTGTTTTGGGTGAGGTAATCAATGTGTAGTGAAGGGGATTAAAAACAGATGATTCCAACCTATTTAGAGCACTAGGAAAATGTGGAACACACCTCAGGTATTGCGTGAACTGGTAATCATAGATAAATAGGCTTCATTTATCTCCATATGTAAATGTAGTTTAAAACTCCGGCCGTCCATTGGATTAGCCTTTGTAAATCCCATTTAGGCCCCAGTCTGGAAAAAAGAGAATGGAGAGGATCTGTGACAGGACTGGGTTTAAAAGTGACACTGAGATGGACAAAGTGACGTCAGATTAACGAGAGAGATCGATGGAATGAAAGAGGGTGAATGAGAGAGGGGGGGCTTATTGAACAGATTCACACGAGCCAGCATCCTGACTCACTGGCCCAGTTTATCTTCTTACGCAACAGGCCGGCAGAGTCCATTCACCCTCACTACTCTCTCATCATTTGCTTCGAGGAAGGGCAGAGGTGGGCGGTGGGGGTGGGGGTGGGGGGGGGGGACTTTTAGAGAGTGGAGGGTGAAAGGGAGAGCGATGGGGTGCAGCTGCAGATAAGCAGGGAAACATAGGGGGAAAGGACGGATNGTGGGGGGGGGGGGGGGGGGTGGGGGGGGGGACTTTTAGAGAGTGGAGGGTGAAAGGGAGAGCGATGGGGTGCAGCTGCAGATAAGCAGGGAAACATAGGGGGAAAGGACGGATGAGGAAGGACTGTAGTAGAGGAGAGATGGAGGCCGCACTGTAGGGCTTTGCCAGCATCCCTGCACGGTTGCTAAGGGAACCGCTTATTTGTCGTCAAGTCTCTTTCACACCGACTCTTTTCCTGTCATGTCACACTCTGTTTCTCTTCCGCTTCCCTTTCTCCTTCTGTTTTAAAGCTGCTTCTCTTTAGCACGGAGAAGCGGAAAGTGAAATGAAATCCAGTGATGCCGTGAGCTAGAGAATGAGTTCAGCCAGAATCTGTCTGTCAGAGGGAGAGCGGAAGAGAGGGGGGAGCTGCTGAATGGTCGCAGGTCCCAGCTGAATGTAATTCAAGGCCTTGTCATTTATCCGACAGAGGACGAGTGGATTATCTCGGTGTCCTTGACCCACTATACCCCCACTTTGTAGGCTAGCATAGAAAACTAAAGGGTAGATGGATAGAGTGGGTGGATAGGACCCAGTGTGATGGTGGGCTGGCTGGCTGGCACAGAGAGACAATAATGGAGCCATTGGCAGGCTGTTATGTAATCTCTCAGAATCTGCATTTGAAACAAAGATTTTGTCCCTGCTGTGTGATTTGGTCGCTGAAAGGCCGAGACCAGTGAGACCACCTCTGTCCAAAATTATTCAGGAAGTAAAAACATCACATTTTCCCAACAAATGCCAGTAAGTGAACCTCAGACAGACAGACAGATCTGCTGTCAGCTGGTGCCCAGTCATGCCACTGCCAATAGCTGATTTTAATACCCTGCTTTTTCCCTGCAGCAGCCAGCAGGGGTATAAGAAAATATTGGTTAATTTTAGTATCAGGGATATTAGGTTTTGTGATCATGTATCGATTCTCATAAACACTGCAGCAATTTTTAACTAATAGTTTACATTTTGTGTTCTCTCTTAACCAAGTGGCAACTTCCAGGGCTGAAAACTGAAGCCAACACCAAGTGCCAAAAACTGCAGTTATTAGAACGGCTGCTTGAAGCTGGCTCTAGACGCCAGTCAAACCCCTTAAACACCCATGTTAAAATGCCCAACTTAACAGCAGAAATAAACATGGTTACAGCCTGGTATAAAAACAGTTTTGTTCTCTATAACTAATTTCCTCCTTCATGACAACTGTAAAGTTACGCATCATTAAGGGCGGACTGCTTGGAGTGACAGGCTGTCCTTGGCTTCTCAGTCAGATCCACCCCTCACTCCCTCACAGCTCCAGCCTCTCGCCCAAATATGGTCACTTTGCTAGTGTGTTACAGGGACTCTGATAAACACAAATTTAGATCCCACTGTTCTGATTGCAGGAGACCTGCATGCTCATTTTCAGATTAATACTTGTGTTGAACAAGATAAAAAAGCCCAGTCGTTTCCGGCTTTTCTGTATCGTCATTGCAGCTATAGCAACACTGTAATCACCAATAAAAGCTTCTTAATACAACCAAACATATTCCAGCAGATATATGATCCAAAATTCAGAGAGAACTTTATAACATCAGCATCTAAGTTTACGTTTCCCCGATGTTAGCATGTAGCTACATGTACGTTAGTTTGCAGTGTACTTGCAACTAAGGAATGACTGTGCCAGAGGATAGCAGCATTGTTTACCGTGAAAAATCACCAATTTAAGCTTCTACACAACCAAATGTTCCAGCAGGAATGTTATCCGTATTGGGGAGAAATGTACAATACTGGCAACAAAGTTTACATGTTTCCCTGATGCTAGCATGTAGCTTTATGTAGCAGTGTAGGCTATGTATTGTTAACACATACAGCAGTGTGCCATGTAAAGAATCTGACACACACTATGTAGTCGTCGGAAAGCCAGTAGAAAACACTTGTACATATACCTTATTATTTAAAACACTGTAACATTATATAAGACACAAAATACAAAAAAACACAACAGGTCCCCTTTAAACTCAGACACTGTGCATATGGTGGTGTGTTCTTTATACTGTAGCAGTTTTCCTAAAATAAGTTTAAAAAATAAAATGCAATATTTCACCTTGCTATTGCAATATATTGAATCATAATCCCTGTATCATGGTGCCTGTTGTATCACCAGATTCTCTCTAATACACAGCCCTAGTAACAGGCTCTGTACATATTTGGGTTTTGGGGTTTATGTATTATCAGAGGCAGATATTGCAAGGGTTTAAACATTGAAACTGGGTGTAATCAGGAGACTTCTTGCTCTATAGTCACGCCGGGTAAAATTCCAGGAACAGCGCTGCATTAAAAAATGCATGGGGCTGCTTTGGTGGGGGTGTGTTGCTAGAGGTACAGGTTAGAGAAGGAAATGTGATCCAAAAAGCCCATTTTGAGTAACAGATCCATGAGTCTGAAAGCTTATCAGACGCCCAAATGACTGCATGGCTGTTTATGTTAGTGTGAGGAATGTCTGACAACTCTGCAAAGTTATCATGACAGTTATTGTAATATTGTCATTTCTGTTTTCCATCAAGGGAGTCACTGAGTAAACTGTACAACTGTGCATTCATGTTAAGAAGCAATCTACTGTACCAGTTTTTTATGCAGTGCTAATGTTGTCAGAGCAGGTTTGTTTGAATTTCCTCCACTACTCAGAGAAAGCAGACTTGTAGCCAGCATGGTAACAGAGTACACACTTCCACACCGTAAATGTCATGACCATTATGTTGCCGACTTCAAGCTGTCATGTGCAATTACAGTACAATCTGCAGGAATACACCAAATTGTCTGTCACTACCAAACCGAAAATTACACATCACAACTTTGGTTGTAAAATGCGGCTGACTCTCAACTCTTTCATAACTCGCTACACGTATGAGTACAGTCGCAGTGTAAATGTAGCCACAAACGCTGACACAGAGGAAGGTGGTGCTAAAGTGGTGCAAATAGGGTAGAGTGACAGAGTGGGCGGAAGAATACGGAGGTAAACAGACCAGATGTGGATGTGGAGACATTAGTAAGAGATGTATCAGCAGTGAGACAGCAGTTGTGGTGGTTACCATGTAAAGTATGAGCTGCAGAGGCATGGCTGGTGTCTGCAGTAACTTGTGTCAGCCACTAGTGTGTTTCCGCCTTTGTGAGAGTGCGTAGGCTTGTGTTTTTGTGTATCGGAGGGGGTGATGTGGTGGAAGACTGGGGGGGTATGCTGTGTGCTGACAGCTGGCTTCTATAAATAAATGTCGCAGGCAGGGGGGAGACACAGGGGTGGAGAGAGAAAGAGCGAGGGAGCTGGGAAGAGTGAGAAATAAAGGGGAAGGAGAGGGGGAGGGAGGGAGGATGGGAGGGCTGATAGAGCAGGACTGTTACAGATGTACTGAAAGACTTAAAAGAATGTGGTGAGTGTCCTGAGCTCCAGTCATGACTTACCGAACACGCACCACATGTCACCACCGTCTGAACCAATCAGCAGCCCCGGGCAGGATCATGTGCTCCCATGCATCTGTCTGTCTGCTTCTTCTTCATGTGTCACGGCCTGAGGACCACAAAGTCTGTTGCTGTTACAGTTTTTATCTCACATCAGTGTTGCCCTGTCAGCTTCCTTCCCCGTCTTGTTTTGACTCTCTCGCGTTTGAAGCAAGGATGCCGTCAAATCCAGAAAACAGCAGGAAAAGGGACAGAAAACAAAGAAAAAACAGAGAGAAAGAGGGAGAAAATGAAAGTAAGGCGATAAACTAGATGTATAACACTGTGTCGTGTCATGTTTTTTTGTCACGCAGGCAGGAAAAGTATCAGACAGTTTTATGAACCCTCTGTGAAAGTGACTGTCTTAGAAGACATGGCTTACATTCAGCTCTCCCTCCATTAATTTGTCATGTACTTGGTCACTGAGCCCTGTCGTATCATATCCTGTAGACTAGCTGCTTAGTAACAACGGGCTGAGATGTACTGTATCACTGACACCGGCAACTTTCACTTTCCTGCCTCCTGTTACACCATTTCATTGCCCTCCAAAGTGGTGTGTCTGTGTGTGTGTGAGAGGCTGTGGGCTGGGTTTGGTTTCCTGTCTTGGCCCAGCAAAGGCAAACTGAACACCTGCCTGTCTTACTGCCTCACTATGTACCTGTCTTACATTTTTTACCCTGTCACTCTGCACATCTTTGTGCCTCCATGATTGTGATTCAGAGTTTCTGCTGCCACACCTCAGACAGAGGTTGGGGAAAAAGTGTTAAAAGGAGTAAAAGGTGGGAGTGTGGAGGCAGCATGATTAGGGAGGAGACGGAGGATGATAACATGGCCCCACTAGTGAGTGGGTGGGGTCTGTATGTTATCAGGCGGCATCAGGAAGCCTTTGCTCTGACTTCCTCTATTTCTGCTTGCATAGCAAATCATAAGCAGACTTGTGAAAGACGTGTTTCTGTGGGCAGAAGGTCACATGGTTGTAATGTAGTGCAGCATATTGATGGTGGTGTGTAAGTGTGTGTCAGGAAGAGAACGATATCAAGGCCATACCTACTGAGTCAACACTGGGGTTAACCAGATCTGCTGGGGGATCTGGTGTCCTCCCACCCCTCCAGGAAAAAAAACCCATACAGTCCATCATTAGCAAGTACAACTCTACAGTATACTATATGATTATGCAACAAATGAAAGCTACTACTGTCTACATAAATTACACATGTATCTGTTAGGGTGTGAATGTCAGACCCTGTTGTGAGCCAGCAGCTCTGAGAGGTTTGGAGAACCAAAATTAGCACAACAGTCCAGTAACTTGGTTCAGAGCTTTGCTTTTTACTGTCTTTTAACATCAATATACATCAAACACACGTCATCAGTACAGACACAAATACATACTGACATGAAGGAAAGGCGTAGATGTATTAAGAGACCCAGATACAGTGTTGGGGGCAGGCCCCTGTTCAGTCCTGTGAAAGTTGGGTAGTGGCGCATGAAGCTAAAATGGTTCAACTGCCGCCATGAAAATTACCTGGATGATCAGCTCTGCTTCTGCATCATTTGGCCCATAGAGAAGGTGCACTAGAGACTTGAGATGGTTGAGCCGGCTGCTTCAAGTTTAGCGCTCTGCTAGCTTGAATGGGAAAAAAATGATTCAATTGTGCATCTGTGCTAGACTTTCCTTATGTTATCGGACTGAATGGATCAAATCCTAACTGTGAAACAAGTCTAAAAAATCTATCCCCTGATTTACAGACGTCTCTTTCATAATGTAAGTATCAGAAAAGGCCCTTTTGAGCCCAATGGGAATCACGTGATGGGCTCCAAAGTTGTAACTCCAGTGTTTGGCCGCTATGTGAAATTGGCCTCAAAGCCTGGCAAACTTCCTTGGGGCCTGAGAAGGGGTCCCTAGCCCACAGACAAAAGGCCAGATTACTGAAACAAGGACTTAAGGTACTCAATTATCAGACTAGTACTAGCACGGGTAAAATTAAACAGACATTTTAAGCTATAATAGATGTCACATATATCAGTCTTTTTATTGAGGCCTTGAAGTACAATGACTCTACAACATCCTTCCACATCCACAAGTCCCACTGGGTACAGTCCATATGACCAAATCCTGGTGAAGCCTAGTCCCGGTCATGACAGCGAACGCGTTCAAGGAGCCAGACTTTGGTGTTATTTCTATTGGAGTCAATAGAGCGGACACTTCAAACCACACTATAATCCATCATATCTTTGCTGTTTTAACTTTGACTGAAAATCCTGAGATTTTTTTATTTAAATATGCATGTTTGTTTGTCTTGTTATTTGTCTCCAAACAGATCATGGGTCTGACCAAGTGAGGCTGAGATGCAGATGCTAGACGGAACCATGATCTGTTTGGAGACCAATAACAAGGAAAACTAATGCACATATTGAGATAAATATGTCAATCTACATCACGTAATGTGTGTTTTTTAATATGGTGGAAAGATTTTTCAGTCAAAGTTAAAACAACAAAGACATGATGGGTTATAGTGTGATTTGCTGTGCCCGTCTGGCTCCTAAACACTGTCACAGTCTTTCATATTTTCCTTGTCCTCAACCAGGAAGTGGACTTTGGAAAAAAAATATGATTAGAAATCAAAACAAACAGGAAACAATAAAACAAATACTGGAATGAAAACATCCTAAATATATTGATGTATAAATCAACCAAACTGGATCCTAAGTTTAGATGATAAACACATCACATAACCAAAAGAAAATATTCAACTAAACTAATAAATAAAGGAACTTTTCATCTGACTAGTGAAGGAGTGAGTAAGTGGAGCCTCCTCACAGGAGCTTAACATAAATGATTGACACTTTACTCAGACCTCACGAGGACTATCTGACAGATATAAGGTAACAAAGACTGCTGGGGTATGGCAACACCACTTGGACAAACAACACAGAGCTGCAGAACACTGTAATGCTACAACCAGTAGTTATGCTAATGGAAATTTTTATTATAATTTTTTATTTGCCTGTCGTAGAATAGCACTTTTTTAAATACATACATTTTTCGCCAATATACCGGAGAGGAAAGAGAATGTTTAGTATAGTGAGTATAGGGGGGATGTGGCCCTCAATATGTGGGGATGTAATCACAGCTGTGAGCGACACAGAAAGGAAGAGAGTGCATGTGTCAGTGTAATATTAGTTATGTGTGTATGTAAAAACAACATCTGCTCTGTCTCTAGCATCCAAACAACATCTTGACACTGTCAGTAGTGCTGGCCACAGGCCAACAGAGGATCACCTTACACTTTCTATTGACATCTTAATATAAACCACCATATAGATGAATAAACAATCATGCTTATTCTTAAATACCTCTTATGTGTAGAGGATGTTGTCAGTTAGCTTCTCTCCTGCAAAGATACTATACCATCAGTTTGAACTTGTGCGCACCAGTTTCACAACTTGTTTAGTTTACATTGTCCTGAATGTTCATGTGATTCATTTGTGATACTTCAGTTGTTTATTACATAGACACAGTGTTCACTGCCCTCTTCATGTCTTCCTTGTAGCTTCCACTTAGGCCCATTTGTTTTCTTCAGCCAGAGTTTATTAGTTCAGAAAAATGTGCCTAGGGTTGCTGCAACAATTACAACCCCTTTAAAAACATCTGTGGTCCAACTGGCCAAAATATTTAAGTCCTTACGAAGAAACAGGGTGTTTTTTTCCTCAGCGTTTACATCTTGGAACAATAAAACAAAAGCAACCAAATGATTTCAGCCCAGAAGCCACAACAGTGCAATAAAGACTGTAAAGAATCTGTGTGGTGAATTGTTTGCTTCACCACACAGATTGAACCGAGAGCCTTGTAATAAATGTCACAATCCTGTAAAAGAACAGCCTCTAAATTAATCAAATACTGCGTCCAAAGGACCTGTCAACAGCTCGCCTGGCCGCATTCTCAAAAGAAGCAGCTAAATTAATTCTGAGTGTGACTTCCTCTCCTCTGTCTGACTGTGCTTCCTCTCTCTGCTCTGTCCCCGCAGCCTCTAGCACAGTGGTGCAGGCTGCTGCCCAAAGATGCTGCCAAGATGCCGGAAAGCGCGTGGAAGCTGGTCTTCTACACCATGTCGTGGTCATACAGCACCTACCTGCTCTTCTTCACCTCCTACTCCTTTTTCCATGACCCGCCCTCTGTCTTCTACAGTAAGAAACACAACAGTGTGAACACATAGTGTCATCTAAGGTCATTTATTTAGCTGTTTAGGCATTAGTCCTGTTGAATCTGCTCTTCAAGATGTTACAAGAAAAGAGCCTTATTAATCAGTACATATTTGTAACTTGAATTGAAATTGAATTTACTGCTTTTAATTCATTTTCAGCATTTGAAGTCTGTCCATATTAGATAAACATTGACCTCAGAAAAAGCATCTTTAACAGCACAGTAACGGAGGCAGTTTCTTAGCGAACCTCTCAAGGAACTGAAGTCATTTTAATCTAATGAAACAGCAGGCAGCACGCCTTTATCCTATAGAGACTCTGTGGGGGTAAAATGCCACTTTGAGTATTCAAATAGAAGGATATTTATAGCAGAGCATACTGGATATGCAGCCTGGTGGTTCATGCATATGCTGAGCCTTGAATTGATCACTCTTGCATGTTATTCAATCGTTAGCAATCAGCTGTTATTGATACAAAAAACGGTGGAAATCATCAGAGGCCCCACTATACGATATTGTGATACTTAAGTCACGATACAAGATACAATAGTACTGGGATTTTAGATGTTTAGTACCTTTTCTCAACTGCAAATTATTTCCTTAAAGCAGGGCTGTCAAACATGCGGCCCGGGGGCCAGAACTGGCCCGCCAAAGGGTCCAGTCCGGCCCTCAAGATGACTTTGCACACCTAGTGTTGATGCACATGTGACAGCTGAGAGCTTTCAGGAGCAGTTTAAACAGTGAGCATAAACTTCATGTAAAATACTGCCTTAGAGGCTTTTTCACTCTGACCAGAATACAGCTCTCTGAAACAACAATGAATATTTTCTGTGGTCATATTCAAAGATATTGAACGTTGCGCAAAATATTGTCAACCAGCAGCTTCAGTACAAATAAATCTATATCAGACTTGATATTTATAGGTTATTATGCAGTGGTTTTACTGGTCCGGCCCACTTGAGATCAAATTGGGCTGTATGTGGCCCCTGAACTAAAATGAGTTTGACACCCCTGCCTTAAAGGAAAACTTGAGGACAGCACAGGATATAGTTTTCTGTTCGTTCATCTCACGTCAGTAATTTTTATTGCAGCAAAATGTATCAAGTGGACTAAAAAGCAATTGACTTTATTATTATAGCAGGCCACTGAAAGTTTAATTTGTATTTGCAACATTATTAATCCAATACTTGCCATCTGTGAATCAATACAATAGATCCACGCAAAATATTGTGATATTCGTTTTTCCCCACACCCCTACATTACCCCTTCTTTATATAATCTAAAAGGGAAAAGGACAGAAATGTAATAACAATGATCCAAAATAGAGCAAAGTTGTATGACAGAATACATTAGGTTTTGCCCCAACACTTATCTGCATAATTGCACCTAATGGATGACTATCACCGCTAATGGAGGATATAGGTGAGATGAGGACTCCACTTATAATCCAGCGACATCTTTAATAGTCTCCCTGCCTCCTGCATTAGACACAGAGGTGTCAGGGCTCCGGTCGAAACTCCATCGCTCTGAGTGGAGCTAGCAAAGGCTGGTTGACAGCGCCAGGTTCATCTTTAATAGCTGCATCACCTCTAATAGCTGTCAGCCTGAGATGTGTACAGGAGCAGTGTACTGTAATGTTCCTGGACTGTTAGGTAAGCAGAGAGAGGAAGAGAGAGGGACAGAGAGAGCTATGAAGCTGAAAAGAGAAGAGTTTATTTGGAGGATTAAGAGAAATCAAAGTAACACATTGTCGGACGCAAAGAGGGGTTTGTACTCTGAAGAGAAAAGAGGAAAAAGAAAAAAGCTTCAGTCTCTGGGAGAAAATAAAAGTCTCCAGTTCCCATGCCTCCCCTTGGCAGCTCTTCTGTTGTGATCCATCTAGCAGCCTTCTCCTCAATGTTTAATGACGGAAGGTCCAATCAATAAACATTACACACGGCCCGAACGTAACCCCATCCCACCAGAGACAAACCTTACTCAAACATTGGAGGAGAAAGTTTCCGTCCAACATCTGATAGGTTTGAGAGACGTGAGCTTAGCATAGCAGCCTTAACGTACAGTTGGCCTGTTCTGCCTACTGGTACTTTTGAAACCCTCTCTAATTCCTCCGAGGTTAAACCTGATCCCCTAAGCCTCCTCCTCATACTAACTACCCCAGCCGACCCTTCACATCTGGTGAGGTCACTGTATATAGCTCAGTATCTAGACAGATTGGATATACTGTATTTGTATCCAAAAAGTAGTGTCTGTCAATTAAAAACAACTGTTTTAAATTAAAGTTTGGAGAAAACTAAAAATGTAAAAGGTGACAAATTAATTGCAAAATGGAATATTTTAAGATATCCTCATGCAAATCTGCTCAAGATTGTAGTGTTTCATTAAAACACATAATAATGAAGAAGAAGAATTGGCACATTTTGCGTTAGTTTTATGCAGATTTATTCACCTTAAAGATTATATGATTAGCTATTTAAAAATGTAAATTATTTCTCCAGCCTCCACAGTCATTTGTGATCTGAAATGTGTTAGAAAATGGACGTACAGATGCTGAATCACACTTAACATGGTGTCCAAATTCCCTGGTTTTAATCAGGACATTATATAGGTTTTATTTATTTATTTATTCGTTTATTTTATTGTCATCGAGAAGTCAACTTGCTTGAAATCGAGTATCAGTACTGCACTTTAAAGGTCCAGTGTGTAGGATTTAGGGGCATCAACTAGCAGAAATGGTAAATAATATTCATTACTATGTTTTCATCCATTTATAATCACCTGAAAATAAGAATTGTTTTCTTTCCTTTAGAATGAGTTATTTATATATACAAACAGAAGGTCCTCGTCCACAAAGTTTGCTATGTTGTTCTACTGTAGCCCAGTATGGACAAACCAAACACTGGCTCTAGACAGGGTCATTCATGTTCTCTCATTGGCCACCATAGTTCTCCTACATGCTTGGCACACGCGAGAAGTTTCAGTTCTGCTAAACTGCTAAACTGCTAAATCCCACGTACTAGACCTTTAAAATGCAACTGTCATTTTTTTTATTGGTGCCTTTTGTGTTCAGCTCAATGTACAATTTTTTCCAATAAAATAATGTTGGTAATTTTTTATTTTTTTTTATTCAGCAAGCAATTTGTTGTATTTTAGCAGTATACTTAAAGCAGCAGAAAAGCAGAACTGAGTACACTGAAACCCCGTTCACAATCGACGAGTGTTACGTGGAGACCTCTTCTAATTTGTCATAACTGTGCTGGTCGTCTGTGATCTTCATCCTGTGTGAATCTGCCATGTCCATAACTGGTCAATTTATTCATTATTTATTAATTATTACCATAGAGGTCATGTGATGATATTACACCCGTGCCAATCTGCATCTCAGTGATTTTAGGTCATAGTTTGTCTCCTTTCTGCCTCGTTTCCGTTCGAGAATTATGGAGTCTGCATTAGCAATTATAAATTAAAGTTTTGACAGTTTTCTGGGTGCAGGAGGCTCATCTCGTTACACAGCATGGAGACCCATTCACAGAAGGAGCAAGCTCAAATCCATCAGAAGAGCGAAATCTCAAAAGATGATGAGATAGGTGACGTGACACCTGTGACAACGTGTGGCAGAATCAGTTCTGTTTGTTCAAAATCACATGAGGTCCCCCTGGTAATACTAGTCCTGTGTGAATAGGACTTTCAATATCTATTAATTTATCACCAATAATATTGTGATAAACTCAGCCCTGGTTTTAATTCACAATCTCTGATAGTTTTGTGAGACAATGAGTGGTATTGTCTCAACACACACTAACTGACAAGCGCCTCCTCCACATGAGCTTGCACTGATAAGCAGTGAGCTTCAAGTAAATACGTCTGTTGGCAAGAACTGTCTCTAACTCCATGATACAATCACCTCCTTCTGTTTAACTGTAGGAGCCAACAGTCTGAGACCCCCAACTAGAAACAACAGAAAACAGATAACAGGAAGAAACAACATGATTACAACAGATACGAGAAAGCTCTCAGAGTGTGTGCACCTCTGCCAAAGGCTGCATAACTATTTTAGTAATACAAAATGTTTGATTCCTAATCTGCATTTGGCCTCAGATCTGTATATGCAAATGATGGTGATTGCTATCAAACAAATCAACAAAGAAATGTGAATAAATACTAACCAAGTGAGAGTGTATCTGCTGTAGTCTTTGTATTTCTGTAAAAGCCTTCTAATGCAAACAGTACTAAACAAATGTTGTCAGTTATATCCGTCATTCATCGTTTGATTCGTAAGCTGAATTAAAAGCTGACATCCTTAATGTGCTCTTAAACCTCTCTGCACGTTTCCTTCCTGTTTGTCCAGACTGGAAGAGTGGTATGTCAGTGCCTGCAGACATCGCCATAGCCTACCTGATCCAGGGCAGCTTCTACGGCCACTCCATTTACGCTACGGTCTACATGGACGCGTGGAGGAAGGACTCCGCTGTCATGGTGGTGCACCACATCATCACACTGGCACTCATTATCTTCTCCTACGCCTTCAGGTACGTATTCTAGTTTGACTTTTGACCTGGTTTTGACTGAATGTAAAATGTTAGTGTATGTCATATTACCACATCAGGCCACATGACAGAGCACAGATGCACTGAATCATATGTGTGATGAAAGATACTTTGGTCACTGAGGTTGATTAACACAGTTTCAGTGCTCAATTTGCTAGTTTGCACCACCCAAATCTGAAACTTACTCATACTTCTACCACACATTCTGTGCTGTTCAGATACCACAACGTAGGGATTCTGGTGTTGTTCCTCCACGACATCAACGACATCCAGCTGGAGTTCACAAAGCTCAACATCTACCTTAAGTCCAGAGGAGGAGGCTATCACCTGCTCAACGACGTGCTGTCCAACATGGGCTCCGTCAGCTTCAGCATCACCTGGTGAGGCTCAACAAAGATGCACAAAAGGACACGCACACTTGATGCAGCTTCATATTTCTTCTCTCTCTGATTCTAATTGGACAGACATGAATTTCTATTTCTGGTTTCTTTTGTGTTTCCAGGTTCTGGTTCCGTCTCTACTGGTTCCCTCTCAAGGTGCTGTACGCCACATGTGTGTCCAGCCTCCAGTCCGTCCCCAACATTCCCTTCTACTTCTTCTTCAATGCTCTCCTACTGGCGCTGCTGCTCATGAACATCTACTGGTTCTTGGTGAGGTCACACAGGTTTATTACCTCAAACCCAGAAAGCATTCATGTTCAATGTTTGTTTTGTCCAAACTGCCGCAACAATCTGACCTATTTGTGTTTCCTGTTCTGTGTAGTTCATCGTGGTTTTCGTAGTGAAGGTGCTAAAGGTTAAGGAGGTGAACGACGTCAGAGAGTACGAGGACGAGGACGGCGGCAAGGCGGCAGCCAGCCTGCTCAAAGAACCTCAGGCAGAAAACAACGATGATGATGCTGGACATCACAATGCTGCTGAGGGGTGAGCTAACACCTACAGACCCTGTCATCTAACTGAAATGGAAGCAGTCTCCGTCTGTCTGTCTGTCTGTCCGTTTGTCATTTATTTTTGGGCTGCATACTTGTGAGGTGTATTGCTGAGGACTCAAGGAAGTGCAGTGTCGAGTGCGAGCTCTTGAGATCTGCAGGACATATTCATTAGTAGTGCGTCATGTACACTGTGTAGTTTATGGAGACCCCTATTAATTGTTACACCGCCAAATGGCACGCTGGGTGCAGCTCTCTGTCCGTCACAGATGAAGGCACAGAGACATTTCAAGCATTAGCAACCTAGCTTTTGGACTGAATGCCTTTGTTCCCAGAAATAGCCTGGTTCCAAATAGTTAGCTGTTAGCAAATGACGCATATACTCCCAAGGAAGCGCAGTGTCAAGGGTAAAGTTGTTTAGATAAGCAGTTCTCAGGAAAGCTGAAAGCAGCAATACCGGAGGCTGAGCAATCGGCCGCTCCAAGCAGGCACGTTTTGAACAGGCTCTGCACTGGTTTGTTTAATCTGACTGAGAGACCTCGGCTCAGGGTGGAAAAATACCACCAGCCAATCCTGGCAGGTTTTCACTGTAAATGTTGAGTTTGAAACCAAACCAGTGGTTTACGTTGCTATTTGTAGAATTTCCACATCAATAAATCATTAGTTTTGAGACAGGTCATTATGGAGACATGGAACACTGTAAAGAGGAGGCCTGTGTAGGTTTTTGCACCAATTTTAATTCTAATGGCTGATCTAATGTTATGAGACAGAGATCTGAGCTATACCACAATAAATATTTTAGAAATGAACACATTTTAAAGTTTATTTAAAATATTTGAGAAGATACATGTTAACACTCAGCCAGGTGTAATTCAATATCCTAAGAAAACAGAACCACGCCAGCAGCTCTGTGAGACTGTACCACTCTGAAATACTAAATGCTAACATTAGCATGCTAACATGGTTTAGCAGGAATAATATTTGCCATGCTCACCATTTAGTTTGGCATGTTAGCATGCTAATATTTGCTAGCTATCACTGAACAAGTCCTGATGAAAATAATGTTAGCTGCTAGTGTGGTTAATTATAAAAAATAATATTTCTCAATATAAATATGGCCTAATAAGATCATTCATTTTGCCGGCATAGGCTCTGTGTATTGGCATTAAAACTATTTAAACGTATGTAATACAATGAATGCTTGTTTACAAACAGAGACCACACTGACGCAATTTTGTTTCTCGTCAGCCACATTCTGCGTGATATAAAAGCTCCTATCAGTGCCACCGCCCTGTGTTTAATACTCTTAATCATTTGTTAATGCTATTACCACTACTTACATACAATCACTTGTTTATGTTGGTAAATGGTACCCATAGCACTTTTCTTTTTCATTTAATGATTATTTAAAATGGTGGATTTTTATCATTTTTGTAGTCAGTTGTTGTCTCCAGTGGACAAACAAGTCAATGTCCTCTGTTTCTACTTCCAGACAAACCATTGTGTTACGTAATGGTGGTCTCTTCTAATGCAAAAACACTCACTCAGCACTTTAAACACATCGAGCTTTAAGCAAGAAAAAATGCAAACTTGACTGAAACTGAAGTCTATCTGTTTGAACCTTTATCTGAAGTTATGGATCCATCTGCTGACTGACATGTGTACCTCTATCATCTGTTGCTGATTATTGTGGTACCCTTTGACCGCTGACACTCTGAAGACCCTGAAACTGACGACATCCCTTTCACATTTCTCTTAGTTAGGAATAATTACATAAAAAAATAAGACTGTCTAAGCTGTTTTGTTGTGGTACAATCTAGAGATTTAACTCACATTCTCCTCTCTAAATGGAGAAATATAGCTAAGTACATTTACTCAAGTACTGTACTTAAGTACAGATTTGGACGTTCTAGTACTTTACTTGAGTCTTTTCTTTTCATCCCACTTTCTACTTGTACCTCGCTACATTTCAGAGGGAGATATTCTACTTTTTTATTTCACTGTAATTCATCGACATGCAGCTTTAGCTACTAGCTACTTTTTTAGGTTAACATGCCCAACAAGCAGAGCTAAAACATTTACTCCATAATCAATGAATTGATTAACAGAGGATTTATTGGCAACTGTTTGAAGATTGTTGTTTAAAACATCATGAAACTATATTTCAAGCATTTCATCTTCACAAATATGAAGAGTTACTGCTTTTCCCTCCAGTTATTGTAATAATTTTAATTAAATTTTAATAACTTTACAATATGGGCTGCTAACTGCACAAAACATAGGTGTCATTGTGATGACTTATTATTTTCACAATTATTACAAACCAAAAAAATCTATATACTAATAGAAAAGATAATCAGCAGATTAATCCATAATGAAAATAATAAATTAGTTGCAGTCACAAATTAGTTAACATGAGCTCCACCTTGAACAACTAAAACAGTAAAATCCTGCTTCTACATTGATGCATTTGATATTGTTTTAGTCATTTAATAAATCATGTAAAAATATTTCATGCATTTAACCTTAAAAAATGTGAAGATTTGCTGCTTTTCCTTCCAGGTAGTGTCATAATTTTAATTATGTTTATATAACTTCCCAATGCGGACTGTTAATTGTGCAAAACAAACATTGTGTAGGTGTCTCGTGAGGCTCTGGGTCATTGTGGTGAACATTTATCACTATTTTCACAATTTTTACGAACCAAAAAATCTATAAACTAATAG
Organism: Epinephelus moara; assembly: GCF_006386435.1. NCBI lineage: Eukaryota > Metazoa > Chordata > Actinopteri > Perciformes > Serranidae > Epinephelus > Epinephelus moara. The sequence goes on from NC_065515.1 coordinate 16,296,597, forward strand.
GGGAAATGATCAGCAGATTAATGCATAATAAAAATAAAAATTAGTCGCAGTCACAAATGAGTTAAGATGAGATTCACCTCAACCAACTACAACAGTAAAATCCTGCTTCTACACTGATGCATGAGAAGCCTTATAATAGTCTTAAGATATGTATATTTTTGGCATTGAGTACTTTTACTTGTAATACTTTAAGTACATTTTCCTGATTATGCTGACATACTTTTACTTATCATTTTCAATGCAGGACTTTAACTTGTAATAGAGTATTTTTACAGTGTGGTATTAGTACTTTTACAGCAGTTAAGGATCTGAATACTTCCTCCACCGCTCTCCTCTAATGAAGTCCAGGTGTAGATGCGGAGAACAGATCTTCCACTCAGCTTGTGTAACCAGCGGCCCTCACAAGTAAATAGGATCAAAGAGCCTGAGACCATATGGAGATGTGATTATGTGGCACTCCTTATCTGACTGGCCTTGACCACCGCTGATATCCTCTCTGCCTGCTAATGCCTCACACCTGCTGATCACCTCACCTGACAAGCTCGTTCTCTTCTTCCCATCCTGTCCTTCGCTCTCTCAGTTCCCTGACACTCTCTTGTTTCTGTGTTGCAGGAAGCACGTGCAGAACGGGATCACCAAGGAGAAGCATCTATAACAGGCTCTCCGTCGCCACCACCTGGCACTAGGCAACAAGTACAAGCAAGACAAGACGCCCTCCTTGGACAGCTCACGCTGAAAAAAACGTGGCTGGAGAAGGGAAGAGTGTCACAAGAAGTAAAAAAAAAAAAAAAAAAAAGGAAGGAAAATAGCGAGTTAGGCTGCAATGAGTTTTTACTCTTTTTATTTGTTTTAGAACATTTCATTTCATCGCTGTCGTTTTTGTTTTGTTTTTATTAGAGCACTGTGAATGTTATTTCAGGTGACTTTTTGTCTTATCGTTGCTAATTTTACATTTGATAGATTAATAGAAACAAAAATCAGTTTAAGTGAGAGTTGGACTGTGATTGTCACGTACAGTAGTACAGGGTGTCATAATCACCACCGTCAACCTGAACAGCAGACAAGGAACAGGTTCATATAGGCCTGTCGTGGCTCTGTAGACATTTAGACCCACTGTAACCTTTAGCAAAAAGCAATATGCTAATTCCTTAGAGGTGATCAGTGATATAATGAATTCCTCTTGTCCTTTAACCTCCGTCCATCCCCTCTGACTCCAGACGTGAAAAGGCTAAAAATCATGATTCAGACGGGAAACACTGCGTTGTTCTCTCAATATCATTTCCCATGGCTGCAGTGATGCAGCAGAGCCCGCCTGGCGTTGTGTGCTGCCGTTTCACCACATGTATTGATTTCCATATCATTGTACAAGTCAGCGGTGGCGATCGCACAGCTCCGGCGTCCATCATTTTGAAGTGAAAAGCCACATCAGTGTGTGTAGGTATGTGCGTGTGTTCGGTGTTTCAGGATGGATGTAGCCGAATCTTTTAAACTCAAAACCATTCACAACATTTCACCTCTGAGTTTATTTCTCTCTTTGACATTTTATCTCTTGTACTGATGATCAACAGGCATTGGGAATATTTAATTGTTTGGAAAAAGCTTTTTTGTTTTTTTGTTTTCTCGTCTTTCCTACATGTATGTTGCGAAGCATCTGTTGCTGCACTGACATGAAGGCATACAAGCTGGTTGCTGGTTTAATGACAGCAAATAGCTAGAATTGATTGACTGGGTTTCATCCTCATCATTTGATTTGTTTAAACAATATGGATTTGACTTACATTTATAACCAGTTTGTGGGTGGTGGCGGCTATCAGGTTCACATGAAATTGGAACAATAGCCCAGAACTTGTGTAAAGATAAAAATCAGTATGATAAAAAAAACATTATGTATGCACACATTATGGTATTCAGGAATGCATGACATCGAATGATTTTGGAAATATGCTATGAAATTGTCTTACAAACAACGAAGAAAAAAAACCTCTAGCTATGTAATCATAATGTCTTTATTAATGTCTAAGAATCATCCGAAAAGTGATATTTCGTTGAAGCAGCGGTGACCACTCAACACACATCACACTGGCTGACAAACACATACAAACCAGTGTGTGATAAACCCTCATGTGGCGTCTAAATGTGGGTATTTTAAGATACACACAAGATGAATTTTGTCCCAGAAATCCCACATATGGGAAGCGTTTTGATGTCATCTGTAATTTGAACATGTTAAATTAAACCACAGGAAAGGGTTTCCCTGGGTACCCGCTGGTTTACTGTGTGTGTGTGTTAGTGGACACACAGCTGCCGCACCTGCAGAAAATAAGGGATATTTCTATTCTTCCTACCTTCTCGATCAAATTCAAGCTCTTGTTTCGATGAACAGCATGCTTGTGCTGCTGGAGCGGGCCGCAGATGTTGTGCTGTTTTCTGTTTGTCTTCCACAACCCCCACATGAGCATGTGGGGGAAGGTTAAAACTAACTTTTAATTTTACGTTAAACTATCACTATTATTGCTGTAGTTCAGGTTATCATTGATGATTTTGTTGTTATTTTTTTGGAATTGCTGCTGTTTTATTTTTCCTCTGAGAGCACTGTTGGTATTCCAGTTTTGTTTTTTTTTGTTTTTTTGTTTTTTTCTGCTACGTACGAGTCGGTGATCGTCTGCTCAGATCAGATAATTTCCAGGGAGAGTTGGATTAAGTCTCAGATCTCTTCCCTTTTTTATCTGTATGCTGGCTTACACTCATCTTACTGTAGTCATTATACACCTGTACTGTAAAGTGACATGCTTTATCAGACATGTTACTGTGTGTAATATATCAGACATTCAGAGTCCTGTGGCTGACTGGTTTTACTAGCATGGTGTTCTGGCAGGAAGTGACCTCTCAGGTCTTAACTGCTCAACTGTGAGACTATATGATCCATAGTTTGCTGATATTTTTGTGACACGATGGCAGGTGACAGGAGTGAAGTTTGCAGTAAACCCACAAAGACCTGTGATCTGGATCTGGTTGTCCGGTATGGTACTGTGTGCGAACGGTGCGCCTTCAATCTCTCCCCCACTGCGTCATACTACAAACCGTCCTGTGATGTGACGTATGAACGAGTAACTACTACTAGGGGTGGGCGATATGACAGAATACACCATGAGGTGATATTAATTTGCTGTACTGTTTACACCGTGATGTTAATGCTGTAAATCAATGAACTGTTAATGGAAATATTGGATTTTTCTATCTATTTTATGTCTTTTCAGGCATTTAATTTGATGCAATAGTTCAAAGTTAATTAAATCATCATGTGTGTTTGTATGATATGAAATAACTTCAGATTCTACCCATGTCGCCCACCCCTGACCTCTACCCAGATGTGATGAACTATCAAAAATTGAAGGAAAAACAAACATTTTTAAAATGTCAATTAATTTGTCTTTCATTGTGGATTTGGCTGATTCTTATTTAAACATCCGACATGCCGGACATGTTTTGCATGTGTGGCTCAGTTCAGTCAGACAACTCTTAATGCACAGCGCTGATGTTTAATGACCTCGAGATCAGGGAGTGAGGATGAAATGATGAAGCTGTGTTTGTAAAGCATCAAAAGGGTCGTCACTTCCTGTTTGCATACACTTAAATCAGAGGGTTAGGAAGTGGCGATAAAAAGATGAAGCAGTGTTTGCGGTAAGGCAGCCCTGTCTGTGCTGCTGCTTCACTGGTCAGTTTGTAAAGGCTACTTTGGATTTGTGTTGTAGTGATGTGATAGCGTGTCTAGGCTCGAACCTTATCACTGGTTTTCAAACATTACGATCTATACAAAGAAATTTAGGGAGTGATGATAAAAGAAGCAGTTGAGCAAGAACACTGCAGAAGCAGTGTTGTAACAACTACTTGGCGTCTAGTCTCTGACCTCATAGCTCCCTGTATGTATACATTAAGATCAGGGACTGACGATAAAAGGAGCAGTGTTTATAATCTGAGCTAAGACATTTCACAGGCTGCAGTGGATTTGTGTCGCAGTGAGTACAGTACCATAAAACTTCAATTAGTAGCCCAAGCTATTATTTGCTTAAATCACTTAACTCAACAGGCCTATATTTGGGACAGAAGGAATAAAGGAATATAAATAGCTTACAGTGTAATCAAGGAATGGACACATACTCTGAGGAAGGGACTTGTATTTGTCGTCATATCCCTAAATTTAAATAAATTATGGTCTCTGGCAATCACGGTTTTAGTAAAATGAAATGAACCGAGCTAACGATGTATAGCATCTCCATATTGACAAAAGTTTAAACATTTCTATTTCTATGCATGATCTAAACAGCTAAGTGTTACCGACCAGACCAGGCCTCTAATTGAGACAGGCTTTTATTTGTCAAAATGTGTAGCCACACCAGGCTAGTAAAAGAGACTGGGCGTTTAATTGGGCTTTTAAATGAAGTTTTACGGTATAATATAATAATTGATGTCTAGTCTTTGACCTCATCACCCCCCATTTCCATACATTACAATTAGTACAAAGAAATTTAAGGAGTGATGATAAAAAACGATTGATAAATTGAGCAAGAAAAATTGGAAAGGCTGCAGTAGATCTGTATTGCAACGATTAGGAGTATGATGTAATAACTGGCATCTATTCTCTGACCTCGTCGCTCCCTGTTTGCATTAAGATCAGGGAGTGACGATGGAGTGAGCAGTGTTTACAGGCTGAGCAGTGACAGATGTTTTGTACTGAATATGTGGAGTTGTCTGCCTGAACTGGCTCGCACGCTTCGCCTCCATTATGACACAAAGTCACGATTGTGCCAAAATGTCCACCCAAATTGCGAGGCGAGTGTTTGTGGGAGCTGGCGACAAGCGACGAGGAGAGCTAGTAGAGAATGAAGGGCTGAGAAAGCCCTGCAGGTATTTCTTATAAATTGCACTGTAATTTATTAGTATTATTTTTATTGTTCATTCGTAGATCAAAATTAGAAAAGGGAAGGGAGAATTTGGGGATTTTTATGACTTTCTGGAAAGAATCAGTACCTAAACCTCTTGTTAATTTAACGCTACATGTTTTTCTGGACCATTGATACACTGTAATTGATACAAATTGCCCCCCCCCCCCCCCCTTTTTTTTTTTTTTGTCCGAGCTCAATTTGACCACTTTCTAAATCTAACCACTTGATAAAGACACATACTTGCTCTTTTGTAATGCAATTTTAATACCATTCAGCCAATGTTATCATTTTTTCCCATAAAATAAAAACATGTCAGTAAACAAGAGTCGTGCTCCTCGTGGTTTCTTTTTCATTAATTAATTTATTTTTTTCTGAATCACAACTGTCATTTTCATTGCAAAGATCAAGTGTTGTGGATGAGGTGAAACAGAGTTCAGACCAGAGGAGAGTTCATTTCAGTGCACAAATGAAACCTTCAATAAATTAAAAAAAAAAATCATATGTACCACACAGTATTTCCCTCATGTCCGTAGATCATAAAAATCCTGTCATTGTTACCATGGCGACAGGGGGCGGGTGGGTCACAGGTCATGCAGTAACACATGGAAGATACAAAAAGGCAAATAAACACCATTCACCCACAACAAGGCAGAGAAAAGGTCAAGGAAACACTGCGGTGTTACTTCTACACACACCAGCATTTCATGAAACTAAATTCCAGGTGTGTTTAAGATATCCGTCCCCATTTTATCCAACACCCTCTGTGTTACGGCCCACTTTAAGACTTCCAGTGTACAAACACCGCAGTGCTGGCTTGACCAAAATCTCAACACGGCTTTAAAAATCTCTGATTAAGTGGAATCACATTATTGCTACAGTCAGCAAAAGGTCAAAGACATGTTTCCTACTGATAAAAAAGGAGTAAAGGGGGAGTTTTATCTTGTCGTGTGGCCGTTGCACTCCAACACACCGAACACGCATGTCCTCTGATTAGACAAACATGTTTGTTGCATGTGACATTATTCAACAGGACTGAACATCCCCAGCAAAACTTTATCAGGAATAGAACAAACAAAAAAAGACTTTGAGCAGTAAAAATAAGACACATCAAATCACACAGTGACAGCAAACAGAAAAAGGTGGCACAAAAAGTGAGGAGAGAATTTCACAGGGGATCTGCTTTAAATTTTTGTAACATCATATATTAACAGGGGGAGATTAATACATACTTTAATTATTTAGCAAGGATTTTTTTAATTCAACTGAATATTTCTTTTAATAAATTCACTACCAAGGCGATGGAATCAGGATCATCTAAACACTACTTCACATTTTATTCAGGCAACTCATCTTAACTGTAAATGATATTTGTGGAGTCATTGTCACTGAGCGTTTAAAGGATAAGTTCAGATTTTGTTTTTAGTCTGCCTCAATACAATACTCACTCGCTCATATATTAAATAATATGATGATGTTAATCGATGTTGGATTTAGTGGCATCTATTGGCAGAAATGGAATTACAATATAAGAGTGTGTTTTCTTTCACCAACATGAAAGAAAAACCCTGAAACTAAGAATCATTGTGTTGTCGTTACCTTAGAATGAGCCCTTCATATCTACATAAGCAGCAGGTCCAAGGAGCTGCCATGTTTTTACAGCAACCCCGACAAACGGACATGGGCAAACCGAACACTAGCTCCCAATAGGGCCAGTCACGTTTTTGCATTACCTGAAGGCAACCATAAGGAGAGCGGAGGGTATTCAGTCAGTTGCAATCTGCAAACTCACCACTAGGTGCCACTAAATCCTACACACTGGTCCTCTAAATTGTTTATCAAGCACAAATGCAAAACATTTGCCGTCTTTTTTCAATGTGATTTGTTGCCTTTTATGATCCATATTGTTGTAAATTTAAATTTCTGGCTTTTTCTTCAGTTACTCTGACAGAAAACGCAATTTGAAGACATCATCTTGGACTCTGATGATCTGCATTTTCACCATTTCCTGACATTTTATAGAGTAAGCGCTCGATTCATTAATTAAAAATAAATAATCGACTGATCAGTTGATAATGAAATTAATGTTTAGCTGCAGCCCTGAAGAGATGGAAGACATAGCCAACAGTCCTCTCTGTGCAAAAATGCGTTCTGAAGTTCATCTGAAGCCAAAATGAGACCAAATGGGTATCCTCTAATGTTAGTCTTTAAGGTATGACACAAAGAAGACTTTAATATGTTCTTCAGCTGAACATTAAAAGGTGTTTTTGCACAGAATCAGCACTGTGGATTTAGGGAGGGGGTCTCGATGCCAGCGTGGAGTTTAAAAAAAAAAAAAAAAAAATTACAGAAACAGGAACTCTTTAAATGTCTGTATAAAGATGTGAGTATTGTATTTAAGCAGATTGAAATAAATGTGAACCTCTCCTTTAACATGTTGGGTAAACACATCTCTCGACAAAGGAAATTCTGGGCTAAACTCTGTGGTCAGTTTCTCCCTGTAGCTGCCTGAGACAACACGACGTCAGTTTGGCAGAACGATCATTCATACAGTATACTGAGAGGACGAGTAATGAGGCGTGATCGGGAGGACAGCAACATCAGGAACTCCCAATCTCATCGAGATCAAACAGGCGTCGACGTAATGCTTTACATCCCTCACAGGAGTCGAATAACGGAATATTTCCAACACAAGGGATCATTTTAAATGAATGAAAAGACATCTGTGTTCATGAAGACAGGGAGAGTGAGAAATGATTCCTGATTATTCTGGTCCGAGAGACCAAATGGATTAAGTTGGCAGCAGGACAGGATCTGACATCATAGTTTGTGGAGCGGGATGAAAGACATGAAAGTGATTCTGCTGGTTTAGAAACCATCATGAGAACAGCAGCTTGGCCCAGCTTCTGCGTTCTTACTGGTTAGAGTTTATTGATCTGAGGAGAAGGGTGGGATCTGGAGAAAACAAAACAAAAGAAACAAACCAAAAAAAGGGTGTCGTGCGCCTTAATGGGCCTTCGCCTTGGGTTGGGTGATTCTACGGACAACACTGTACAGGACTCCAAAGTTCTGTAAGAAAAAACAAAGGAACACAAGATGGGTTGATTTCATGCATCGAGAAAGAAGACAAACAAAACATCTCGACACTGAAAGCCTTTTCAGACGTGGAATACTAACAATGTCGGTATCATCTACCTAAAAGTAAATATTTCTGGGCTTTCTCAGCGAGGAAAATATCACTTCAGCTCTGAGCAAACACGACAGCCACAATGCCTGCTTGACATTTGTCATCTGGTGAGCAAGAACAAGCATCGAGTAGGAAAGTGTCAATATGAAGAAAGGAGAGGTTTTTAGTTCCCTCACAGGCTGCATCAGTGATTGATTTTGAAACTCAGTGTCTCTGAGGCCTTTATTAATCACCACTGTGAGCTCAGCTTGGCTCCTCTTCTTTCTGCTGAAACCCCTTATGAATGTCCTCTATTGAGTTCAACACCTAATTTAATTCCCATCCATCCACATGCTCTATGTTTTGCAGGATATCATTTCATCCAGGTCCACTGCATGACAGAAAGCTGTAAACTTGGGAGGGAGATGCTAATGTGATGATCAGTGGTTTTCAATTGAAAGACATCAGGAGAAACTCCTCAAGAGCCTCAAATTGGCTGCCTCTTGGTGTTCTGTGGTTGATCTAATAGATTTCCTTTCTGCATTAGAGATGATAAATGCATCACAGCGCTCTAAACAAGGCAGCGGATATCTCTCTGTGCTGCTGCAGCCTTTACATTAATGTGACGGCACAGAGTTCAGACTAGTGCCATGTTAACAGTGATACAGAAACATTCGTAGACCTCGTAGGATTAGTATCCTGCCTTTCTCTGTAAAAACGACAAATTTAAAGATACAACAACTGACAAACATGTTAAATTTAAGACTTTTTAAGACATTTTCATACCACTTTAAATTAAATATAAGACCAAACTTGCAATGGAAATACACACAAGTGATAATATCCTCTTTCCAAGTACACACATTCATGTCAGTTCAAAATGAACAATTAAAATGACCCTGACGACACTCTGTGCTTGCGGCTCTGCATGTGTGATTCCATGTTACCACGTCTGAATCACCTTCAACATACTTGGCTTCAATCACCACGAGTAATCATGGTGATTCTTTTAAGCTATTTGTCCTTTTACTTGCATTTTTCCATAGCTTGCAAGGTCCTGGTTTAACGATGCAGACTCATTACGTGTTTTAAGTACGCTGAGGGGGGAAAAATAGGGACACTAAGCACATACAGGTGTTGTGTTAAAGTCTGGTACCTCGTTGAAAAGTGTTTCCCTCCTGTTAAAATTATGTGTCCTATAGCACCAACATGAACAATTACAGTATATCGATGGTGTGACTGAAAAAATATTTAAGACCCCTTCAATATGAATTTAAGACAATCTAGTAATTTTTAAAGCCTTTTATGAGTAAATATTTATTTAAGACATTTCAAGACTTTTGAAGGACCAGCGGCCAGCCTGGAACAACTAAACAATGAGCTGAAATATTTCTATATCTAACCCCCCACTGACACTGATTTTGTAAAATACATGTTATAGCTCCTTCAAATATGTAAAAATGAGAATACATTTATGTAATGTGGTGCATGTCCTAAAGGAGCTACTGCATGAACAGTGACTTACCTGGATAGCGAGATACATCATCCCTAAGTAGGCTGCAATGCAGACAGCCAGCAGCAAGTCAAAAATAGCAGGCTTCACTCTGAGAGGAAGAAGAGTGAGTAAGATACAGAGATTATTAAAAGAGAAACAGTAAGAATTTATTTTTGACATAATGATGTGATGGCTAGTTTTAAAGTTTGGATTTGGTCCATAGTAGTAAAAGATAAAAGTGTGAAATACAGGGAACTGAGGACTGATTGTAAAGTCATGAGGCTATTTCATCTGCTTTCAGACAGCTGTAAGCTGGAGAGCTTCTACAAAGCTACAGTAAATCAGAATGAACTGCACTGAAGCATCTCAGAGGAGGAAGAGGAGCTCATTAAGGCGTACCTGTAAGCATTCATAGTCTGTTTCAGCTGGTCGTAGAATACAAACTCTGGATCCCTGAGGATGAAAAGATTAAAAGCTGTCACTATGACATCAAGACAACAAAACACCCAAATTGTACAACACACATTAGATCTGTCCTTGTTGGAAATATACAACCAATCTGACAACCATTTAGCCTCTGGGGGCAACAGCCAGTATTTAGGGGATTCCGGTGTAGCCAGCAGATATAAGGATAATGGATACCCAGGCTAAGACTTCCTTTTCCGCACCCTGGTCATTGTTCACAGTTGGATTAGCAACTTGTGAGGCTATGCACATCGAGTCATGACACACCATTAACAGATATCTGCTGATAAAAAGCTAAATTGTCACCAGACAAGAGCCTGTGGGTTCCAAGATTGCATTCTGGCCACTGCATTACACTGCTTTTCTCCCTCTTGCACATATTTTGCTCTGCCACGAGTCAACCATTTTGAACTTTTGGTGGTTTTCACCTGGCTTGGCTGCTCAATAAATGGACATCAGGGAAACAGAAAAAGGCAAGACCCGGATTTATGGCGCTAAAAACTAAAGAGGACAACCAGAACAAAAGCCGGACCTGTCATAACATTCCCACCAAACTTCAGATGACTGGAAAATTGTCAGTTCAGTTTCAGTTCAGGCACCCGCCTGTCATCGCAGCCGTGGACTATAGCGGTCACTTTTAAAAACACTTTGCTTTTTAGGGAGTCGCTCTTAGAGGTAGGCAGTTGTCAGGGCGGTTACTACACGACACTGTGAAAACAGCTTTGCAGTATTGGCGGTTCAATCTCATGGAACAAGGAACAAACAGCAACAAGCACATTAAAGTTTCATACAGTGCTGTCTGATTTAATAAACGGGAACAGAAGCTCTGCATTTAAATGGGCAGCTGAGAGTCTTGTGGAATATGAATATTTCCACCATCTAAACCTTTTAACGACATGCTTAGTCCAATAGTAACGACTGTGCATCTTTTCTGTGCGCCTCCACCCTTATCTTTACCTTTTGTCAGCTTTGACGTAGTGTCTCTTGACGTCCTTGAGGTAGTGTCCCAGGTGATACTCCAGAGTGGACACCACGCTGCTGTCTTTGTCCACCAGCTGAGCGGCTCGGGGCTGCGCTGTGAGCCAATCCACCACCGCTGATAGCTGCTCGTCCTGCACCTGCTGACATGGCAACTGTGTTACAACAGAGGCGCAGGTAATCCTGATTAAAAAGATAACAATCTAGCCAACCCTGGACCACTCTTTAGATATAAAGATTAGATGAGGTCACTTCCTTTTTCCTCTCACTCCACTCCACAGAACTGAACATGATTAACAGATTATTTTCTTAAATCCTCTGAAGTCAGCGGTGAGTTATGTCCGTTATATTAGTTATTATTGGTATTGTTTTAAGGCTATGGATTTTAGCCCTGTATGTATTTCGATTTAATCTTTTTGTGTGTGAATAATTGATTATATTATTTGTTATTGTTGTGTAGCCTCAACTAAATGTCTTCAACTTGAACTATAATTTTGATATTTCTAAATGAGACTCATGAGAATTTGTAATGTTGTGCAACAAACAACTTTTATTATGACTGTTAATTATTTATTGTGACCTTTAATAGGTCAGGTTTTTGTGTTGTCCTGTCAGGTGTTGCGCAGACCACATGGATACATTCAAAACAGCATGAAACACACACAAAATTACCACCAGAGTGTGTGATGGACAGGGCAGGATATAGTAAAACCTCTTATTAAGAATAATAATTACAAATAGCATTACCGTTTTTTTTTTTTTTTGAGTAATATGTAAGATTTACTTTCAGATTTGACGGAAAAAGTTACTTAAAATTGCAATTTTTGCAAAACTCAACACAAATTCTGTCCTGATAAAGACACACACACACACACACACACACACACACACACACACACACAAAGAGACAATTGTTGCTGCTACTGTTTCTTTACAGATCTGTTACCACTGTGCCCTGGCAGCTTGGTGACTTACCATCTGTTCGGTGAAGATCTGCAGGTCCCCAGGAGCCCCCTGCGCAGCAGAGTACACAAACAACAAAGTTGTCACATTGCAGGCAGAGAGCAGATGCAGTATCTGGAGTCAAAACATTTTCTCCATCTGTGTGTTTACCTTTTCGGTGAGGTTGTAGATGACCCTGGCCAGCGCCTCTGCTACCAGCTTGGTGTTCCTGCTGAGTTTCTTTACATCTACATGAGGCCTGTAAGACACAGACACAAGTGTGCAGACAGTTAGAGACGGGGAAAAGCTCCAAAGCACGAGGAGAGAAACCCTCTGCAGCAAGGAAGAGAGGAGGAACCACTTATAGAGCATCCATTTCCACACAGGTGGGCTGACAAGAGGAAAGTCTGAGACAAGAGGACTGAGCAAATGCCAAATCTACTAATAGGTCAAGTGTGAAATTGTAACACAGAACAGATAAATGGTTTACGAACAGAGAGTCAGGTAGATGGATGGCTGTGGGAGCAGTGGATTAAGAAATGAAAAAGAGAGGAAGTGAAAGGACAAAAGGCGTTACTGCCACACTCCGATAGTCATGAGTGATGTAAAATAGGCACTGGCGGCGCCCTCACAACACCCAGTCTATCCATGGAGGGTGAAAGGGGACTTGACAGAGGACGTGTGTCTACACAAACACCTATGGCATGAATAGAAATTACTGGCAGCTAGAATGGAAGCTCTTTTCTTTCGCTGATTGAGAGACTTGCAGTAATGAACCCACCCAGCAGGGGGCTCTCCCGCTCCGTGGCGAGAGGAGGGGGACACTGACCGCACGTCCATGATGCTGGAGCGCTGAGCCAGGCGGTGGGAGGGCAGGTGGGACAATGTAAAGGCCGGCAGCCGGCGGATCCCAAAGCGCTCATGCTCCCAGGCCAGCATGTCGTCTGCCAGGTTGATTTTCTTGTGGACCATGGAGAACTTGACCTCTGGGTACTGGCTCGCAACCACCTGAGAGGACATGAGAGGGAGGAAATTATAGCTTATAATATAATGTATGATCTAACTAATTTTTAGCACTCTGTAAGTTGATTTAGGGTGAAGCAGCACATGTGCTCTGGTTCACAACTTACATGATGTGGCTTAAAAAAGAAGTATAACTGCTATTGTGTTAAAACTGCAACATTAAAAGGAGGATAACTCAGAGTCTGCACGGCCATTTGCATTTCTATAATAAGTTTTAGATTATTAATCAGATCTATACATCTGCTACTAAATAAGAGTGCATTTTAACATGTTTTGTCCAAGGTTGTAGTGAGAGATTTAGCATATTTAAGTGACACAGTGACAAGTAAATGAAAAATCAAGCCGAGAGGCATCAAGCCTTGAGGTTCTTACCGTCTCCAGCTCCTTTAGCAGAGAATACTGAGGAGTTCCCTCTTTAGGAGGTTTGGACACATGGAGGTGCATAGAGTCTCCGTTTCCCAGCGTGTCCAGACACAACACAAAGGCTACGTTGTCCTGCAGCAGACTGGAGTCTGTAAAAGAAAGGGAGGGACAGGTTTGAACAACAAGCAGGTGTTTTATATGCTACAAGATGAATCAAGCAAAATAAGCAGTCAACGCCATGGCTGAGCACTTCCACCTCCTATGGAGCCAATCACATCAAGTTGCGGGTCAGGGCTTTCTGTATCATTAGCATAACGCTACAGTGAAATGAAGGGTAACAGAGAAGTCAGGCCATCGTATCAGTATTTTGCAAGTTAAGTTTAACTTTCCCTTTTACTTCAAGTTGTCAGATCTGGTAATCGGGAAGCGAGTTTGCCTTTCCTAAGGTAGTGTAAGCATGACTTGCCGTACCCTCCCTCTGATTAGCTAGTAATTGTTGCCTTTGTCAGTAAGATTGGTTTGGTTTTGGCAAGAGGAGTGAGACTGGTTAGGGAAAGGGTAAGAATGTCATGGTAAGCCAATCAGAGGCAGAGTGGGCAGGTGGTGCCTTCGCTATCCTAGGAAATGCAAATTTGCAATTGGGAATAGGGTTTATCTAACACTAGCAACATATCATTAGCTGTTTGATAACCTAGTCTTCCTGAAGGTTCATATGATCAATTTCTGTTACAATTCTAAAGATGAAGAGAGTGATGAGCAGAGTCACACGGTGAGCAGGTAGATTCAGGCTGCTGCCAAACAGCTGAGGGATAATTTGCATATTTATAGATCTTCGCATACTAAATGTGACAAAACTGTAGAGTTACATCGGAGCCATTTCAAAGCATAAACAAAGGGCCATAAGCAAAGGGCCGTGGGTTGGAGTTAAATCCATGGCCACTGTGGCACGGACACAGCCTTTGTACAGTGGGCGCCATGTGGATAAATTTCTACTTCTACTGATTCATAGCCCCAAAGCTGTATATCGCACCAAATCCAGCTGCATGAACTCTTATAGTCCCTTCTTTAAGTATAGTACAAACTGAACAGTACCTGTATGGTCCAGATTGTCCTCCAGCCAACGTTTGGTGCCCTGGTAATTAAATTTTCCTCCACCAGATACGAAGAACAGCAGGTTGTACCTGAACACACAGCATGATTCACAAATTTGTCAGGGAACATGGGAACATGATGAGTCAGGGAACATGATGTTGTAGGCAAAAGCGCACTGAGATAACTTTGTATGAAATGTGCTATGTAAATAAAATTTGATTTGATTTGATGATGGAGGAGGATGTGTGATGATGTGATGAGAGACTAGAGTTGACATGAGGGAGTATCAGAGTCTGTGAGACATAAACCACAAGGTACGTCTTAAATGACGGACAAATCAAGTGACTAGTGCTGACTTTGAACCTAAACAGAGCGTGTTACAGTAAAGTCGATTACTCCTTTACTGCACTCTTTGTAAGAGGGAGGTCCTTACACTCAGCTATTGTTAAGTACATTTAGACATAGGAATGAACCTGTATGATGTTATTGACTGCTTTAAGTGTTTAACACGGTCCAATGTGATTCTTACTGCCTGCGGAGTGCACAGATAATGTTCAATATCGTTCTCAAAAAGCATTTAGGGCAGGATACTAACCACAACAACTGTGTGAGACATAACAAATAGACTTTATCTCATGTTGAGATGAACCACCTAGGCAAGCGATCGATGCTACTTCTACCACTTCATCGTGTATACAGTGCATGAAGTGTGCCGCATAGAGCTTCACTGAACATGTAAAATAATCAGACATTGTGCTTTTGGTGGTTATGAATTGTTTAACTGCTGTTTGAGGCTAATGAGACACAAAATGATCTAAATGTGAGTCACCATCATTACTCACCCAGCGTGTGTCCTCTTGTAGGTGTAAAGTTTCGAGAAAAGACGAGCCAGCTCTAGTAACATAGACACCCCGCTGCCGTTTGAGTCTGCTCCGTACGACAGCCACTGGACACAACAACACACAAACACACACAGTCAGATTATTTTCCTGGCCTACTCTCTTTTTACTGACAGTTGTGTTGCATGATTGTGTTCTCTCCTGAGCTACTATTGTATCAAGTTATAAAGAGACACAGTGTCTGACTAATCAACTTAGAGACTAAATGTAACCAAATCCTACAGGTATCTGCAGACAAACCATTCCTTCAGCTGCTGAATTAAAGAGTCTGGGCTTAATTGTAAGAGAAAGTAAGCAGTGAACATACTGGGGCAACACCAAAGGAGTCGTAGTGAGCGACCACGACAATAGTGGGCAGGTCTTCTCCTCCAACTCCAGCCAGACGACCCTGGGAAATAAAAACAGAGCCATTTGGTAAGTGAAACAAAACAAAAGCGAACGAATGAAGATTCAGCTGAACCAACGGCACTGTGCGCATTAAACTGTCAGGCTGGCAGCATGACAGTGCAGAGTTGCAGTGGGTTAGTCACAGTCGACCTCCTGTCCGCAGACCTCTGAGCCTCCTAATCCCCTGCAGTGTGTCTAAATCACTTCCTTCTGGTTTTAACACAAAGCTCAGATTAGAAAGTCCTGAACTAACACTTCACCCCTGCTCTGTTTTGCACCCGTTCTGACTCAAACTGTTTGATCTAAAAGTATCTTCAAACAATGATCAAAGCCACCCAAATCCCCTCATGAACTCTTAAGAGAAGGGTTAGAAATACTGTGACAATCAGTTCTTGTAACGTCTGAGTTGAAAGGCTGAAGAAAGACATTCACATGCTCTCACACTGAGCATTAATAATCGGCTTGTTAAGGGTGAAGGACTCTTTTAACCTTGAAGGCAAAATAGAGAAAAAGATCAGCACCAAGCAAGTGTAAGTCCCATCAGGCTAGATCATGTGTGTAAATATAAATAAGCACTACAAAATATAGTCTCAAATCAACTAAAAAATATTGTGCACTTCTTTTTAAATCCATCTTGATTTAAAATGTGCAGGCTTTCCATCCACACAACCATCATTGTTCTGGGATTTATGGCCACCCACATGTGTAGAAAACATGCACTGGGCACTAAGTCAGCAGGCAGAGCACACAATACTACCCTGGTCTAATAACACAAGGTTGACCCACAGCTTCAGGTGGCGGAGGCCTCTCTTATTCCACCTCACAAGTGGATCCTCCATAATTTGGAGAAAGGGCTCATTTGTGAAACACCTGTCTTAGGCAAGCTGCTAAAAATTCTTCATAAATAATGTTTTGCGTAAATAGTACATTACCTGGGGTAAGAGGCCACAAAACAAGCCAAAAAGTCTAATTATCAAAGCCCAAATTGACATGATTTGGGAACAGGTAGGGACTTTGCCCCAGTGTGCGCCTTAATGCATTACCATTAAATCTGAGTCACAGAGCCTTGGGTTAAAAATCTTTATCATGTAATAGATAGAAGATTTCTTTAGCCAGAGTCCTTCAGGATTCACTGATTTCATCTACTAAAACTCTGCCTTTTATATAACAAAATACAGAAATATAACTTAGTACTGAAGCCTTACCAAACTGAGAACAAAGTGTGCCTTTAAAATATTCTGCAAATGACTCTCACCTCTCAAACATTTAAATACGTGCACACATTCAAATCAGTTTTTCGTTTATCTGAGCTTCAGGCCTGTTGACTGTGGGAGGAAACTGGATCAAGCAGCCACAGGGAAAACTACGCCAACTAAAACTCGCACAGAGAGGACCAAGACACAGAGGTAAATCCAGGGCATTCTTGCTGTGAGTCAACAGTCCTAACCACAGAGCCATCGCTCTGCCTGATGTTACTGTAACACTATCCTGCGGCCCTCTGTCTGGTGCCTCTGAGGTTTATTTCTGCGTACAGAAAACTTCTAGTACTTTCTGTTTCCATTTCAATTCGGCTCTTACAAAATGCATTGTGCCGTTATATTTTTATTATTTACCCCGAGTTTAAAATACTGAAAATCCGACTGCTTAGAAAGCCCTCTAATCTTACGAGTGACTAGATGTTGTTACATGATTCAAGTGACAAACAATTTATAACTGTCTGTGTGTTGCAATGAGCCGATTCAGGTACAGCTGCCTTCAGATAATGGTTACATTTCTCACCTCTAGACTGGTGATGGCCCAGTCACTGATAGCTTTACTCTGAGCTCCACTGGTGACCATCTGGAAGCCGTTGGCTGTGGCTGTGTGCAGCAGCACTACAAAAATCAACAGAAAACACAACATTAGAATTGACTGACTTGCAGAGTGCCCATCCACATCACCATCTTTCTTATCTGTTAAAAATAGGATGACTTTCTCATCATATATGTGCATAAAATTCTGTGTATATTACAGACAGGTGGAGAAATTGGGCCCAAAAACAGGTCCAGTTTAGATGAAATGACTCTCTACCTTCAGCTGCTGATAAGGAGCCCTGTGAGGAGGAGGAGGTCAGGGTTTGGGTGTAGATGGACAGCAGCTCATCGTCCTCCATGGCAAAGTAGACAGGAACGATGGTCTCTGTGGCCAACATCTCTGGCTCCAGCTCCATGAACTGCTACACGGGATAAACAGAGGGAACAACTGAAACACATAGCTCCGTCTGTTGGCGTAAAATTCTGATGGATTGGACCTGAGGGGGGGGGGGGATCTGATTAGCTCCTTCAACCCTGCAAATGCAGCATTGCTCACATTTGGAGAGGAATGTAATTAATGGAAGAGAGCTACAGTGGCGAACAGGAGAGAAACAAATGATTACAAATGAGCTTTTTGTTTCTACGATAATTCACCAAAAATGGAATTTAGTTACATAACCAAATGAGTAACCCATCAAATGCCTACAACTTCTGCTCTCCAGAGAGACTAATCTAAGGATCCCACTCATGGAATTAGTCACAGTGTGCTTTAACATCAAAACCAATAACTGTGAAGGGTTAGGAACGCTGCAAATTCAAGGATTTATCAAAGTTTGAAACCCCTTTCTTTTTGCTTTGAAGTCACACCGAGCTTGGAAATGTTGAGTGGAAAATCTTCAAAAACTGTAATCAGCAGGATGGTCGTGTTAAATCAATTATGCATTGGGACACTGCATGCTTTTTAGTTCTTTCCACTGTTGTGATGCCCTTGAGCAAGGCACTAGCCCAAACAGATTCAGCCCAAAACAGATAAGCTTGACTGTGTGATTAGGGAGCAGGGCACTGCTTGCTATCTTCAGTTAAGCTTAAGGGATGCAACTCATGACTTGTACCAGGCACAACAAAAATGTGTACTGTGACGGCCCGTTTTTTGTCATGGCTTGTGAGCAGGGTCATGACAATATGGCTTTAATTGCTCTCCTTCTTGTGCTGTGTATCTGTAGATCACATTCACTTCAATGCTACAGCACTTGCCTCCTTTGTACTTTTTTCTTTTTTGCTATTCACTTGTCACAGGTTGCCATCGCTACTAAATGCATCACTTAAAGATCTCTTTTGAAGGTAGAGTAGTGCTAAATATTTAATTCACAAAGCAAAGCTCTGCACTGTGACATCACAGCATTT
The DNA here is from genome assembly GCF_006386435.1 of Epinephelus moara. Lineage (NCBI taxonomy): Eukaryota > Metazoa > Chordata > Actinopteri > Perciformes > Serranidae > Epinephelus > Epinephelus moara. The sequence goes on from NC_065515.1 coordinate 16,315,544, forward strand.
TACTTGAACATACAATCACAGTAAAAAAACAGGAGAAGTCAAGGGGTACAGAACAGAACACAGCACAATACTTTGATTTGTGTCACTGAAGTGTGTTATTACCTGTACTATGTCCTGGGGCATAGCAGACATGTTCTTGGGCAGGATGATGACCACAGCTCCTGCTGACTGGCGCAGGGCTTTCTGGTACTCTTCGTAAGAAAAGTCTACGAGTCGCATGATGACACAGCGACGACTTAGTACCTCTGCCTCCACAGTACGAGCCTCCGTATTCAGGATGGCATTCCTGGTACCTGAGGATAGAAGACAGTGACACACTTATCATCAATCATGATACGTTAATCCTGTCTTTATGTCAACAGGCAAGCACAGGAAAGACTTCTCCTGCTGCCTTAAGACATGTGGTGATCGAGTGTTTGCAGCAGTAGCTGCTAAATGTTGGAATGCTCTGCCTGCGCCCTTACAATCTGCTGACTCTGGGGTTTCTTTTAAAAGCCAGCTAAAGACGCACCTGTTAAGACAGACGTTTGGGTAACTTGAATGCACCAGATCTGTATTTGATCCATTTTATGTATCGTTATTGTGTATTGTGAATTCTTCTTTTAGTGTGTGCGTGTGCGTGCTCAAATCATTGTGCACTTTAACTATGTGGCTCACGTAGTCACTTTGTCTTTCTTGTTGTATATTAACTCTGTGACCCATGTCTGAGAAAAGCACTACATAAATAAATTTGACTTACTTATGTACTTAGTATTAGAGCACAGGAGCTGTTGAATAGAGACTGAAACAAATGCTAGTGTATTGACAAACTGATGCTGAGGCTGAAACAGAGTGAATTACACCTTACTTGACACACACCATAACAAAAAGGCTGAGTTTTGTTGATCTCTTTGTCAAGTCTAGTAGCTTGTACTAGTCTTCATCTTGGATGTGTCACAGAAAATGTGTTTATGTGTCAAAATGCAACCACTTCCCCTTGATTCACTTTCTGAATTGTGAAAGAGATGAGTGGTACTATACAATTTCTCCTTGTCAACATGTTTCATAACCTGTGCTAGAAATCTTAGTTCACTATAGTCTTACTCACAAAGATATACACTGTTTGGAAACAGCCCACTAATCATTGTACACACTGTTCTGTGGAGAGGTGAACACACTCTGCCAGCGTTTTGACTGTCCTGTTTGATTTAGTGTGACAGGTCTTTCCGCACTGCTATTTCTCTAATGGTATGTTAATATTGGTAAGCATGAAAGTGATATAATTAACTGAGGGAATACGCTTTTAAGAGTGACGCCGACATACAATTTTACGGAATAATAATCCTGTTTTGCGTCTAGGAAATGAGCTAGCTTGGTATTGCCTTCTAGCAAAGCTAAGATACATTAGCAGCTAGCTAGCTAGCGCCTCCCTACATGCTGTCATTGAAACGTTACTTCAGGCAACTGAACGTTAGCTGGAGGCAACAACGAGGCTAACTTGGGTTAGCTGTTGGGGACCAGCGTAGTAATGCTTACACTTATTCCAGCGTGATAAAATAGAGAAACAGCTGACTTACCGTAGGGCTGTCCCTGCAGGTCGTACTGCTGCATGCGGTACACCGTGAACTCATGTGCCGCCTCGGCCGGGAGCGGTGACACCAGGATCAACACCGCGGGGATAAACACAATGAAGGTGAGGGGAAACGAGGATTTAAACATGTTATCGAACACTTCACTAGCCTCCTCGAACATCGTGGCGATTGTATTGAGCGCACAGCTAAGGATAAAATGGTATTTTTCAGCTGTCACCGCTCTCAGCAACTGACAGCCGGGGACCCAGATTAGCCAGACAGCTAACCAAGCGGAGCTACAACTGATAGCTAATTCTGATCAGGCAAATACTCGGACGACCAAATACTCTAAAGAGAGACCACAACAAATACAACATTAGTGCCAGATTGTGAAAATATTTCAATACAATTAAATGTTTATTGAATAGTACGCGTTTGTTTATAATATTTGTCTGATAATTACTCATTTCAAACTGAGTTGAATCTACGGTCCTTCAGGCATCTTGTAGGGCAGCTATATTTAAAGGGCCCGTGTATTATTATTGACACTAGATGGCGCTGTACACCATAGAAACTAGCCACGGTGGAGGCCATGTAATATCCTTGACTGGGATTTACAATGTTGATCAGACTTTAGTGAAAAGATTTAGCTGCATTTATGATTGTAATTCCGATCATGTCAATCTGACTGCACCAAATGTGCACCAAATAAAATATCAAATGAGCTTGGTATTATTTTTACACAATACTTAAAGGTAATGTCAGTATTTTTCAACCTTGACCCCAGTTTATCATGTTTTTGTGTCTTAGTGACTGAAGGGAACAGCATTTTTTCAAATTGTCCCAGCATTTAGGAGATCACGGCAACTGGCAGCAGTCAAACAGGCTTTAGTGTCACCATTTGGGGCATTTATGCATTGTCATATATGTCCCCTAAAACTGCTTGTTTTTGCCGCTGGCAGGCTCAGATTGTTAGTCTGTCTGACAACATTATGGAAAGGTTCCCCCAGAGATAGACCTTTTTGTTAAAGAGCATGATCCATTTAACCACACACCAGTCTCCATTTAAAAAAAACACAAGTGTATCAACATAAAACACATTTCATTCTAAGCTGAAACAAACAAAATAAAACTCATGAAAGCCATCTTAGTTTGTCTTTCCACTGTTCCAACTCTGGTCTGGTTTTTTTTTTTTTTTTTTTTTTAAAAAGCCTTAACTCACCCTGTTAGATGTGAAAATATACTGGCTCAATACACCCTAAAATGACTGTTTACTTAAATGGAGTCTGCTGGGTTTGGCAATGACGATTTCGGGGCTGTTTCTGGTTAAAAATGTGGATCTTAACCTTTGACAAAAAAGGCTATCTCTGTAGGAATGCTTTCGATAAATTGTCAGACACTTATAACTACAGTCTAAGCCTGTCAGTGGCAAAAACAAGCACTTTTAGTGGACCTAAATTGCTGTGAGTGGTTACATTGCAGTTTGTTTAGTGGCTGCCAGCTGCAGCACTCTCACTCAATACTGGACCACCTTCAAAAACTGGTGGTCCTTTTAGTCACTTAGACACAAAAACATGGGAAGATAGGTTCCAGGTTGAAAATTAACAAAGTAAGCACTCCTTTTGGTGACATTGTGATCCTACAAATACTGTGTACTCATGAGCCCTGCATGAAATGTTTTGTCTGTTTCCGTTAGAGAAATTACTAAACAGTAGGCTTACACTTAGCTCTCTGATCATAAATAAGGTCTTTGTCTCATAATGTTAATGTTGTGAAACATGCACATTGAAGAAAAAAGGCCAAAAGAAACAATGTCTATACCTAACCATAACCACAACTCTTATCATATCTTTCAGGAGTGTGGAAACTTTCTTGAATGAGAGCCAGATTAGATATTGTGGCAATATCTGAGGGTCTTGCATCACATAAGTTATTAAAAAAATGTCACACAAATGAGACAAATGCAGCTGTTTAATCTCTCAATGAAGAACTATTCAACTTTCCACTAGTCTTGAAAGCGGCACCCTTGCTGTTCACTTTATGTTTCTTTGCTGTGGCCATGTCTGCTACCATAATTTGCCATCTGTTTATGAAAACACATTAGTTTCATTTGCACAGTTTCTACTTGGTGCATGTCTACAAACTATATGATAATCCAACCAGTTTGAGGTGAATGGAAAAATGCAAAGTGGTCTTGCTTGATTTAGCAGCATTGTGTGGTGGGCTGCATGTAGTATCTTTTGAATAATTGGTCCACAGCCCACCATTGGCCCCGAGGCCAGATTTTGAACATGTCTGATATATGGCATCAGTGACCAATGCCTTTAAACTGCACTAAAGAAAATGGTTCTGCTGTTGTGTTCTGTATCCTGTTGTTGTCCTTTTCAGGATCTCACAGTGGAGCAGTGGACTAAATTTTAAAATGTGAGTCTACCCTGGAGGACTCTTTGGCACCTGATTTCCATCAAAATTGTAAGTTGCACATGATAGTAGCTTGTTAAGACCCTCACAGTCCCCCTAGAAAACAAGGACATGACCCCACTGCTCTAAATGGTAGATCAGTAAAACCAAGATATGACCAGTCAGTCATTTCTGAATTGGATATGACAGTGTAGTCTATTGTACTAGCCAGATGATGGTGTGAAATACACACTAGGACACACAATATATTTTTCCAAAAAATGTTTATGATGTTTTTAGCAGGGAACATGTACAAACAAAAACATTCATATCAGATAAAAGACCAGATGAGGCACTTTAGACACACTTCTATCTCTGTGTCTGTGTTAATTTGTCTGCCATCTTCTGGTATGAAATCAATTATGTGTAAAGAAAGACACAAGCAAAACATCTTCATGTTTTTACATAGTACATAAAACCTCCATTCCTTCTCTTCCTGTAATAGTGAAATATTTTTGATGACTCATCTTGGCATATAAATAAACTCATCCAATTAAATTAAATAATTCCACTGTGACTTTAAGGGAAACGTAACAGGGTTATATAAAAGAAACAGAAAATTTGGGGTCACCAAAATCAATTTGTTTCCACCAGACCTTTCGACTAAAGTTTTATATAATAAAAAAAACAGTAATAAAAATTAAAAGCCTCAGTCCAGTTGGGAGGAGCTGAAAATCATATTCTCTATCTCTCCTCTCCCTGTCTCTCCCTCCTGAGGCTGCTCTGCTAAGTGGCAGATTAATGCTGATATGATGTCCTGCCATCCCACTTAATGGACCTTGGCGTCATTATTTCCTCTTGTATGAGTAATACATGCCCGGGCTGGTGAAGAGAGGGCGAGCAGCAAACAAAGCACAAAACCAATTTGGCGTGGACGTTGAAACTCATTGTAATGATTTCACATTACTGAGAAATTATCATTTGGAGATCCGCTCACATGACACGCCGTCTGGGCGAAGGAAAACACACTGCTCAACATAAAGACAACAGCAGAAAAGAAAGACTGTCTCGAGAGGAAACTAATGCTCTTGTATGGATGGTGGCATGAGTCACATGAATGTAATTCCACATAATTAATAACATCCTTATTATCACAGGATCCTCCGGCACAGTGGCTCAGCAAAAATGCACAAGGTCACATTTTTCACTTGATGTCACGTCGTCCAAAACAAAAACATTTCTTCCCAAACATGACTGTGTGCACACTACAGTGAAGACTCACACACACACACACACACACACACACACAATGCATGAGCTGTTCAGTGTCCTCATTTCTTTCCAGTGCTCCTGGGAATGTCCTGAATCAGACCAGCCTTTGCTCCTGACCCCCGGCCACAGAAAACCACTTTCTCTGTGCGACCACACAAAAGGTGCAGTCAGTGTGTGTGTGTGGGTAAGTACCGTGGATTAACGAGAGATTAGCTACCTAGCAGTAAGTAAGCAATTTCTGTGTGGCGTGCCTATGTAAGTAGCCCCCCTCCCACCCTTCAGTTTATTGCCCCTTCCCATTCTCAGAGGATGCTGTCATTTTCTCACCACACTGAAAGGTTGCTCAAACACTGGCCACACTCAAGTGTTTAAACCGCTCGACGACAAGGTCAGAATCACAGAATACCAAAGATGTACTGTAAGAGGGAGTGATTTCTGGCATGAAGTCTCCACACAGACACTGCTATTAACACACAATGGTGGTCTTTCTAACCAGGACCTATGGAGCAGGTCTTCTGAGTCATTCACTCCTTAAAAATACCACCCGCTGTAATCCCCTTGTTAATGAGCAGAAGCCTGAAAACAACAAGGTCCTGCTTGATGGAAAGACCTGCGAATGAGTGAAGGCATCCATAACATGACAGAGTAGTTACGGTCATTTGAATCTGAATGTTTTTAAAGAGTAACTTCATAATAAATTCTAATTTTTGAGTTTAAGTTGTACTGTTCATACAAGCATTTAATCAGTATCCTTGCAGAGGTGAGACCAAGTTGTTGCTTTGTAAGTCACAAGTAAATCTCAAGTCTTTGCACTCAAGCCTGGAAGTCCCAAACAAGTCATAATGCGCTCTTCATCAGATGTAATGCCATTTTAACAACACAGTATTAATATATTAGATTTACAAATCATGAGTGCCTTTTAAAATTTGTCTAAAATTTGTCCACAAGTAAAGATGTCTATCTTTAATTTTCGACCTGCACATTTTGCAAAGTGCAATTTGTTTTTTGTTGATCATCGCATAGTTTTTGTATGTGAACTAAATGATCTTTGGGATCATTTTTTCCATCTGGTGGCACTCAGTAACGTGACACTAGATCTTCCTGGTTCTCTCCTGCGACTTGATTGGATGCTGTCAGACTAGTTTGAACAAAGTGGATCTGGAGGATTAAGTGTTGACTTACTGGGAATAAATAGTGTTAACGTGAGTTGATCCAGGAAATGAAGGGAAACTGAACTGATTTGTGGCACTCTTTTTTAAAAAACACTTTTTAATCTTTGGACTTGGGGAGATGTTTCAAGTATTTTCAAGTTAAGGCCAAGTTAAGTCACAAGTTACTGGTGTTAAAGTCCAAGTTGAGTTCAACCCTAGTAAATACTACTACTACTACTACTACTGCTACTGCTAGTAATAACAACAATAATAATATTAATAAGAATAACAGAATTCTATTATATGGAACAATCAGTTACCAGAAATTGTGTATACTTATTGTTACCCATTAAATTATTAAATCTCTTAAAGTCCTTTAGGTTCCTACCAAACCTGGGAGAAAAAAACATCCTGACTGACTAATTTAAACAAAGTCCCTGATTATTGATGAGCAGAATTGGGGTCAGTGGTGACAGATTCAGATTCTTTACTTGAGTAAAAGTACCACAAAATGTAAAAAGAAAAAAAAACAGTCTTTGTCACAGGTAAAATTCCTTCATTCAAAAATGTACTTAAGTAAAAGTATGTAAGTATCATATATTCTGTAGAGTCCAGTATAATCTGGACATTGTTATATTTTTATATAGTATACCATTTGATTATTATAGGCTAATTTTATATACTGTATTTGTAGTGACATGTCATATTTATCAGGTCATCTTTTGTTTTGTACATAAAATCTTAATCTGTGAAGTAACTAATAACTACAGCTGACAAATAAAATGTAATGGAGTAATATTTCCTTTGAAAAATTAAAAGTAACATTAAACGAAAATGCCTATGCAAAGTATAAATACCTGAAAATATAACTTCAGTATACTCAAAGACATGTTTTAGTCTAGTTTGTCAGGTTGATATATTTCAATTACATATAAAATTTCCATTCAAACTATTTATGTAATTAAATCAAATAAAACTAAAACGAATAGAGTATGTGAGTTTATGTAACTTTAGCTCATAGAGTTAACTTAATTTACTTAAGTAGTTATGTAATTACTGTCAATAAATTCAATTTATTTCAACTATGTTAATGTAAACATGTTGGAAATACATGGAATTTATTGACAGCAATTATATAAACTTTATCAGAGTAAATTCAGCATAATTTAAATGTATGTTATGTTTTGGTTTATGTTTTGTAATTGTCACATTCTCATGTTTCTTGTCTTGTGTTTCCTGTTTTATTTTGAAACTCACATCTTGTCTCCCTGCGCCCTTGTGTTTCCCGCCTGTTTGATTACCTGCACCTGTCCTAATGTGTCACACTTGTGTCCCGTTGTCTCCCCTATTTAGTCTCTGTGTTTCCCTTTGTCTGTGCTAGTTCGTCTTGTACTTTGAGTCAGCGGTCCAGCTCTTTCTTTGTTAGTTTGTTTGCCTTGTGATATTGACCCACTTTTTGGATTTCTGGATTTTGTCTTTGCCTGTCGTTTTTGGATACCTTTGCTTGAGTGACTGACATCTGTGTACTGAGCCTATTAAAGGACCTTGTTTTGAACTTTATTCCATCCCTGAGTCTGCATTTGAGTCTCTTTTGGTTCAGTGTGATGAGAATGGCTTGACTCAGTTGGATGGAAATTTTAAAAGTAATTGAAATACGTAAACCTGAGTGTGCAGTGTTTGAGTAAATGTCTACAACTACCTGGTGAAGACACAGAGGAAGGCAGAACCTGAAGTGTTTTTGTTTTTAACAGTTGATCTTAATTTAATAACAGAAAAATGCAAAATAAAAAACACATTTGTCAGTTTTTTAAATATGTAAGATTCAGTCTGAGGGTTTGAGCTCTCAGCATGACCTGCTACTGATGTATCTGAGATGATGGCTGCTTCTCACTACAAAATACAACCATCCTTTTCCTTTCCGCTCCTGCTGATTTACAATTGATTTGTGGCCACAGGCCTGGTGGAGGCAATATTGCCCTGGCTTCTTTACGTACCAGGCAATTGATTTACCAATCATTTTCATTAAGGCCAGTGGAAATAAGACAAAGAAAAAGGGAGACCAGAGTGTATGACAGCTGAGCTGCAGCCACTGAGACTGTGAGCCTATTTGGTTGCGCGGGGCAACAGTCAGATAATGGATGACGAGGCCTCTTGGAGCCAGCCGTTCCATTAGGTTTTGTTAATGCGGTCAGAGGAGGTTGGCGTGGCTCATCCGCCTTCATATCCACTTTCAGAGACGCTCACTCATGCTGGCCAGTGGATTCAGCCCATCTCTCTTTCTCTCCTGCTCTCTCTGTTGTCTTACTGTTGACTTTCTCTCACATCTTACAGTATGTAATTGTTTCTTACTTTCTATCTCTCCTGCTCTTTCTGTCTTTACACCCTTTCTCCATGATTCCTGGGAGGGTTCGAGTGGATCCATTCTGTGCTGCTGCTTTTGATTAGCTTGTGGTTTTGCGACAGTATCATCACAATCGTTGCACAAGAGTAAAAGGGTACATATTGTCTCTGAATTACCGCACCGGGGGGAATTGCGGCAGATTCACACTTTTGCAATACAAAATTCTTTAAAAGCCAATTTCGAATCTTTGCACTTCTCTAATGCTACACATGCTTATCACTGCAGCATGTGTGGCAAACCGGGAACTCCAGGCTTGTGAAAGAGGAAAATGTGTCATGACCGGCCGTCTGTACTTTCTGAACTGTACATTTAGTGGGCGGAACAGAGAGAAAATCATGAATGGAGACATGGGTGTGTGTGTGTGTGTGTGTGTGTGTGTGTTGGGCAATCACTTCCTACATAATGCTGGGAATGTAAGCATCATGATGGGTGAGGATCTTGTCTAATGCCTTCCTGTTTCTCTCTCTCTCTTTCTGCCTTCACATTACCAACTGTGCAAAGTGGCTGCTCCCATTAGGGGGCCTTAAAGTCCCAGGTTCACTGCATGTCAGTTTGTCTTTGGTAGTTTGATTAAATGCTACTTTGTTTGCACCACTAATGTACAGTATGAGTTGAAGGGGGGGGGGGTCCTGCAGTGTCAGCTAATTTGTGGCTCTCTCGTGTAGTGGGGACATGGGTCAAAATCTAGTGTTAAGCAGTGGTGGAAGAAGCATTCAAAACCTTGCTCATCAGCAAAATTTACTTTAAGTATAAAAATTAAAGTAGTCATTGTTAAAGTAGTCATTTTAAGGCAACCTAAGTTATTTGTTTGTGATGATGGTTTTCTCTCCTGTTTTTGCGTCTTCACACTGGCGACAATATATTCTCAAAGTCTCCTCCATCCCTCCAGCAGATGTTTACACTCTGAGTCAACGCTGCCGCCGACCCTCCCCTCATCGTTCCTTCACTGTCTCACATCTTTGCGTCCCCACCAGAGCGACCCTGATTTCTCCTAGACCGTGTAGGCCTTGCGTTCCTCGCCTGTACCTCCCTGTCATGTTTTCATCCGCCCAGCTGGTGCATCACAATGGATGCCTGTGCCTGCCGAGCTCCCTTTGACCTTCTCCCTCACCCAGCCGCTCCCTCTCTTTCTCTGTCTCTCTCCCCCAGCTGAGCGGGAAGCTGCCGCTCTGCCAGCCTAATAAATACAAAAACAAATTGCAGCAGGTTAGAAGTATGCAGCGTGGGCCGGAGCTGTTAATGTAATGAACTTGGCTTCATGGAAATACGAGGCAATTAAACTCCCACGGTGCCTCCCTCTGGCCCAGACAGACAGACTGACGGGGGGGTGTTAGAGACCCTGGAGGGGGGAGAGCAAGAGAGAACCGGGGGGTTGACAGAGAGAATAGAGCCATTTAGCTGGCCCACAGGAGTAGGAAGTGTGCTGACTGTGATTGAGCTTAAACACCAATCAGTCATGAGGCCGCCTTGTCCGGAGGTCGCGTTGGGCCTGCGGGAGCATTGTCCGACCATCGCTCACCCTCCTGCTGTTTGTTTTGGTTGTTTGCCGGCTTGATTGGCCTGATTGCTGACTGATTGCCAGCCAGGTTCAAGTTTTTCAGGTGGCGAGAGAGAAACAGGAATCAAGGCGAGGATCAGACTTGTGTGTGTTCATGCATTTACAGCTCAGTGTCTGATTATGTGATACAGCGGGCTGTTGCTTCTCAGAGCAAACAGAATAATTGTCAAATCAACAGTTTTCTCCAATCTGTAAAATGTATACAATATATATGAGTGTAAGAGAATGGAAGAGGGGACAATACACCTTTAGCATTTCACAGTTCAAACTATCGACATTTGCACAGTATTTCTCATCCTAATGTCAGGCCTTCCACTTAAAGCAGGATATCAAACCAATCTGGCCCACTGGATAACTTTGCACACCTAATATTGATGCACTTGTGAGGGCTGAGAAGTGTTAGGTTTCGGGAGTTAAACTGTGAGTAGCCCACTTCATGTAAACTGCTGCTTCAGAGGCTTTTTCAACCCTGACCAGATTACAGTTCTCTGAAAAAACAATGATGCGGCCAAATTTAATGATATTGAACATTGCGCAAAAATATTTTCAATCAGCAGCTTCAGTACAAATGAATCTGTATCAGACTTCTATCTTTAAATAATATTGGTAGAACCATACTCCTAAGGCACTGCCAAAACTTTTGATTTGTGAATAGTCGGTAAGACAGGGGATAACTTAACCTGCTTCTTCAATAGCTTCCACTTCTGTTTGGTGTGGTGATGCCAACATCATTACACAGGATTGGAAATGTATGTAGAAATGCACATGTAATGACAGCGAGTAGGAGACTGAGCGAATGTGAAAAAACAAAGACATATTTTTCTTCAGACATCTCAGGCTGTTCACCGTCTGTTTTATAAATGACTGAACATTTTCAGAATGTACCTAAGGGAAGAGTTCTGGAGATGTTTATAGTTTATTTGCAATGGTTTGACTGGTCCAGCCCACTTGAGATAAAATTGAGTTGTATGTGGCCCCTTAACTAAATTGAGTTTGACACCCTGACCTAAAGGATTAGTTTGACTTTTTTCTTGCCTCATATTGATCGATGGTGGAGCCATTACCTGGTTAGCTTAGCTTAGCATAAAGACTGGAAACGGGAAATGGCCTGACTCTGTCCAAAGGTCACGAAATCTGCCCATCAGCACCTCTAAAACCAACGCGTTCTCATCCCAACTCATCAAATATTGTCGCTTTGTCAGTAGCCCTTCACATCTCAACATGATGTGCTATAAGTGCCCTCCTGCATCTGCTGTTGAAGTTTCAGGACAGTGTGTCAATTTATGCTTGTTACATGTATTGTGTCTTTTCAAAATACACCTCCATTCTCACAGGAAATGTACAGTTTCTGCTCCTTAGACAGCCTTTTTCAAAATACACTTTCAAGGTAGATCAAGTACCTTGTTTTATGTTTATTTCCCTGTGCAGTAAAAGCATGTCATTAGGTTAAGAAAAAAAAACATTATGGTGTGGCTCAACATTCAACAGTGGCCCCAGTTTGAAAGTCCAGGGTTTATTTGACCCATTCACCTACCCTCCCACCGACCCCATATGGATTTTCCAGCACTTTCTCTAACGTTGTTGCCAGTGGAGTTAGAACCTGACACCACCCGGAGGTGTACAGTATCATATGCCATGAAAGGAACCTTCTAGTGTCAGTGTCTGACAGCGACACCACTGACAAGTAGTGTCAGTATTTGACGACTTGGGAATGCTCACAGGCTGATAAAGCTCACTAATAACATATTACAGTTTGTTTAATTAAGACAGTTAAGCTGTTAACAGTGGTTACAGTCCACTGTAGTGCATGGGAGCAAGAGTGGTGATCCTCTATTGACCAATCAACTGACTGCAGTGTTTCTATCTCCACCTTTTAGTGTCAGATCAGTGTGCTGGGTACCTCAAAAGAGGGGTGACGGAAGAACAGGATGGAATGGAGCGGTTCTGTTGGTACTATCCAAAATTAAGGCTGTTTTCTAATGTGTACTGAACTGAACTGAACTGAACTGAACCGGAGTACTTATATAATACTTATAACATATGCACCAATGCCTCTGTGTACTACTACTACTTTAGTTCGTTTTGTAAGTAGTTATTTTCTCTAAAGTCTAGTTTTTGTTCTTATTTAAGTTAACTAAAATGTTTTTTTTTCACAACTGGTTTTATTTTTCAAGCTACCTTTAGTTAACTGTAATAACCTTGTTCTGTACACAAGATAACTATTGCACATCTGTCTGTCGTTGGAGAGCGATCCCTTTTCAGTTGTTCTGCCTGATGTTTCTTCAATTATTTTCTTTTTAAAGTTTTTCGGGGGAGTTGTCCCTTATCTGCTGCGAGGGTCTAGGGACGACGGGTGCCAGATTTAAAGCCCCACTGAGGCAAACTGTGATTTGTGCTATTGGGTTATGTAAATAAAACTGACTTGACTCGACATGTACAACCTGAGGACAGGATGACTCCTCTCTTCCGCAGGCCTTAGATCCACTTGGCTGAACTCAAATCAAGAGCCAGAACCAAACGTGAGATCTTGATCTGTTTCAATCAGGGAGGCCTGATCCCCGGGCTTTCGCCACATCTGGTTTGTAATTGGCCGTGCTGCTGTAAGGATGATGCAGAGGGTTGAGCATCCAGCTTGCTGGTGGAGGTTTACGAGGGGGAGTCCAATATGTGACTGGCAGCGCCCCATCAGAGCACGGTTGTTACAGCGTGGTATCTGCCTCCTGAGCCATTCTGCCTGAGTTATTCTCTATCATTCTCTCTATTCCTTGTGGATTCATTGTTTGTTATGAATATAAATATCGACTAGCATTTGCCAGATGCACGAGAGCGAAGGAGGAAGGAGGAGGGGGGCATGATTGAAATTCTAGTGAACCTTCAGGAAGTAATCTGGACCGGGGCACGCTGGAGAGAGGGAATGGTTTCCGTCTGCTTCTGTTTGCACTCGTGCTGAGATTTGTGTGAAATGTGGCTTTCTAGCACACATGTCTCACACTCTTTCTCTCTTTCTCTCTCTGTGGATATCTCAGCACTGACCAACTGCTTATCGATCTCGCCGCTCACACAATATCAGTGTTGGGCGTCACCCGGATCTCTCGACGCAAACACAAAACATCTGTGCCGTTGATTCTCATAAAGCCATCTGACCACCTCGGTGAGAAACTGTACTCCTGATAGCAGAGAGGCTGCTTTGGCTTGAAGCTGCTCAAAATCTGCTGGCTTTGAAGCCACGAGAAAGCCCGGCTCTCACTCAGCACAGATAACACTCAGGCCTTAGCCCAAACTCAGATCCATCTGCTTGCTGCACACAGGAAATGAAGAAAACGTGATGAAATGAGTGAGGAAAGCGAAGAGTGTGAAGTTCAAACGGTAATACCAGAGCGGATCTGGTGTGTGAATAAGATTTGTGTCAGTTGTGGACTGAATGATGACTTATTATATATATATAAAACAATATATGAAAGTGTTAACACCACCTTAACATAACCAAAAATGCTGTTTCTATTCAGGGACATACTGTAACATAACATAGATTCCAGGGGGGATGCAGAGGACACGTCCCCCTCAATATTTAGACAGTGTGCATTTGAAAGTAGCAGAGAACAACAAAGAGACATTTACAACATATGTTAGAGCAGAAAAGGCACAAAATGGTGAATAAAAAAATCGCCAGAATGCAGGAAATTAAGTGTTAGCTGCTCAGACCTTTCTGGCAGAGGACGCCCAGATACCCCATTTCATATGTGTCCCCTCCAATATTGAAACAAAACCCAGACCCTTGCACTGTAACATTAATGGATGAGATTTGTCGACATTGATTCAAAACCTCACTGTCCTCACCGGCACTTTTTTAAGTTTTTTTATTATACAAATACATAAAATATGAATTAAAGAACACTCTGTACATGGGATCAGTGATAATGACATTCATCTGGGCAAATGTTTCTCAGTATTTCCATCTTAAAACTTAATGACATCAAAAAGAGTGTACTTGTGCTTTGTCATACAGGGAAATGTCACCCACAGCTACAGTTTCCAAGGTCCAAATACATAGGAAACCCCACAAATAAAACACACACCGCAAAAACTAAGGATAAATCAATACAGAAATCCAAATAATGAAATAAATCAGAAGCATTAAAAGGGCAGGAAATAATACACAAACTCAGTAGTGGATGAAGTACCTGAAAGAGTAAATGTACAAATATCTTACAAGAAAATGACTTTAGAAGAAGTTAAAGTCACTTGAGTAAAAGTATTAAAGTTTCTGATATTTACTGTACTTAGGTATCAAAAGTACTTTTATATTAAATGTCATTAAGCATTGAAAGCAAATATTTATCTCCTTGAATCATTCCTCACCCTCTCTGCTGTGGGACGCCATTTTCTGCTTCCATCATGAAGTCGGTGTCATCGTCGAGTGGAATGCAGTCGCTAGCATGTAGCATCTAATCTGACATGGGCTTGACTGGAGATACAATCTTAACTGCAACTTTGAAAGCACCTGTTTGCACTTGCCCTTATGTGATTGACTTACGATTTCACTCAGGAGCTGGGACCGCTGATTCACCAAAACTTACAATTTTATTTTGTAGTAGTGAAGTAACAAAAATGCTTAGAACTTAGAAATGCATACAGATATTGGAGTAAAACTGATGTAAAATACTTAAAATTCAATACTTAGAAACGTAGTGGAAGTTGACAAAAATATAAAAACTCAACAACAGATACTTCATTACTATTTCATTACGTAAAAAGCTCCAACAACCAGTAAACAAACTCCATCTATAGTATGATGCTTATATCAAAATCCACATTTAAACCCACAGGATGCTGAGAGCTTCACATCCGTGTCCAGTGACGTTTTCTTGTACAAAGCCTGTGTTTTGAATCATATACTTTTTCTTTCCTACTTTCAATACTTACTGCAACTGCCCCTCCAAAGTACACACCATTACATAGATGCAACTGGCACATACTACTTTGTTATAACATTGCACCTTGAACTTTGACCCTCTTGCTTATGTATCTGTTGCAGTCCTAGTGCAAAATGTGAATTAAAAAGTAAAAGTGTGCAGTTTGGGACACAGCAGATACTAACGTTATATTTTAATGTTACCTTGGAGACCAAACAAAATACTATTTGCCGAGCTTGCCAGACGTTAACCCAAAGAGCTCTCCTGTAGTTTTTACCTTTGAGAAATAACTTCATACATTGTAGATTCTAACATATTATATTCATATATATATATGTCATTTTGTTGTTATTAATATTTGATTATTTTGTTCACTTAAACAATTTCTATCATTACTATATTCCACTGGTCACCAGTCACCTGATTGTCATCTGTTGTTTCTGACGGCTGTCAGTGAGCTGTTATCTGTCTGCACCTCAGTCAGTGGGACGTCTCTTACGCTGTGCAAAGGATTGTGGGTCAGAATAGCAAAAAAATCACGGTGGCATGCACACTGCAAAGTATGAATGAATGCAGAAGGACACCCTGGCATTTTTGGGATACTCTATTTGTCATACTGGAGCATACTGTCTTTTTCTGGCATACTAAATAGTATGGTAATATGGATACTGAAACGCACAGATAGTCTTCAATCTGTCCTCTGTTTAAAGGGGACATATTATGTTGTTTATTTTCAACATTAAATGTGTGATTCTGAAGCATATGCGTGGATACATCACTGAAATGAAAAGTATTTTTAGGTTAATGTGTCTGTGTTTCTGTTTTTAAAATGGTCTCACAAGCTTATTGTTATTTTTTTATGATCATAAAGTTCTTCAGTTTTAGTTTGAATATAAAATCATGAAAAACACTAAAAAAAATCACATTAACATTCTGCTACATTGTATCTTAAAGTACAGTGCAGGGCGATGGTGATGCTCCTTTCTTCTTATGGCTGAATCCCAGATGAGGATGTGTTGAGGACCTGACAGGAGCCGATTCATCATCCCTCACAGGTCATCCATCACCAGCAGCAGGCAGAGGAGCAGCGCTGGGCGGGGTGACAGCCCGGGCGCTTATGGGGAGCACTCTGCTCGGAGCACCCAACTGGGTGCTCAGTCCAGCGTGTGCTTCAGAGAGCGTCCTGTTGTGCAGTGCGGTGATTATTTCAGCCTGTGCAGTGTCCACATGTTGAGGTGATAGATTGGTAATAAAGGGAGGTTATGAGATATCTATTAATGCCATCTCGGGACAATCTGAATCATTCAGTGACATTATAAAGGAATGAGTTTACAGGAAGAGGATTCAGTTTCAGTCTGTGTTTTTGATTATCTAACTTTACTAACTTCTGATCCAACAAGATGTGAAGAGAAGATTTTAGAGGAGGCCTGGAGCGAGAGTTCTGGTTTATGTTTTTTAAGAGAAATCAGTGGCTAATATATCAGGCCAGCACTGGAATTTTATTTGATACTGCTCAGTCATGTGTTCCTCTACAGACAATATTTATCATATTATTTTTTTGTACTTTGTGACTACTTCCTAAATATTTGATAATGCTTCCCAGTCATAAGGTTTAACTCTAAATAGGCGTCTCTCCTCTTGGCCACAAAGATTAGGTTTAAGTAATTGTCTGAATATTGTTTATAAGGATTATTTCACCATGTGAAGAATGAAACTTGATTTATTGTAATTCTTGCCATGAAAACTGAAACAACAATGAGAGTCCAAAGCCATCAGTCAGTCGCCAGAAGAAAATGTTTCCATTGGACGTTTCTGCAAACCACAAACACATTACATTTACACGCTTCATACGTGTCATATCAGCGTTTCTGAAGTGATGTAATATATGAGATGACTTTGTCAGTGGGAGGTGGGGTGATGCTGGATGGCATGTCACCTATACAAGATGCCTGCCAAGCTGCAGACCACTGTTTGAGACCTACAAACAACAAAGCTGGTTGTGTTTAAGTGAAACAAAAGTTGGTGTGTTACGGGTGGCTTTTTAGGCACCTACTGCTGAAACATAATGTTTCAACATATCCGCTTCGTAATAACATACAAATGTGGAGTATCTGTGGTTTGCAGAAACGTGCAATTCTACCATTTACTCTGGTGATCAGGGTGCAGTCATGCTGTACGTAGGGCTAACTGTACGTTTGAGCTCAATGCTAACACCAGCATGCTAACATGTTTATATAACTAGGTTAATGTGCTGATATTTAGTAGGTGTATTGTTTACCCTATGAAACCATCTCATTTGGAAATATAAAAAATGTATGAAACCTCTGTATGAGAACATATTTTTGCATTTATTGCCTATTGTTTTTGGGGTTTTTTTCAGTTTTGTCCCTTATGTTATTTTTTGTTTTAATAATTTTAATTTGTTTCACCTGTCATGTTTTTATCCAGGTCATGTGATTACCTCCCACTTGCTGTTGCTATATACTGTATAGTATGTTGCTAGGTGAGGCCACACCTGTGTTGTGTGTTTATTAAATAAGGCTTTTTAAGATTTCGTGTGTGGTTGTTAGTTTAGCAGGTTAGCATGCTAACATTTACTAATTAGCACTTAACACAAAGTACAATCTAATTATTTTTGCAAGTATTTGGTCATAAACCAAAGTGTCAGACAAACTGGAAATTTTGACCAGATGATGGCGTTTGATGAGACATTAAAAGGACAGTTCACCCCAAAATCAAGAAATATATAAATTTCCTTTCACCTGTGGTGCTGTTTGTCAGTCTAGATTGTTTTGGCGTGAGATGTCGCGTGTTGGCAATATTGGCTTTATTTGTCTGCCTTCTCTCAAATATAATGGAGCTATGGCACTTGGCTTGAGGCACTCAAAGCCGCAAAAAATACATTTGAAAAACTCACCAGCAGTGTCTCTTTCCAGGAATCATGACCCTGCTATTCAAAATGATTCACAGACCTTGTTTTGAGCAGTTTCGTGAGCAGTAAACATTATTGCCGTCCTCATCAGCTGAGCTGTAACCTTAGCTAGCTAAATAATGCTAGGTGAGCTAGCAGTAGATGCACACTTCCTACAGTTGGTGGGCGTAGTTCAGTAGAAAGAAAATAGTCCCACATGAAACTCTCCACAACAAGGTCAGTAGGTTATCCTGGTTAACCCGGTCATGATTTCTAGAAAGAGACACTGGCGTTGAGTTTTTCAAATGTTTTTTTTCCCACTTTCATTATATTTGAGAGAAGGCAGACATCTCTACGGCCGAAATTTCCAACACTCTGCAACTGACATCAAAACAATCTCGGGTGATAATTAGATAAAGGTAAGAGGAAAAATATGAATTTTGGAGTGAACTATCCCTTTAAGGGATCACCAAAGTAGGCCTACAATTCACCTTCAGGGGAACTTGAATATCTGAACCAACAGCTGTTTTGTCCAAATACAAAAATGATGGTCGACGTCATGGTAGCTCTGTCAGGAGAGTCATTAATGTCTGTGAGCTTCACCCTCTGGAGTTCATAAATGTCAAATCAAAATTAAACGGTAATCAATCAAGAAGTTGTTGAGTTATTTCAGATTTCTAAAAACATCAGGTTATTAACATGTGCAACTATGAGTGTGTATGTGTACATGTTTGCATCTGTGCATGTGTTTTACATCTTGTTTGCGCAGATATATACACTGCATGTGTGTGTCCCAGGCGCACTGCCCTGCCACCTGTCTGGCCATCCGCTGCGTCCCTTCCTTTGATGCAGGGCGGCGGTGTGTCATCCAGATGTGGCGGCAGAGGTTTGAAGAGTTCAGTTAGTCCCTGGGGATTTTCCCCCTAAGCCCCTCGCACAAGCAGGGCCGCTGGGAAGACCCATACAGCTCACATATGTGTGTTTTTCTGCCTACCTCCCTCCATTGTCATAGACTCTGTCTTCTCACTTCCACTTCAGCTACTTCTTAGTCTTACCTGCTGCTTCATCTTTCTCCTTCTTCTCCTCTTTTTGACATTTGTCCTTTGATTTTCAACATCCTCAGCTGGATATGGTTATCACATTAAGATCTATTGTACTGGATTAAAGCCTTTTGGATTCTTTCCTGTGTGTGTTTCTTTCTCTGTGTCCTGATTTGAAGTTAAATTTGATATCTTTTTGTCATCATGCTGCTCTTTCTCTGCAACTCTTTTTTGTGTCATAGGAGGAAAAGCACAGGTATAATTAATAACACACAAAACGCCCAGGGCTGTGGTATTTGACATGCTGGCTCACCGAGACATTAAAATGTAACTGAGCCATTGTTAATGTTATTAGTTACACCTGTGCTTCTCCTGCTATGACAAATCAAAATGTCTGTGTTGTGGGAAAAAAAAGCCGATTAAATAAATCACAAAATGGTCTCATAAAATATAAATAAGGTGTGTAATCCATTGAATTAGACAGGGTGAAGTAAGTGTATTCAAAATGAATACACATGTGGCCGTGCAGTTTGTTAGAAGCCAAGCTGCAGATGGCCTTGATGCTCGAGGAGTATGAGAAAGCAGAGAGTGAGAACTCTAACAGAGAGAGCCCCGCAGGCAGCATGCATCACACACAATCCCTCTCTTTAATGGCTTACAGCTAAAAGTCACCGAGCTTTAGGGAACATATGTGTCTATTTTCACTCAAAAGACTCATCTAGCATGGCCGTGTGTGTGTGTGTGTGTGTGTGTGCTTGTTTTTGAGTTACTTTCTCTCACTATGTCTGGCTATATAGTGACAGAGGTTGTTTCTGGTTGCTGGTTATTGATGCAACACAAAGGTGCAGTACTGTAAATACTGGACCTACCGTGCACAACAGCAGAAGAGCAACAGAGCCTCCAGCTATAAGTGCCCTTGAGCAACAAACTGAGGTACTGTAGCCTCTGCTGGGTACGAAAGAAACAAAATGACCATCTGTGTGTCAATTACTCACCCCTTGTTCCTTTGATTTCATGAAGAAAACTGGGAAGGGGAACAAAGAATCCAAAATGCCTGATGAAGTGCAGTAAAAGTGGTCTGTGTTTAACAACTGCGTAACCATGTTTGACAAACCCTCACATAACACGTGCAGTGCAATCCAAGTCTCATTTATTCAGTCGAATGCTCAGTACATCCCAAACACATGCATTTTTTAGACTGTCCGCCTCCAAGATTCAACCACAGAGCATTTTACAAACAGAAATTACGACCCATATTTACATTTTTTTAGGCAGTGACCTCCAGTGGACATAGTGGAACAAAGGTGGAAGTCAGGTGTCGTAATATTAAGAACGAGAAACTCCGTTAAGGGTGAGAGGGAGGGTAGGAGTGCATGGTTCAAACAAGCACCGGACTTTCATCTAGGAGATGGGTGTTTGTGTCTCGTGTGAAACCAAAAGTCAATTTCAGTGTCATTTTCACAACAAAACGTAGTATGCAAATATATGTTCTATGACATATGTCACATGAGTGGTTCCACATTACGTATGTGGGATACGTTATGTTACCTTGGTAACAAACATACTTATTTAAGCCAAACCATTGTGTTTTTTTCTAAACCCGTCCAAAGACTTTTGTTGCCTTACAGAAGAATTTCACTGCTGGACAGATGGCCTTTTAATTAAACTAGGATGACTCTGCAGGAGAAAGACTCAAATACTTTTGAAATTGGTGCAACGGAATCAGAGAAAACAGGGGAAAAAGATGCTTTTGCTAAAGAGGGAGAAAACCTACAATACAGAATACATGGTGCTGCACCAGACCAATAAACGGTCCTGCTTTGGGTGACGTAATGCAAACACGACTGTTTTAAGCAATGGAAATGATCATGTATTACAAAAAATGGTAAGCTGGAACATGCATGAAAACATTTGAGGTCAGAAATAGGCAACTCAGAAGCAGAATTTTGGTTCATATTTGATCAGCGCTGCCTAGTTTTACCATTTGAGCTCAGTTTTTTTTGGCCTGCATTTATATGCAGAAACAATATGGCGCCCACTTCCTGTCCACAAACTCTGGCTATAACAGCTAAACACAGCACTAAAATATGTTCCTAAAAACACAGTAGGTGAGAAATAGGCAGCGCAGTAACATGATCTTGAGATATATTTTATCAGTACTGCCCAGTTTTACCGTTTGATTGGATTACGGGTGTCCACAGTTGCGGCCTAGGTGGCGGGCAATACAAAATGTTGAAGTACAACTTGTAGTTTGAGCAACAGCCCAAGAGCCAGTGACGTAAATTACATCATCCGCCAGAGTTTCGCCAGAGGGCGGGTAGGGATATCTAGGTGCTGGTTAGATGGAGGGAAGTTTAACACAGTTCATATACTACATTGTTTTGATAGTATCCATTTAACTTAACCATGTAGCTTGGGTGCAACTGCGACTGTTTAATAGTGTCGCCCACATGTTTAAAACTTCGACCATTAACAGTCACATGAGCTATTCTGTCGACCAGGTACACTAATTTAGGAAACGCTCCTGTGGGTTGTAGTCAGAGGGTAGGAACATACAACATGTGGTTGTACGGGTTGAAGGACTTGTTGGCATTTTTATCAAAACCTGACTATTTAAAACACTTCTGCATGAATAGACAGACAGACTTTGCACAGACAGGAAGTGCACCTGGCTGCGTGCCTTTGAACTCTGCTCAACAGAGTGCACAAGTAGAGTTCCAGTGCACGTGCCTGCCCTGGCGTATGCAGAAGTGTTTTCTTTACAAATTCAAGTTCAGAGAGTAATATACACACGGTCATTTTGGGGATGATGTAAACCTTTAAGAACCACTGATATAGTGGGTGTTTTGCCTGATACAAAAGCAGCTCATAGCCAGCAGGAATGAATTGAAAGAATTTACATCAAGAAAATTCAGTGAGCAGCATCTCTAAGAAAGCCTACATCATACAGTAGAATGTTTTCCTCTTCTCACTTACACATTGATTCTTCGTTCACCGTGGAGGCAAGAAAAACAAAGTTTGCCTCACAAATTTAAGGTAACACAGGGTGAGCAGGTAACTGATATAAAAGTGGTCATTTTGTTTGTAAAGTGCTCCTTCAGGCCACAACCACATTCTCAAGGACGCAGACATGCACATGTATAGACCTGCGCATGAATTACAAGGAACTGGGAGTGATCTAAATTTTGTAATGAGAGAGAGAAACGATAAACATTTGAAAAACTCTCTTTCATCAGTGTCATTTTTCATTTGCGGCCATGCTGCTGCCCTGTGTGAAGAGGCGAGCTCTGGTTTGGTCTGGAAACAGGATGTGGGCAGGAGAACTGGGCATCTGCCACATGCCATGGAGCCTCTGGAGCTCATTTGCATAGGTTATGTGTATGTGTGTGTGTTTGCACAAGTGTTTGGTTTGTAGCTGGGTGTCCAATAAAATCCTTGTGTGCATGTGTGTCTGCGTACGTGTGTATTGTCAGTTTGTGCGTGTGTGTATTTGCAAATGTTGGGTTCATGCCCCCAGTTTTGTGAAATGCCTGTAAACCAAAAGTGTGTGTGTGTGTATGTGTGTGAGCATAAATTCGTGTCTGTGTATGTGCTTGTTCCCTCCCCCATATCTTGCGTAGGCTCCTTTTCCCGGCACATGCATGGCATCCCCGCTGGCACTGTCTTCAGCCCACCCTGGAAAAGTCAAAGACAGGCAGCCAGGCTGTCTGTCTCCCTCAGTCTGTCATCAGCCTCACCTCTCCATCTTTCCGCTCTGACAGTGTGTGGTAGAATATCAAAACACGAAGACAGTCAGGGCAGAGGCAGCACGCTCCAAAAATATTTACCCCTAACAAGTAAGTAAATCTTGCTCTGACTCTCACAAGCATCATATTTAGATAAACACACACGTTTAGCAATGACTGAAAAACATGATTGACGACCGAAGTGTAGAGTTGAGACTTGCACTCATGTCAGCCTTAGTAGGACTTGAGACTATACTTGGACTTCGCTGGTTTAAGTGAGTTTACGTGAGATTTTTCAGACTTTGAATATTTAATTATTAGGCTTATATGCATTGAAATGACTCAGCTGCTGTGTACAGACTCACATTTGAAAGGAAAATGTTCAAATCCAATGTCATTTAGAGACCTGAAAAATAACTTCTTAGCTTGCAATGTAAAGCCCACCTTTATTTCCTGTTATATCTCTGTGAAAACTGTCTGTCAAAGGCATAAAATGCCCCCAAAATTACTTTAAAAAAAAAAGACTTGTGACCTAACTTGGAGGCAGGCCTCCCCTAATGGATGGGAGATTTGTCTTAACAAGACTTAAGACTTGACTTGGACCTTTCTCCAGTATGAAGATGGTGCACTTTCACTGGAATCTGCACAATGTCTCTGATTTACAGTAATGTTGGTTCATGGTGTTAAAGGAAAATATGAACATTTTCTCTCTGCAAACAAGCCCACATCACACAAACAATGTGTGACAGTGTTTATATACTGTAACATAGTAATGTGTAACAAACAGAACTCGTTGCATGCAGTCAAACCACTCTGCTCGGAGATTCGGTGAATGTTTGGTTTTAGTCACTGGAAATGAGGGAATGATCCCAGTTGGTCAGCCTGCCTCTCTGCTTTACCCTGGCTCGGCCTGCTGGAAAGTCTGAACGCTTCAGACTGGTTTAAACAAACAAATAAGCCCAGAGGGAAAATATGAGAAACACAGGCAAACATCGGCACTTTGGCTCGAGCAACGAGCACCCATCGCTCGCTGCCTTGAAAGATGGCTTGTTTTGTGCTGAGACGGCATCAGCTACATGGTCTATGATTAATGTTGTCACGCTGCGTCTGTTTTCATCCTGTGAAGCTTTTCTCTCATAAGCGCTGATTAATTTTCTGTAGTTTCCAGAGTGGGCAGTAATTTCTTTCACTCAGGTTTTATTTGCTCTGGGTTTGAGATATTCATCTCTGATATTTCAGCCTCGACACCAACACAACAGCGGTGAATGAGACTTTATTTGTGATGCTCAAAGCACTGAAAATTACATTTACATTTCTTTTCAGAAATAGCGTCCCATTACTTTGGATATCAACAGTTTCATCATCGTGACTGTGTGGAGTTTTTGTCACCTGTAATCAGAGATGTGGATTTGGGTCGCAGGAGTTGGACTATGGATTATGATGACTTTAGACTCAACTTTACAAAATCAGAAAAAGGCTAGGAACTTGACTTGAAAGTCTTTGACTCGAAAATTCTTTATAACTTTCCACCAAACTCAAAGATTAAGAGGTATATAATTTAAAAAGTGTGTCACGAATCAATCAATCTCATGTTTTAGCTAACATTAACACTGTTCATTTGCAGCAAGTCAACATACGTTCCCCAGATCCACTTTGTTTGAACTGTTCCGACAGCATCCAATCAGGTTGCAGGAGACAACCATGAACAACTATAATGTTACGTTACCGAGCACCCGTTGGAATAAAATAATACCAAAGATAATTTTGTTGACACACAAAACTGTGCAGTTGTTAATAAAAAATAATGGTAGCATGCCAAACAGACAGGTCCAAAATAAGAGACGGACTTCCAACTTCATTTGATGCTTGATACTGCACAAAGGACGGGGTAAGAAGTCGAGGCTAATATTAACATTGTTAGTGAGTTAATGTAGGTGCTATGAGCTAATTGTGGTATTAGTTAATAATGCTATATGCTATGAAAATGCAATGTCAGCACTACTTTAATGATTACTTTCAATTGCATTTGTTGTAACGAATAAATACATATTTTAAAAAGCACTCACGATAGCTGTAAGTTTAAAATGGTGTTTTGGTGAAAGGCACAATATTGTCACGAGGCAGCTCAGAGGAGGACCCAAATGCAGACTAACAGACAGTGTGAGTTTCTAACAAAATGCGAGCTGTAATGTAGCTGATTGAAAACGTCATGTACAGGCAGGCAACTCAAAGTCCAAACGAAAGCAGAACATAAACCAATCTGAAAACCACCCACAGGAATAACGCAGGGATGAACAACCACAGAATGCACCCAGGAGGAACACAGCATCAACACAGATGAGCTGACAAACAAGGGTGGAGCAGACAAGACTAATACAGAACAGGTGCGAAGGGAAGACTTTGGGAACAGGGAGGGACTAATGAGACAGGTGTGACAGAAAACAGGCGGGAAAACTGCTTTTGTTGCCTAAACCCAACCACGTGCGTTAGTTGTTGGAGAAAAACACATTTCAATTTGTGTTGTACTGATGTAGTGCGTTTATTTTGAAAGAGACTGTATGTAAATGGTAAATTTTTTGAAAACTGAAGTGTACTTTGAAAGAAGTGTGACACAGTGTCCCAGAACATCAACAACCAACGCGACCAGGGTACCTTTCACGTCACATCTGGATGTGGAAAGTCCATGACCAAATGTTGAAACATGACAAGGTCGGAGTGAGAAAGTGTTGACCTGGGGCTGATGCATAAACAATGTGTCCGGCCAAAAATTAATGGTGAGAATACGTGCACCTCATGCAGACTTCAGATGAGGCGTACACAAGGTATTAGCCATGATAGCTGCAGGTGAAATAAGGACAAGAGTAAATATACGTTGAGAGATGGATAACAAAGTTTGTGCACGTGCGCCCAGCTCCACAATGATTGAGATTTTTAAAACAGAAACATGCGTACACATGGCTTTATATATATCTGATAAAAAAAGAATGCATATGCACATTTCTGTATTTGTGCATACACACAGTCATGACCCCTGGACTCTTGTCACCCTTAAGCTTTGTTTCATTAAAACACTAAAGTAACCCCACTGTCTCCTCAGCTTTCTGCATTTGGGTCTAGTCCCTGCTCAAGTATTGATTCCACCATGACAAGTATGGCTCTGGTCTCTGACTCCCTGCCCACGTCTCAGATTTGTTCAGTAATTTAAAGAGGACTGGTGTCACTCTGAAGACTGTTGCCCTGGTTGGAAAAAATGGAGTCAATAATGTGTAGGTAACAGGAGGAAGAATGTGGATGTCATTTTCCTGTTGCAGAAAAAGTATGTCATAATAACTCTCAAACATGGCATATTTCTTCCAACGCATATTAAAATGTTTAGTTGGCTGCTCTTAGCAACCACCACCGAAGCCTCCATGTCTGCTCAACACTGACGACACTGAGCCGAGTACATTTAAATTGGTCGGAGAAAAATAATAACCCTCACCAAAACCCAGATGGCTAACATGAACATCTTGTTAAACTAGTAAAGTGAAATATTCAGTGTGAGGAGAGATCATTCCCTGTTTGCTATTTCATCCATTGTTATTCTTATATGTAAATATTAATTATTGCAGCTTTAAGCACCACAAATCAAATTCCATTCATCTCCACTGCATTGTTGTGGTTGATAAGAAAGCCTGTGCAAAAACCTACACTATCTGCATGGCTGGGTATCATTAGAGGAAGTGATTAAATGCTGCATGTCCTCCTGGGGTGCCTATCACACCCAGGTCATTTGCTCAGGAGAGACTCGATGCATCAGTAGCCTCCTTCGCTGTTAGCTCAGAAACTTGGAAAAGTCAGCCATGAAAAAGACACTGAAGTCTAATTCTGTGCAGTGGAAATGATAGATCGCACTGATAAAGAAGCTGTGAGTTATGAGACGGACAGACGGCTCCGAGAACATTGCAGGGGCTGCAGTTCTCGTCCCCAAAACTGCTTTTGTAAGATATAATCTAACTTCAAAGAGAACACAAGAGTTTAATTAATGAATGTTATGTCTGGACATGTAATACTCTTTGAAATACAGTCTAATCTTAGCTGCTGCCCTCTAATCATTTTAGATTTACAGCAGGGAGCAGTTGGAGCCACCGTCAGCCATGCCTCTACCTCGGAGGGACATCATTAGATATCCCTGCTGAGTGTTTTTTTACTTGTTGTTCACATATTCTGCTGCGCATTAATGACACTAAATTCTGCTTTTTAACAAAGTGAAGTCAGTTCACTTTTTGTATGAGGGTTCAGCATACTTTTAAAGACACCTCAGCAGGACAGAAAAGCTGTTTTTGCAACACTGTTGTGGGGATAAAATTCATGACTTTTTACTTAAAGGACGCTCTCTCCGCTGGGCCTCCTGTCACTCTGCAGTGTCAGACTTAAAGGCCAAGTCCAAAACTGCTGCATCGTGCCTGCTGATGAAACACTGTCATCCCTCTACTGGCTTTGTTGTCAGAGTTATTTACTGGGTTGAGCATATTGATGGCTGGGCTTTAGAGACACCAGTGGATGTGACTTTGCCACCTCTTCACATTTACTTTTTCAGAAATTTCTGTGCTTCAAAGTACTTTAAAGGTCCAGTGTGTTTGGATTTAGGGGGATATATTGGCAGAAATGAAATGTTTCCTTTCATTTACAATCACCTGAAATTAAAAATGGCTGTGTTTTTTTTACCTTAGAATAAGCCATTTATACCTACATCAGACCCAGGTCTTCGTCCACAGACATTGCCATGTTGGACTGCTATGTTTCAACAGTAGCCCAGAATGGATAAACCAAACACTGCTCTCGATGGGGTAATTTGGGATTTCGAATTGGCCACTGTAGTTAGCAGCTCCTCTGTGTCGACAGCACTGCTTTATTCAGTGTTTTTACTGGTTTTAATAGACAAATTGATTTGATTTGAAGAGGAAGAGAGCTTTGCGGATAAAGGTGGTTTTCGCTGACCTAGGGCTCTCGTTGTAAAGCTCAGTTTGAAATAGTAAGAAGTCAGCCAGAGACATCATTTTTAACCAATGCATTGAGCTAAGGTTAACTTAATTCAACCAGATCTCACTCCCAACTCATCAAATACCAACGTCTGGTCTTTGACCCTGGGCTTAAAATACTGACGCACCAAGACGCCCTTTAGCGGTGGGTTGAGACAAACTGAACAGGTATTTTTCAATGCTCCAAGCAACAGCCTTAGTATAAAGAACAAGAAAATCCACATAGGATGGGCAGGAGGGGATGTGGACGGGTCAAACAAATGCTGGACTTTCACCCAGGAGCCTGCTGTTTGTGTCCCGTATGAAACCAAAAGTCACTTGAGTTATTTTAATAACAATGTAGTGTGGCGCATGCTACGCTTGTTACATATGTTAATTGATATGATATCACATTAGTAGCAAACCTACGTATATAAAGTCAAACCATGATGTTTTTTTCTAACCTAACGTACTTTTGTTGCCTAAACCTAAGGACGTAAACATAAAAATGAAGTTTTTTACCTGCTTTAAGTTTGTTTTGAAAAAAGACTGTATGCATCTAACAATTGGAAACTATGCATTTCTGAAAGACACAATGCATGTCAAGAGCATAAACTGACACGTAATTCCTGAGCATCCAAAACTGACTCTAGAGGGGTATCTAAAGCATCATAGTTTGAGGTGTAGGGCCACTGCAAGTGTCAGTATTTGATGACTTGGGCGTGAGAATGTGTTTTTAATTAGTTAGCTAGCAACAGCTGATAAAATCTACCAGCTACAGCTACTTCACTTGGCAAAACTGACATTATGAGATATGAGGAGTCTGCTTTTGCCTGCCTCTGTGTTAAATCATGGGCCGATTGTTTAAAAAATAAGAATTTCCATGGGTAAATCTGCCACCAAGATGTGTAGCAACAGTAATTCAGGGGGCTTTCACATCAGGGACTCTGGCCTAGATCCGATAAACTTGACCCCAAATCCCAGGTCGTGTGATTAGCGTGAGTTCTGTGTACTGTACCAGGGTACTGTACATTGATCTGTGCCAGGGTCCACTCAAGTACGGTTCATATGTATGCGGGTACAGTTCACATCAGGTGTGAAACCTCCTGTACCAACACATGGAAGTGGACTACTATTTAAAGAGAGTAACAGTCGGCAAAAAGAGCTGTAAAGGCATTTCTCAACACTGCTGGTCTTCTCCGAAATCTGCACAACACATGCTGATTTCATTCTTTGAACTGCACGGCAAACGGTGATAAAGTAGGAAGACATGCAGGAGGGTCGATCCGGACATTGTCTCCAAAATATAAACAATAGGCGTAATGTGGAGGTTGACTCCATTGTTTGAACGTGGGATCTTACAATTGCACTCTTTTCTACACTGCAGCAGCAACATAAACACATGTCAGGTAGATGGTGATGCAAGTGTACTCAGGTACAAAACAATATTACTAATCTGAAAGCTGAGCAGCAGGGGAGTGGAGAGGGGGACAATTGTACCTGATATGAAAACACCCTCAGGGCGGTGGGGCTCAGTGACTGCTCAGGTCTTCCTAATTTGGAAACAGAAGTGTGAAGTTTAATGTCCTCGGATCAAAGGACACTGGAAATGTTTGAGAACTGACATGCTTCTTGTTGAAAACTCAGATTTCCATCATGACATATTGAGACAATACCCTTCTTACTATGTTATTATGGTCGTAAACTATAAGTGGTTAAATGTGTTTTCTGCCCATTGTTGTTTTATTGATTCTACATACATATCTCCTGCAGTAGACCATTAGTTCTGTAATAGCGGGTAAACACTGGAGACAATCACAAGGCAAACAGAGAAACACAATCGATGCCTCTCAGCCTCCAGAAATATGATCCTGCACCTGGACTCCTTCAAAGCACCTCAGCACCTCCACGGAAAGAGCGAAAAAGAGAGACAGTGTCCCTTTAAGGGATAACTCACAGAGGAAGAAGAAAAGCTGCAAAGAAGGAAGGAGAGGAGGTGTGTATGTGTACGTGTACATGTCCAACTGATAGACACTTGGGAGGGAGACAGAGAAAGAGAGAGGGAGAGGAAAGAGAGATAAGGAGAAAGAGAGACAAAGACAGAGAGACACAACATCGCATTAGGCACTAAGCCATTCCTCGCTCGCTAAAGGCTAATGCAATTGCCACAATAAGAGTGTCTCAGCGGAGGCTGTAAAAAAAAAAAGAAAAAAAAAACTAGAGAGGGAAATGAAAGAGGAGAGGCAGGGAGGGAGGGAAGAATGGAGGGAGGGATAGAGAGGAGGAGGAGGAGGAGGAGGGAGGGAAGAAGGAGAACTGGCAGCTCTGCCTCCAGACTCTCATATGGACAGTGGATCTCTTGGGACAACTGGTTGAAAGTCTCTCTCTGTCTCTACTGTTACTCCTGGCTGAGTGGGTCGGTGCTCTGCTGTGTCTCCAGAGTGATTTGTCAGGTTTGCAGGGAGGAGAGACAGAGGGAGAGAGAAGGGGGGGAGACAACTCCGGTAGCAGGCAGGCAGCAGTTACCAGCCTGCTGCTGGCTGGGTGTGTTAACTCCACATCTGACCTCTATGGGAACAGAGCAGCCTCCACTCCTCCCCTCTCCTCCTGGCAGGCTGTGGGAACAAGGGGTGGGGGGGGCAGATCTTCATTTTAACCTCCCTCTCTTTGCTTCTCGCCGGGCTGTCGAGCTCTGGGAAGCGGCCCTGGACAGAGCAGGACATGACATGGACAGCTTTGGCAGCGAGACCCCATCGGGAGACTCTGAGGATTGCAGTGCCGACTGATTCTTGGATCTGAACATGGCACAGTTGGCACAGCCAGGCGGCCATGCAGTTGTCTCGTCAGTCATTAGCCAGTCAGATGGTTAGTTAGTCAGCCAGTAAATCGGTCAGTGGGGTCCTCCCCGTAGGGTCAACTTTGTGCATATCCTCATCTGAACTCTTGAGGTGACTCAGACTTACCGAATAACAAAAAACGGACCTGTGGGCATGGTGAGTGGCAAACACCCCTCTCTGTCTCTCACATGCTTTTTTTCACACACATTTCTTTCCTTTGACTCTTGTCCTTATGTGGGTGTAGTGTTCCATCTCCAAATTGGATTAGTTTTGCTCTGTTGTGTGCCTCTCCTTTTTTTTTTCATCCTTATTTTTTCCTTTGGCAGCTGACACAACACAAGACAACAGATATGATCAAAGCCTGGGTCTGATGTTATGGAGTTTACGCAGTTGACATAGTCTCGCTTTGATCTTTTTGTGATGGCACTCAGAGAGACAGTGCATCTGTTTGTATGACAAACAAGTAGTTGGTTTTACAGCAATCATTGTCTCACCAAGATGTTTCACACGGGTGGTTTCATGTGTATGAGGGTCGGATGAAAAATAAGATCTTTATTTACTCAGGGCTACTTTAGAGCGTCGTGGGTTTTGTAATGCCAAATCAATAAAAACCTTATAAAAGTTGAATAAACCTGTATTTGATTTTGATCTCTGTGAACAGAGAACCAGATACAGTAGTATTTCTCTCTCACACACACACACACACACACACACACACACACACACACATGCACACACACCTGCATGACTTCTGGCTGCTGTACCAGCACTTTTTCTCAGCAAACTCATGACTGTGGGAGGTTTTTGTAGAACGACATAATCTCAGCACTGTTTGGAAAAGGAGTTCGATTCGATAAACTCACCCTAAAGTCAAGTGCACAGAACATTTTTGGACAAATAGTTCAAATATTTGAGCCCGCTCCAAGGCTTTATCTCGGTCTGCTAAATCACTGAGTTGTTCCCATGTGTTAGAGACATGTTACACAAGGGCAAGGCTAATGCTTTCAGAAAAGTTTTAAGCTTCTGTATATTTAGTTTTTATCTAAAATGCAGCAGAGCCAATGAGAAAATAATGTTACTGTGGAAGACGGGTCGACCGATATGTTTTTTTCAGGGCAGATACTGATTATTGATAATCAAGGGGACAGATAACCGATATGTGGAACCGATATACATTTGCAGGAAAAATGAAACTCCAGCTAATTAAATGCTAAAACATTTAACATTATCTTAAAGAAACTAAAAGCCATTGCTCTCCCCATGCTTACACCTTTGCATGTATTGCACTCTGCCAACCCTGATGTTGGTTGGTTGCACTTATAAACTTTTTCTTTAGTGCACCCATTGAGAGAGAGACAGTGAGGGAGAAGAGAGAAGTTGTGACGCAATAAAAAATCTTTCTTTGATCATGAATCCCAATGTTATTCTACAATTTTCTGGTTTATCGGTGACGGCTGACTCATAGGAATAGGCCCACTGTGGGTTGAATGCGCATCGGCAGGTCTGCATTGTATACTTCTGGTGGATATACTTCTGTATCCTCACTGCCTTGCATTTTTATGAACTATGATAATCTGGTTATGGATCACATCGCCATGTCCAGGCCTTGTCTCGCTCCTACTTCCTCTCCTTGCAGTTCTCGTACTCATATAACTGAAGTTACAGCGAGTAACGACTGTTACTGATGGCAGAACGTCACCAGCTGAGACACTGGGTGTTTTTGCGACTTTAGTGTTAAGGATTGTGATGTTTATGACAACTAAAGAAATATCTTCTGCATTAGATTTGCCAAACACGTGCGCCTGAGCAGCTTCAGTCTGTGAATGCATCTGTGGCACAGCAGCATTCAATGCTCATAGGCGTGACGTGTAACTAATCAGATGCTGTGGGTGGGACATTTATGGAGCTACATTAGAGCCAAAGTAGCGCATGTATAATGTATTTTATCGGCTATCAGGAGGAAAAAAAATAACAGTTCTGATTATAAAATGCTCATGTTTTGGTTTCCCTGCTTGCACATAAGCTCTGGGGTTGAGTCTTACCGTCTTATTAACCCTCTATAACATATATTTATAGCCAAAAGTGGCTGAACATTTATCAAGACAGCAACCAAGATAAATCCCCCTCTACCAAACAAAAGCTAATGTGCATACAATGAATACTGCGAATGAATAATGCACTTACATTCATCAGCTGGCTAGAAATAAGGCTCCAATGGGATGCTCATGTTGCCTCTGTGTCTGCTAGAAGTTTACGCAAACAAGTTAGCCATTACAACTCGATAAATTGTCATTATGTCAGCGCTGTATATATGTGTTGCCCCCTAGTGGTGAAATATCAGTTAATTCAGCTTTAAATCTAAATTCTGTTGCAGAATAGGCCAAGCATTGCATACCCGCTATCTGTGGCAGATGTTGACATGGGTGTTGTCTCATAGAGGACAATGAACAGATGTTTGTTATTTTGGTTCTGCTGCTAATTTAATCAATCAGGTTTATGTGAGTGTGAGCACATGTCTGAGTGTGGTGTGTGTTCTCCTGCAAGAGGTGCACCTGTGTGACTCTGCAGTAGCTTCCTGTTTGTGTGTTTCTGTGTGTGTGTTGGTGTCCTGTGTGCAGCCACATGGCCTTCTCCTCTCTCTCATGGTTTCCCGGCACTTTGTGTGTTCGCTGGTTCCCCTCAGATCAACTGCGGAGTTTTAAGTGTACAGGACAGCATGGTTTCCCTCAGCTCTTTCAGCCCGGTCATGCGTCTACCACAGAGAATTTCTGTCTGAGCCGAGGCAATTACAGCACACATTCAAAGCCATCTTAGCCAGGAACCAAATGAAGGAGCCTTTGATAGGCCCCGACTGATGCATATTTACTTTTTACGACCAACCAAGTAGTAAACAGCTTGCCTTGTTGGCGCTGGAGCGAGACTTTAAATACAGGCCTGTTCGCGCACAAACATACACATAAACACACACACACACACACACGCATGCACACAAATGGATAAAGACTTTCAAGAAATCACGAGAAAACTATACAGACATCTCTTCTTCTGCCAGTTCAGCATGCACCACAGAAATATCCACAACTAAGTGACACTGCCAGCTTCATCTGTTTGCCAGTCACTGATTTCATAATCAGGTTTGTCGAGCTACGCCTGCCTGTTTTTTTTGTTTTTTTTTTCGTGTGTGTGTGTGTGTGTTTTGTCGGAGCTGCAGACACAGCAGCAGCAGCAGCAGTAGCCTCCAATTGAAGCCATGTGTGGTGGAAAAACAGGCCTCAGTTTGTGGAGAGATTGCATGCTTGGAGTGGGAGGGAGCCTGCCGGTCATGGAGGTCACGATCCGAACACGCCAACTCCTCTTGGCCTTCTCACACGCCATGCTGACGGATGCATCTCAATAGTCAGTTAGGGATCCCTCCCAAACCTCCTTCACTCCCTCCTTACCTTTATCTGAATTAAAAAAGATGTATCACTAGATTTTGCTTCGGCTTTCACCTGCTGTTTTAACATTTCACAACTTTTACGTGACGACTTTTGGAATGATGCAGATTTTAAAAAAGCAAGAAGGAAACGACCCCAAGTGAGCTTTTGTTCTTATAGGTGTGAGAACATTGCGTTCAGGGTGTGCCTCACATAAAAAAAGTGGTTGGTTTAGTTGAGTCTGGTATGAGACTTCACTAGCTCCACTAAAAGCAGCATAGATACATCCCGGTGTCCTCACATGAACCTGGGACTCCGTTGTTGTTGTGTCTGCATTCCTCCCCAACTACATCACTCTCACACACTCTCACACGTGAAAACTGTGTGTGTAATCTCTTTTATCTTTCATATTTCTTACCATTTTTTGCACATCACTTCCGCAACACCACCTCCCTTTATCCTCAGGTTCCTTCTGAGAGTCTCTCCCTTCTAGTCATAATGTTATCAGCGCAGCCACAGCTATTAGCTAATAGCTGAGATAGCTACTACTATCAGATTCAGAGATAGCATATGCCTGGCTTTAATACAGCGGCGCCATTTCCCCTCATGCATTATAATGGATCATGTTCCTGTCAGCGCAGAGGGCCAGATCGTTTTTTCATATCTTCATTGTTCCTACAAGAGGTGAGTCAGTGCCTCTATAAAGATAACATTCACATGATTTAGCATCAAGTACCTTTTGACGTGAAATTCCCAAATCTGTTTAGTCTCATATGTCTTATTCTGTTCCATTTCTAAGAAAAGCTTGGTAATGATTGATTTTGCATGAAATTACATCCCCACCAGAATTACATTAACGCTATGCAAAGTGGATTATTGTTAATGGGACATGAGAAAAAGCTCGTGCTTGATGCCTGCTCCCTTCATCAGTCACATGCGAGGGCTGGTTTATCGGGACTGAGTGATCTAATGAGCTAAATAATGAAGCTCAGACCCAACAAGCTCTGGTAATGACTTTTTAATGCTCTTTAGTTACCTACAGAGGTGTGATTGGTTGAGACAGGGGCCTCATGTTTTATCTCTCTGATCAATTCTAACACTGTTTGACGTGGCAACTCAGCCTCAGACTGAACTCACCAGATCCTCCACTTCTTCCTCTGATTTTCCTCCAGTCTCTCACCTTTTCTTCCTCCACGTTTCTCAAGCAGACTCACTGAGCCCTGAGGTAGAGTTGAAAGATTTCAACTCACACAGTTGCGTCTTTGCAGGTCGAATCTGGTCGAATCACATATTAAACAGGAGAGAATTAAACATTCTTCACACCTGAATTATTACTGTATGAAATGGGAGTGCATGTTGGATTACTGGCAACTATTGGGATAATCTAACAATATTTTAGTCATTTTTGAGTAAAAAAAAAATCATTTGCTGGTTTCATCCTCTGTAGGTGTAAGAATTTGATGCTTTTCTGTGTCATACATGATAATAAACTGAATAAACAGGGCATGTTTCACTATTTACTGACATTTTAACAACAAAACAATTATCAAGAAAATAATGGGAAGATTAAATAATAATGAAAATAATCATTAGTTGCAGCCCTCCTTATCCATTTTGGAAATTTCTCAGTCAGTCTCATTATCAGACATCGACACATCAACACACTGAGGCACCCTTTAGCGTTAGAATTAGACGCACCAGGCTTCTTTTTAAGCTCCAGGCAACTACCGTAGCATAAAGAGTGAGAAAGTTCACATAAGGCGGGTGGAAGCGGAGGTGGATGGGTCGAACAATATCCAGACTTCCACCTGGGAGTCAGCTGTTCATGTCCTGTGTGGAACCAAAAGTCAGTGGAGTTATTCTGATAACAATGTAGGGTGCTAGTACGTGTAGCATACTATGCTAGTGACGCATGTCATGTGACGTTACCTTATGGTACTAACAAATGTAGTTATTTCAAGCCAAACCATGATTTCTTTTTGTAAACGTAACCACGCGCTTTTGCTGCTTAAACCCAAGGAAGCAGACCTAAAAAAATATATTTATTTTTAACAATGTTCAAGTTTATTTTGAAATGGACTGTATGCACAAGCAGAATTGGTACATTCCCTGTAAAATTGGAAGTCCATTTTGAGAAGACACAGTGCACGTAATGAGCATAAATTGACACGCCCTCACTGAGCATCCATAATTGATGCTAGAGGGGTCGTCATATTTTGAAGCCCAGGGCCACTGACCAAGCATCCGTATTTGATGAGTTGGGAGTGAGAATGAGTTGGTGTCAGATGGTGTTTTGAAACCCCACAAGTGCTTTCTTTGAAGCATACGACCCCTTTCAGGAAGAACGCTAGTTTGCATGATGTGTTGTTTAAGACAAAAGTGTTTAGAAAGGCCACCCTCGATGGCAGGGTGAAAAGCCCGCTGTTATAGAGGAGTGGGAGATGAGATAATTGTTTAAATATGGGGATAATGTTTCATCACCGTGTACTCTTGCTTATAGGATCATCGAACAGCTTCAGTTAAGACATTCTGCTGTACTAACACGCTCCCTCAGAAAGGCTGTGTCTCTAAAACAGCTTCACATTTCAGAAGAGCTTTGCACACTTTACAGACTAGAGCAGCATGACAGACTGGCATCCATAAACCAAGGCTTCTCTAATGCAGTTTGACTTGTACTTGCTCTAACACACACATGCATTCTCACATACTTATATTTCTCTCCGTCTCTCTTGTTTCTCCGTCTCCTTCTCAACACTTTGCCTATGTTTTGTAGGAGCAGGGTGACAAATCACAGCAGCACCAATGTGCAAGATACAGGGTGACGTCAGCGCTGAGTGGCAGGGTTCAGATGTGAATCTCAGGCCTGCGGTCACCACCACATATATCACAACATCTCTTGTGTAAACACTGCCAACTGCCAAGAGAAGAGTTACATGAGACAGTGCTTTTCAGCAAATGGTGTGGCTTTGTCACCTGTGAAAGAAAATGGAGGGAGAGGCAACTCAGAGAAAGTCTGATATTTGTGGATTTCTCCCGGTGTTTTCAGTTTAACGAATGCCACTCGAGCTCAGGGTTATTTCCACTCTCCTTTGGCCTTTTGCCCAACAAGCAGTTCCACCAGGCTGTGTGAATGAGGTCATTTTGTTCGACTGAGTGTGCAAACATTGCACTTTCTAAATGCGGTGACTTGTTCACACCCTCAGCCTCGTGTAAAATAATAACTTCCATCAGGCTGTAAATTATGTTCATTTGGACTCACACAACCTGGAGACATGACACAATGCTTTCACAAACCACAAAGGAATTACAGCGAGAGTCAAGTTTAGTTGATTTGGAAATCATGTCAAACTGAAGCCTTACAGTTGTAGAGAATATCGTCTTGCCCTGACAGAAATGTTTTTTTCAATGTGCGGTGGATTATTTATCTACCTTGGAGCTGAAACCATTAGTCAATTGACAGAAAATTGAACTTTTTTTCCAAATCAATTTTTCCTTTCACATATTTTCAAGCTAAATTTACTAAATCCACCTTCTCAGATTTGAGGATTTGCTGCTTTTCTTTGTCATATTTGTTAATAAAAAGAAAATCTTTGGGTAAAGGATCATTGGACAGTTAAAATATACATTTTAATGCATCGTCTTTGACTCCTTTTTACTTTTTCCTGACATTTTATAAGCAAAAAAAAAGTGATTATCTGATGATTACCTAGCGATTGAAATAATTATTAGTAGCAGCTCTAGCTTACTGTATGTGTGTCGGGGGTTTTTGTTCTGACACATTTCATTTTAACCATAACCACATCTGACCTCTGCTCTGTATGCCAACCTGCACTGTAACTCACCCCGCTTGCCAAAAATATGTCACATCATCACACTATTCATTTAAACCTGACAATAATGTCACCGATCAATTATTTCCCATATCGGGCTTTCACACCCAGTAAGCAAACACTGACTCACAGACATGTCAGAGGGCACGAACACTCCCTTTGATTCACTCACACTCTCACCATTTTCTTCTTTTCTTTCACACTCCACACGCTCCAACTCATGCATGCAAATGAACAACACACACACAAACACACACACACACACATGGCAATCCCTCATTCCTCTTCCCTACAACTGTTCAGTGAAGCACAACTTCACGTTCCACATCTCACAACCTAGACAAACATATTTATTCATGATTCCCGTGTAGGGCGGGGCGGACTGTTAATGCTGG
Organism: Epinephelus moara; assembly: GCF_006386435.1. Lineage (NCBI taxonomy): Eukaryota > Metazoa > Chordata > Actinopteri > Perciformes > Serranidae > Epinephelus > Epinephelus moara. Next base: position 16,353,943 of record NC_065515.1, read on the forward strand.
TTGACAGGACCGACATATTTCTCTGTCTGAAAGGATTTTGCACGCCTTCGTTAGGTTGTACAACATGTACTGTGGCTCCGCACTTAAACACCAGGGCTGCGGAGGACACCCAGCTCCTTTACAATATGATGTACACATGCCATTGAGATCCTGTCAGCAGACTTTTTAATGCTTGTTTATGTAGCTGCAAGTGGAGACTGGAGGAAAGCTTTGACTTTTAAAGTAAGGTCTTGTGAAATTCTTTGTAATTATCCAGATTACAAAATGCACTGATGATAGTGCTCTCAGGTGAGATCTGTTCTCCTGCAGAGCTGATTATAGATGGAAGGCTGTCCTTTAATTTCATTCTTTATCTCTTCACTGGAGCTGACACAAGTTGTTGCTGGTATGTGTGCTACAATACATTTAGACAATTAACATATGCAATTGATAATTAAAGGAAGAGTTCATCATTTTGGGAAATACACTTATTCGTTTTGTGGCAGAGAGATGAGAGGATCACTGTCACTCTCATGTTTGTTAAGTATACAGTAAAGCTACATCCAGCTTAGCACCAAGACTGGAAACAGGGAAAATATTAGCTTGGCTCTCTACAAAGGTGATGCTTATTTTAGGATTTGTACAACACATTCTCACTCCAACCTTGTCACATATTGGCATTTTTGTCATGGACTTTCCACGTCCACATACAACGTTAAAGGTACCCTGGGTGTGTTGGTTGTTGACATTCTGGGACACTGTATAAAGTTCTGCCTGTTATATGCATTGTCTTCTTTCAAGATACACATCGGTTTTCACACAGGAAATAAACGCACTATGTCGGTTCAACACGGCGAATTGATGTTTTTTTACTTCAACAACAAACACATGGTTGGGTTTAGGGAAAAAAGAACAGGGTTTGGCTTTAGAATCTTACGGGACGCGAACACCACTCTTGAAAGTCGATATCTGTTGGACCCTTCCACCACCCCTCCTCAGCCGCCTTAACTTTTGTCCTTGTCCCGCCGTGTTTCCCCCTGACGCCGCCAGCTGCTGTTAAACTATAATGGCAACCAGCCTTGTATCATACTGACATTAAAGGACGCCTTTTTCCGTTGGTTTCTGACGCCTCAAGTCACTGCTCAAGCGTTGAATTTCAACGACTTCGGAGCTTTCTATTAGAACATGTCTGCAAAAAACACTTTATTTTCCTCATACTATTTGTGCTGAAACGCCTGTATTCACCATAGACTGTATAAAATGATGTGGACTCCCATTTTGAAGCCTCGAGTTTGGCATTTCAATTGTCACCATCTTGCTTTTTTAGAGCCAGAGGTAACCATTTTTGGATGAAAATGTGGAGTTGTTTCTTCGCCTCACTGACAGCCTGTCTTTTTGTAGCATCCTGCTCCTAAATATGTGTAACTTTAAGCCTTAATAAAATGTGAACAGGTGAGTTATATAAGAATTCATCCCCGTATGTTTGTCACGAATGTTGAAATTAGCTATAGTAACCAAAACTTTTTCTCGTACCAGGCTGTAAACATGTTTATATCTGCTGCAAAGTCTGGTACTTAATGTACTTAACACTGGGGTCTATGGGGATTGAATCTCTTCTGCAGCCAGTCTCAATGGCCATTCGAGGAAGAAATCTATCACGATCTGATGTCATCTTGTCTTGAACGTAGAAAAAGATGTTGTAAACAGAGTATTCAAAGTCTAAAGCCTGAGATTTTTTTTTTTTTGCTCACAGGGTTTACTTTTACATACATGTACTTCACCATTTGAAACTTAAGCCATGTTTAATATGAACATCCGACATTGTAACACTGACAGAAATAAGAAAAAGCATAATAGGTCCCCTTTAAAGAGAACTGTTCTGGATTTCTTCCTTGTGATAGAAGAAACTCCACGTGTGTTTCTCCAATCATTTTAACTCAGTATCAGGTGTGAGGAGACGCTGACGACGTATGAAAAGCGGTGAAGGAGAGACTGTTGAGACTCAGCCCTAACCTCCTCCTCCTCACTGCTCAACAATCCTGTCATTATTCCTTCCTCAGCAGGGTGGGCCTGGAATTTTCCCTGCAAAACGGCATAAACAACAACAACAAAAGATAATAATACACAGCGACGCTTCGATCTTTCAAGAAGGAAGCTGTAAAAAGAGTTTGTTTTTCTATGTCTCCCCTTGCGGACCCACCCAGCAATGTCGAGCCATCCACAATGGGAAAACAAATTAAACAAATCTCTCTGACCTGAAACCCCCTCAGATACAGACACAAAACAGAGCCATGTCAAATTGGGTTATTATTTGCAAAAACAAGGCACAGATCTCCTTATGGAGTGCGTTCTCTCCGGCTGGCGTTTTATAGTGAGAGTATTGATACACAGGAGCACCACCAGACAGTTTGCGTTGCTGTCGCCATGTAAAACAAGCAGTGTTTTCTTTTTGCCCTCGAGTTGCTTTAAACAAACTGACCAGGTAGCTGGCTCTGCATGTTCCAACCAGATTTCACATCTGCTGCATCCTGCTGATGTGTGCAGCAGAGAAGTCTGCAGAGTCATTCCTCACGCCCCACAAATTTAATATTTTTAGATAAGTTTTATCGTCTTTCCTCCCAGGGTTACACGAGTGGTTTGAAGTGCATCATAGATTATTTTCAGATCAGCTCCACTGTAAAGGTTTTGTTCGACGACTAATGCACTCCCACATCTCTCTTTTCCGCTTTCTTTCAGGTCACAGGTGCTCCACAGCTGCTGTGGACGGAGGCATCTGGAGCCTGGGTGGATGCTGGAGGAGACACGGAGGGCGGAGAGGTGCAGGGTGGATCCAGCCTCTGCCCCGGCTGTGGTGGGGAGGGTTCCTGGCACCGTGATTTGATGCACAAAGAGAAACAAAAATCACATTGCCAGGGATTTCCACTCCTTCACAGCTCAGCAGGTGACCCGCCCGCGTTATATTTCCACAGTGGGATGCCTTTGTGTAGTCTCCTTGGCTGCTCTGTTATTATCTGACACTGGATGTTGCTATGGAGTCAAAGGAATAAATACTGGAGAGGTTTAGACGGATATTGTGATCAGCTCTCTCAGTGGACTTCAAGATGTTAACTTGTGGAATCAGTTTCTCACACGGAAAATGCGTTTAAGGCTGCAGTTAAACGTGCAGCTGTCTGAAATTTAAACTCTCTATTCTCCCATTTCAAATCAGCTAGGAAGTCGATGCGTACGAGAGCCATACAGCTTTAGATGACAAGAACAAATCTTTACAGGCTGATCACGTTTCAGCTCTTTGAACTTAGAGTTATAAACAAGGAGACGATTTTGATGTTTCAAATGAAGGCTAAGATCCTCCGTTGGCAGCACACTCTGAAACATAATATGAATGAGCCCCCGTCAAAGGCGAAGGCAAACCTCGGCGTCATTAGCATTGCAGGCTTTGAAACCCGCCAAACTTTACCACCGAGCAGTCACGTAAAGGTCTGCGTGAGTCTCTGCTCCCTCAAAAGCCAGCCACCCACTTGCTAAAGGCACAGAGCTTAGCTAATTGGTGAGCATTGATCCCTGCTATGTGTTGTTCACAGTGGCTAAGTTCAGTGCCTGAGGTGAAATAGTTGATTCGACGGAGGGGATTTGTTCTGGTGAATGGAAAGAACTTGATGATCTCGGATATGAAGAAAGGAGGAGGGAGGAGGAGAGGAGTGACGAGAGATTAGGTGGAGAGGGAGGGAGGGAGGGAGGTGAGACGACTACAGATCGTGGTCCCGTGTAGGAGCTTTTTAGGGTTAAACGTGTTGCTGTGGACCAAATGAGGTCTTGGTTGTGCAACACGGTCCATATGTGTGACAAGCTGTATTGTTTTCTTTATTGTGTTTGCCTGAAGCAACAACTGTCTTATCTCACCTGGTGTGTCTGGCAAGAATCATCATGCATAATATATCTGACAGTGTTTTTGTGAGACACTTTAACCCAGGTTTAATGTGGACTTAAAAATGCCACAGGTTGCACTGCGATTTAAGGAATGTGGTGCTAAATGTCAGACCCGTCAGGGCATGCCCAGTTCATGTCCAACTGAGTTTGCTCAGGACGGGTGTGCCAGTGTTTCGGTGCCACACGGCAGCCTGGACTTAAGTGCTGGAGAGGAAACCTGCATGCACCTATCAGCTATTTGATAACCCCCTCCCCGAGCAGACATTGTCTAAGCTTAGCAGCCATAATTAGCCACCCCGGACTGTCAAGCTTTGAATTCCTCCACAAGCCAGAGAGATACTCAGAATTGAAAAAGTTTTGTGTCTTTTTATAGCGTTTTCCAAACCCAACACACAACAGCAAAGTGTACAGAGTGAGTTAAAGCTGCAGATGTCAGCGAGGACGTGGGTTTCATTTCAACATTTCAACAGGGAGGCAAATGAAACTGGGTGTTAGTGTTCATCCTTCAGGAAATTTTGAGCATCAAACACACAAATTTCATGCATCTGTTTTGGCCTTTTCTCCATCAAGTTATGGTGGAAATGTGTTTAATTTTGTCAAAATAAAAGTCATCTGCAACTTTAATATTGAGGGGGACGTGTCCCCTGCACCCTCTAAAATCTGTGCCTATGGATGTTAGCACACACACACACACACACACACACACACATTTTATCAGGAAGTGACATTAAGATCGAGATGTCAACTAAAAGTGAGATCTGAGTACAGAGAAAAACAAAAAAAGAAATAAAGAAAAAATAAACAAAATATGATAATGACATAAATCTGATAATAAAATAGCAGATATTTACATTCATTCAATATCCTTGGCATAGGTATACAAAAGAATGAAAATAGTTTATTATGTAAAACAGCCACACCTAAAATAATTAGAAGCTGTTTATTATTTTTATTTTTTATTTCTTTACTGATGAACAGATAAAAGTGCTGATTGCGGCTGACAGAGAGGGAGGGCCAGCCCACCTTCTGATACGACAGTAGTATTACCACCAAGCCTACACTCTTAACTAACATCACTAGTCTGTAGAGTTACAGGTTATATCAGGCTGACATAACGTTAGCAGCTCTGTCCTGCACTTTACTAGGTGTTGGGGAAGTTAACGCACCTGAAGCTGCTTTAATATAATTTAGATGTTTGCTTTGTTATTCTGCCACTTTCATCATTCTAAGCACCATGCAAGAACACAAAGCTTGACAGGAGCAGCCGCTACATTCACCCTAATGCTCAGAGATCGTGTGTTTGTTGCCACTGTTCCCACACTGCATGTTGCACATCATATTCTTGTTGGGTTGTGAACGGCGCCTTGCATGCAGACTGCACACCGCACTGTCAAACGGAGCGATGCCTGGGCTGTGCCCTCCCGTGCCTACTGAACTGGTATCAGTGTTTCACCTAAAAACTGGCTCAGTTCAGCAGGAACAGGAGTGGAGTCCACTAACTAGCAGGATCTATATCCCGTATTACCTCACCAGCTTCCACTGAACATGCAGCCCAACCCAGATTCAACATGTCTGCTCTCGTGTCTACTGTAGCTGACCACACCCAGTGCAGAGCGGTGCGAGTGTTTGCCTCGAGTCAGTGGCCCTGATGAAATTCAAACCCGAGCCCTCCAACCTGTCAGACGACGGCACTGAACCCTTAAGTGTATGCAAGGCGGTGCAGCTCGAGTTTTAGATGACTGTCCCTTCCTTTGCTAAAGTATGAATGTTTCATGAGCAGATTTACCATTTTGTGCTTGATAGGTAGGCCCTGGCGTCCTGAGCCGCTGTGTGAATACTGTTACATACTGATGCCGTTGATCTTGTTGTTGTGCTCAGCCTTCATGTTTATTTCAACATTCTTCCCTTGAAAAAGCTGCAAACATGTCTCACTCTTTGCCCATGTGTCTCTCTGACTCTCGTTTTTCTGTCTCTCTGTGCTGTCAAAGGCCAGACTGAGACTGGAGTTCATTGTCAGGTAATCCTTATGAAATGTCTGCTGTGTCTGTGTAATTGATGTCACCCAGCAGTCCCCATTATCAGTGATTGGGAATGTGTGCAATGCTGCTTCCTCCCTGCTCTCCAGATAACTCGCAGCCACCAAAGGAAAAGTGCTTCATCTTGAAGATTTCATACCCATGGGAAAATGAAAGCTCATTAGCAAGCATGATGAATCTGCTCTTATCCGGCAACTCCAGTGATCGTGGTTTGGCACCATAAAATTATATTTCTGTTACTCTGAATTTCTGCGAATAAATGTTTCATTTAAACCTTGAGGAGATTAACCAAAGAAAGGTTAGCAAGTTGTTTTTTTCATCGTGTCAGCGGTGTGATATTGACTTCAGGGCATTGTTCCAGCCAAGTGGTACCACTGACGACTTAGCTATGATTTGTGTAAGCATTTAATCTACCTGAATGTGGAAGACAACGGTGCATGAAGTGCATTATTCTAAATGTCAGTAAGTTTCTAACTACTTTCATTTGGAGCTTGATTTATTTTGATGTTACAGGTGCAACCAATGTTTCATTTCATTACCAGTGCAGCCATGATTTAATGTAATAAAGCTTAAATGAGCCTGAAAAAGAATTGTAGCTTTTTTTTTTTTATTCTCAATAAGATAACATCATTTATCCCTGGAGGGGAAACATGCTGCAGCAGGAGAGAACAAAGGTGGAGACAATTTAAAAAGGTCATGAAAAAGTTATGGTGTGAAATGAGGATAAATGTGAGATTATCTCTGTGGCACTGAGAAATGGTGAAAAGAGGTTTGATTGCAAATAATTACCATGTTGCCATGTGTTTACCGTTCAGGTTCAAATTTGAGTGCTTTAGGAACCTGACGCCCATTTACATTTGTCAGTGGGTGACATTTTCAGGTAAACTTAGCAGGTCCAGTGTTTAGGATTTAGGGAGATATATTGGCAGAAATGTAATGTAATATAATAAGTGTGTTTCCTTTAGTGTATAGTCACCTGAAAATAACGACAGTTGTGTTTTCATTTCCTGAGAATGAGCCATTTATGTTATTAATAAAGTACCTACCATTTATATCTGCCTAGGGAGCAGATGCTTGTCCATGTTGCACCACCATGTTGTTTTACAGTAGCCCAGAACAGACAAACAAAACACTGGCTCTAGATAGGGCCACTTCATGCTACTAAATCCACCTAAATCCTTCACACTGCTTTTTTAATTGTCTTTTTTATCCCACACATTCTTCTTCCTTGTCAACAATATCCATAATGCAACTCAGCTGCAGACAGATCAGTCAGAGATGAAGTGCGTTATGCTCATGCTAGTAGTGGCTAATGTAGCCTCAAGGAGAGCTGAGCAGCGAGCTACAGAAGTACAGAAGCACTCCTCCAGCCATGTAAGCAGACTTTGATGTGTAAAATTGATGTAGCTGCCCTTGAATGATTAAATGTTTGGTTATTGGTTGAGAAAATGATTCTACTTTTTGGTCTTTTCTCAAAAACACATTGTCAAAGAAAGTCTTTTTAGCCATCAGGTTATGAAATGTTGATGTTTTGGTGATTTTTGGTTTCATAAAACCTTCAAGACACCTTCATGCTGGAGATAAAGTTTGCAGACAATGCCACTACACAGTTAAAGGGAAAATATACCCACTTTCAAAATTCATACATGTCATTCCTATGGCCTATGACAGTCCAAAAATAGTAGCAAAAATGAGCAACTCTCTCCCAAGTCCATAAACTGGGATGCTAAAACTCAAATGTGTGATGTCATAGGGTATGAAGTCTGGAGCTGCTTCAAAGACAATGAATGGTGAAATATGTTATAGATGACACTGAGAGCATCTGGGGAAATGCTCTGAGGGTATGGGTATATTTTCTGTTTCAAAACTGAGAACACTACAGTCAAATAAAGCTCATTTGGGTATAAAAAAGAAAATAAATATTCTGTGGGTCCACAAAATCAGACCGGTTTCTGGCTTTGAGAGAGAGTAGCATAACATATTGGAATTCCTAATTAAGGTGTAATCGAAAAATTTGACATTTTACAGTATGCTATCTGGTCAAAATGTTTTGGGACTTGGACTCATTATCTCAGTGTGAAAAACCCTCACCAGTGTGTAGGGCTGGGTATCAGTACTCAGTACCTTGAAGGTATCGACCAAAATAACCCAGTACCTTCTTGTTTTGAGGGTCTGATTCTAGACCATCCAAACTTAGCAAACATTCTGTTGCTGCAGCCTTAGAGTGATCAGTTCAACGTCTCCCCGGTTAATACAACAGTGGCTAGCATCCAACACTAAGCTGTTAAACATCCCAACAAAGTCACACAGACACCAACTCTACCGACTCTGTCATTTAAACCCATTTATAACCATGAGGCTAACAGTTAGCACTGTCACAGTGTGTGTGCGGCAGGGTAGACTCTCACAACCATCCTCATCCCCTGCACAGAGCTCACACTGCAGCAGCAGCAGCAGCAGCAGCAGCAGCGGCTACCACCCATACAGACTGTGGAGTGTTGAAGTCTTTACAGTGACGGAGTTGGCAGTTCAGTGTCAAGATGCCCCCACAGTGTTCAATAAAAGCTGAACTACACGCCACTCCATTCATGTTATGGGTATCAGATGATGTACTCTATGTTGGTACCACTAGTGTTTTGATAGTGATAGTGTTTTGTTTATTGTCAGTGTTGTAGCAGACAGTTTCTATCAAACAGCAAAAGGTCAAGGGGTCAGCTTCCTGTTTGAGTTACACTTGTTACACCCAGCTGCAGGCTGCCTGTTTCATACATCGATATCAAAAACACAACAATACACAAATATGAGTTCACATGAAAAGAAACACACACATCCACACAGCTGGAGACGGGTACCCAGACCAAAGCCTCCAGCTCTCCTTTTAGTCTCCATAGCGATGTCAATATCCCTTTTATCTGCAGGCCTCAAAGGCTGACCAGATTTCATGATGTGGCTGCTTTATTGAGCCTGATCTGCTTTTGTTGCCCCCCTTGCCATTCAATCAGCATCCGTGCGGTTCTGGCCCGTGGCTGTGAGCTTGGCTGCGTAATTTGGTTTAGAGCTGAGCGGGAACATCTGTTCTACAAAGCTTCAGCTCCTTCCATTCCTCAGGCCTCATGGAAAAAACCAAGGCCAGCCGTGGGGCCGCTGCTGCAGCGCGGGACCTCCATACATGCACGTCACAAAGTGGAGACCCTCTCAAGAGTAATCTCAGCGATGAGAGAAGAAGAATGACGGGGCTTTGAAATGGAAGGTTCAAATGTGTGAAGTCGTGTAGGATTTATAGTCGGACTGACAGTGATTAAGAGTACGCTTTATTGATTTCATATGCACAGTAGGAGGTTTTAAACTTTCAGACAAAGTGTTTCATTCAGTAAGATGACTTAGATGAGATAGATTTATGATGTGAATACAGGGTACGTACAGCTGTGACATTAATATTTTCAGCATTTCACTGTTATTTGTGTTATTTAGTCAGAGATCTGTGGTCACACTCGTAAGAAATGTGCAGACATCTTGTGCCTGCATCCAAACCCACATCAAGATGGGATTTATGGTTTCCAAAAACAGTGGATTGTATTTATTTTCGACAAATGGTGATAGGCTATATATAAACATCTTCAAACACTGTCATCATTCAGAGGAACAGCTCAACATTTTGAGGCATATGTGTATTCGCTTTCTTGCCAAAGATAGATGAGAAGAAGAAACCACTATCCCAAGATGGAGCCAGGGGACAGTTGATTGGAAACCAAGGGAAACAGCTAGCAAGGCTCTGTTGATTTATAATAAAGCCCCCAGCCTATCAGCACCTTTAAAGTTCATTAAATAAAATGTTAAATCTTGCGTGTTTAAAACCGTACAAAAACTGAAATGCCCAAAGAATGATAGAGGGATGCAGGAGCAAGAGGGAGTCCTAAAAGCAGAAAATGAGCATGTTTGTACTTCAGGTTCCCTCATCTCGAAGTCAATGGTTCTTTTTTCCATGCATGTATAAAGATTACTGGATACAGCATTGGAAGTGGGCCCTGTTCATTCCTATGAGAGTTGCTTAGTAGCGCTTGAAGCCAAAAAAGTAGTATGAAAGAACCTGGACGCTCTGCATTGTGGAGCCTATAGAGCAAGTGCACTAGAGACATTCAGCAGCCAAGTGGTCCATTTAGTGGTCTACTAACTTGAATGAGGATGCAAATTATTTAATGGTGCTATAATGGTGCAGCTCTTCTAGACTTTTGAAATGTGATTAGACCGGTAAAAGTGAAACAAATCGTTTTGGGGGTTGTGACACTCAAAAAAACATATCCGCATCCCAAAATTATCTTTGACAATGTTTGTCTATGGGAAAACCTCTTTTGGGCCCCATTGCATCACATGACAGACCCAGAGGTTATAAGTCCACATTTAGCCACCATGTGAAATTGGCTTTGAAGCTTGGCACTGCTGGGGGCTTGGTTTCTTTAATGGGTTATTGGTTAGATGCCTGAAATAAGTGCTGTGGTTCACACAAATGTATGAGATTTTGAGTTTTGAGTTTGTTCTACATATAAAGTAGGTCAAAAAATACCCCACTTGTAAATTTTGAAGCTTTTACATCTTAAAAAAAGGTAACAGAGATTGCCAGTGACATTACACATCATTATGACATCAAACAACAAGCTCAGTGGTGGCGACCTCGAAATCATGCGGCTGTGGTGAAATTCGTTTAATGGTTAATGTTAGCTTTTAGTGATTTAATTTATGCTTCAAAAATCCTAAAAGTGGTGTTCATTTGTGAAGATTATTTTACTGAACCAAATGTGTAAGAAACATAAATTTTTGTTTGCCACAGAACTTACGTTCTGCAATAATCCAAAATCCAATGGAAATATCCAATGGTTGTATTTTTTTCTCAAGGAAACCAGGGTGATGAAAACTTCCGAGTTGGCCTACAATAAAACACCATCCCCACACCACTCTGGAAGAAAAATAAAACTATTGGATGTACTGACATAAACTTTTGCACAGACATTCATGGTCCCCAGGGGATCTACAACTATCAGCCCCAACTGTACTTTATGTTAGTGCTAATTAGCATATGTTAGCATGCTAACACGCTAAAATAAGATGGTGAACATGACAAACATTATACCTGCTAAACTTCAGCATGCTAACATTGGGGATCTGAGGGAAATGCTAACATAAGCAGGCTAATGTTAGCATTTCCCTCAGAGCACCACTGTTCCTGAGTACAATCTCACAGAGCCGCTGCAGCTCTAGAGTCTTAGTCTTGTTTCTAAAGGAGTCCCCCTGCAGAGCACCTCTCTAAGAAAACCTGCCTCCTCACATAAGAAACTTTTGGAAACTGAAGGCGAATCATCACCCTTGGAACATCTTTCACAACACAATTAGTTAAGTGGTCACGGTGCTCAGCCAAAGCACAGCGAGAATGAGAGAGGGGATTAAGAAAAGAGAGAAAACTTGCTCACATACATTTCCAAGGTTGAGAGCAAAGTCACTGCACATGGCCGACATCCAGCCCTCAAGAGGAAACTTGTTGTCTTTGGTAATTGTCTTCTTCGCTCACAATGAAAGAGGACTGAAAAAGCACTTTTGTGTGCTTGTGGCAATTTTTCCATCTTGTTGGAACATGTTATTTATTCAAAAACACGGTTAATAGGAGAATTTGTGTTGACAGCGTGTCTGCCTCCATCATTATAAAACTCATAACGTCTGGCCTTTGTTTCCGCTGTCCTACTATCTGGAATCTGATAAAGAGGAAACAGCTGGGTCCAGAGATGGTGTAGATTTAAAGAGTCCTTCCTCCTGCACATGTACCCAAACTGGCATCAGAGGAAATCTCTCCAGAACATGCTGTGTACCTCTGAGCTATTCTTCTGTTAAGATACAGAGGGAAAAAATGCAGAGCAAAGACAACGTGGCGTTGCATTCCCTTTTAATTAAGCAACAACTGAAGAGAATACGTCTTGCCCTGTTCCCTTATCCTTCCTCATTCCTCTTGAGCTGTTCTCTTCCTACTGTGTGTCTCCAGTTTGGAGACTCACTGTGTGTATAGGCAAGGGTGTGAATGGAAGGGGAGATTTGGGAGCTCTCCCCCAAGAAATATGGGCAACAACACTTCATGTCTTGCATTCTAGTGAATTTTTATGCACCAATTTGTGCCTTTTCAACATCCATTTATGCTGGAAATGTCTTCAATTTCAACAAAATTAAAGTCCTTTGCTGATTTAATGTTTGAATTGTGGGACGACAACTGTATATCTTTTAAATAATTTTAGGCGAACATGTCCCCAGTGTCGCCCCAGCCAATCTAAGGTTATGTGTATCAGGTAGACCAACCGTTAGTTGACCAGAAAGGTCATTAGTCGGCAAGATTTCATTGGTCGCTTAGTCGTAGGAAAAAATGAAAAACAAACAGATGTGAAACTCAATTAGGAGCTGCGTGTTGTCACAACAAATCAAAACCTATATGACCGGACCATGTGGGGATTTAATTGTAAAGGACAGACACAGGAAGTGGCCACGCTCAGCAGTCAGACACGTTACAAACCAATCTCTGCCGACAGATATCTTTCCCTTCTTCTGTAAATATTCAGTCTGATAAATACGGATAGGCCTACACACTTATAAACAGCTCCTGGAAGAAGATCAGCTCTGCACTCAGGATTTCAGGTACATAGGCTATACGATGCTTGTTAAGGTAGCAACCTTAGACGCAACCTGCCACCTGGCACTTGACAGCTGGCACAAAAAAGGCACAAGAGTAGCGCCCAGTGCCCGACCTCGCGTTTTCCAAGCGGTTAAAGACGCGGCATGTGTATGGCCCCTAATTTCCAGGGCTGGTGCCTGCGGTTATTCCACAGGCTAGTAAATAACATGTCGGGCAGGAAATCCAAAGTGTGGGATCATTTTGAGAAGGTGAAGGACGAACCCAAGGTGATATGTAAACTCATCTTCATTGGTCGACTACAAACATGACGTATCATCTGAAACATGGAAGTAGCTACATGCCCATTAGCCCACAGCGTCATTAACAGGCGGCTCGCTCAGTGTGTGACGTGCACTTGTAGATAAAATATAGGCCTATATTAATGAAGGTTCATTAGTACGGTTTTGTATTTCTCTGTAATGTAGCACAGTGTTAACAATGTTACTGATACTATTCTTTCTCACACCTTCAACTCAAACCATTGTGTTGCCCCGCCCAAAATATATCATTTAGTGATTTCTATTTTTAATGCATATATCAAGCAAAAATTGACATGCCGTCCCTGAACGCCAACAATGGTTGCAAGAGGATACCCAACGCGTCAGATTTAGACGAGAAATTGCTTTGACAAAGTGGTGATATTTGATGAGTTGGGAAGAGAATGCATTGATAGGTAATATGTGTTTCTCATGCACAACTAAAGAGACATGTACAACTTTACACTATGTATAAATCCTAAATTAGGTCCACTGGCACCAGAGAAAAAGGGGACATTGATTTCTCAGCCAGGTGCAGTCGACAGACACGTGAAGAAGAAAAGGCCCTTGTATTCAAATATTTGATTTGTTCGTTTGGACATGCAGTGAGTAACGCCCTTCCTGCTCTTTTGTTCGCCTTGTTGGCGAGAGCCCGATGTCGGCTCACAGGAAAACGGCAAACACATTGATTGATTGAGTATAATTGTAACCACAACATTGGATATTTGCACAGCCATTATTGATGTCTGAAAGCGGAATGGGACGCTGTAAGGTAGCCAAATAAACTGGATATTTTCTTGGGGAGTTTTTCTCAGGGAGTGAGTCCACTGGGTTAAATAAAGAGAGAGTTTCCTGGTGCTGCCAGTTTATGAAATCATCCAGTGTGTGTGTGTGTGTGTGTGTGTGCGTGTGTGAATGAGAAAGACCAGATAACAACCTCCTGACCCAGCAGACACCTGGCTGTTGCTGCTGTCTGCTAAATATCACCGTGGGAACACGTTTACTGAGTACACAGGTGCACGAGCACATATAAATACATACGCTGACATACATGGTTACGTATACACAACACATGTTCACTTAAACACACGCAAACAAAGCCCTGTTGTGTTTTCTCTAAATGTTGATGGCTGATTGATCATGACAGAATTTCTTTACATTAAACCCTTTGACGTTATCCAGACATTTAACGGAAACTTGCACTATTCCCATCGCAATATTCATCTAACAGCTGCAGGAAGCCATGCAACTCCTTATTTTAAGGAATCCCATTCATTCTGATGTTTAAAGATCAAGCTCACAGATCATGCAATGTTTTATGTCACAAAAACCATCAGGCAGTAGATTACCTTTGATATTCCGACAAATCTTTCCTCCACTTTTCTGTGAGCAATAGGTACAAAAGAAAATGAGACGTCACAAGCTTGTTTTTTTCCAGCTCTGCATTACCATGTGACCTACAATATGCGTGACAACATGTCAGCGAGGCAGGAATGATAATCTCTCCACCGTCATCTGAGTCAATACATTCCTGTAATTTCGGCCGTTTGCAACACTGTGGGAACTTTCTTTACCCCCAGCTCATACATTTTCTGTCAGAGTAGTGAACTGTGTGTCTTTCAACACTCTGATTTCTTTTAAATTGTGGTGTCACTCACAGTTATGGTGCTTATATACACTACCTTCTCTTTGGCTACTGTCTGGAGCGAAGAGTCAAAGGGTGTCCTCCCATATCTAGCCTGCGGACACTAGTTAAGTCATATTTCTGGAGCTGAAGGATAATTTTCTGCAGCTTTGGCTGTGCCGTTGCCATAGACACACTGTTGGAAATATTTGTATCCAAACAAAATACCTTACCGTTTTTTTTTCTTCAGTCTGAGTGTAGCTGATTTAACAGTGAGTGACCTAGTTGCTGTGTCAATAGACTTTTCTTTCAGTGCAACAGCCTCTTCCATATTTTAATGCTTCCTGTGGTCTGAGCGAGTGAGGTTGAGACTGGACCTTATTCTCATTTCATTGGTTTTGTAAAAATTTCCGATTGCTCAACGTGTTGTAAAATCTTCCTAGAGCTGATGAGAAGCTGGGAGAATGTTTTGTCAAATAGTTTGCCATGCCATGTTTAATTCAACCTTCCCTTTGTCTTTGGGTGGTTTAATGTCCTGCGTAGAAGCTTGGGATTCATCTTACTCCACCGTGAAGATTGAGACAAACTAGTTCACCTTTTTCAGGTTTCCACAGCACCACACAGCTGAAGTGAAGGTAGGTTAAATGAAGCTCTAGTGAAAGTGCAGTCAGGAGGATTATACTTTTGCATGCTTAGGCCTGTAATTTATTTCTCATACCATCTGCCATTCACTCCCTGCATGCATGCTCACTCACAATTTCTTTATGTCATTGTCTGGGGCTGTCAGTGGAGATATCAGCTGTTCCATCAGCTGATCATATTTAACAATAGCACAGCAACACACCTTCATTGTTCGCCTATTATCTTGCTGCTGTCTTTTTAAATATGATTCTATTTCTGCCTGTAGTACATTCACGCTGCAGCTGTGCGCATCCTCCACCTAGTCTTTGCAGTTATCAGATTCATCAGCCTCTTCAGCCTAATCAGAGTCACCAGCCACAACCACCCCCAGTGTCTGAACTCCACGGGCCGATTTATCTTGCTGCTGCTCAGGGTACACAGGTTACAAAATCTTCCTGTAGAGTCTAAGCGGATCTGAGCAAATCTTAATCATCACATATCATCGGAAAATCTATACACCTGTAATCTTATTATTATCTTTACTCCTTTCACCTGTCGCTCCTGATTGAAACGATAGTCAGGGCTCAGAGAAGCACCAAAGGACACTGGAATTTCCCACAAATTAAAAAATGCATGATGTCACAGCCTGTTGTTTCACACTCAGCTTCAGTTAGGCTTTCCACCTTCCACCTTTCCACTCCAGACGCAGTGACATGACACAGAACCATAACAAGGAAATATTTGGGTCTTTTATACTGTGTGCAGGTTTCTCCTTGCAACAAACCGATATTCTCCCACACTGTAGGAAGCAGGGTACTGAAACTCACGTCGACAGCAGGGTTCTCAGTTTTCTCTGCCTGGTTAGAAAGTGTTAGATGAGCACAGACAGGCAAAAACCTGCCACACGGAACTCCCGTGAGGGGTGTGTCTACAGTGTGACCTCACTTTGGCGGTCCAGACACTCGCCACCCTCACGGATGTGTAAAGCATAAATCAATAAATCAATGTCCCATTCAGACATACTCTTTGTCCCACAATTGTTTTAAAAGGGATCTGGTCACCCTAGCTCCTGGATATCAAACCAGACCAACATGGCAGCTCCTTTGAAAGCTTTCTCTTATATTAAAAAAAATGTATGTCTGAAATCATTTGAGGTTAGAAAGAAGCCAGGCAGTTGATGAATGTTTATTTTAGATCAACAACAGTTATTTAAAAGTTTTTAGGGAGTTTCCAGAAGTTGCGAGTCACGCAGGACACCCCTGATTCGCATAAAGTAGCCTCGAATAAACTTTATGCAAATGAGCAGTGAATGCCTTGTCTCTAGAAACACAATGCATCACTGCCAGAATGCACGGCTGCTTACATAGACGTACATAAGCTTCCACTCCAATGTCACAAACCAACACATGCACGTTCTAAGGAGGTCTGTGTTTGAAACCAGCAACTGTGCATTGAGACATATTTGGGCACATGGTTGGACCACAGAGAAGCAGATTATGCTACAGGATGAGGTTTAAGAGATGTTTCTATAGACATCTTGATCTGTGCGTTTTCTGCAAGAAACTGGGTCACTCTATAACTGCCATGAAAACATGCTGACCTCCGCCCTGAGAGAGCCGCAAACCACCACTTCAAATCTACGTGGGTTGTGTTTGATACTCATGAGATACGTTTTGGGTGGAGTATGCATGTAAATTGATTGCTGTGCTTGTCAGTCTACTATCTCAGCAAGTAAAATAGAATCATCTTTTGAGAGCTGAAGTGAATAATGGCCGAAAATACCAACAATTTGACCCAGGATGTAAAAAGTCTAATTTCCCCTTAAATGGATGGTTCTGTATTTTTGAGGCAGGGCTGTATGAGGTACTCATCTATAGTCAGTGTGTTACCTTCAATAGATGGCGGTCGGTGCACCCTCTGTTTACACAAACAGATGGGACTAGTGCCCCAGAAGCTCTACAATGCATTGCTGTGAATGGACAACACATTATCACTCCGACATCGTCACATACCTTCAACACCAGTATGTGCAGTTGAGAAAATGTAGTGCCAAAGAAGAGGGCTGTCTGACAGTAAGGAAAAGCGGTAAAAAAATCCTATTGATTTTTTTAAGTGGGCCTCTTTTTAGGTGGCTAGAGTATGTTTTGGTGTCAACCCCCCTTTACAGCAATGCATTGCTGAGCTCCTGGGGTGCCAGTCCCGTCTGTTTCTGCAACCAGGGAGAACACCGACCGCCATTTACTGAGGGTAACACACTGACTATAAGTACCTCATACAGCCCCACTTCAAAAATCCCAAACTATCCCTTGAACAAATGACTGTTGTTAACATACTGAGTCCAAAAAAATATCATCCAGAGAGATATTAACATTTCTGAGTTTTTCTCTTTAGTTACATTCAGTTTTTGTGCAGCACATGTGCCACCACCGAGTTGTCGCAGTGCTGATGGCAGTGTATCACACACTCCCCCCGTGTAGCTTCTCTGTGCCTCACCCGCTGCCTTCCCCTCTCCTTAGACAGTACATCATTAGCTGTCTGCTGAACACCTGGAGGCAGAGCCAGCGAGGTAATTATTGAGGGCATAGCCAAGTCTGCACGCAACCATCATTAACCCATCGTACCTCATTTAGAGCAGAGAAAAGGCCTTGTTGTTGTAAGGGGAGAAGGAGAGAGGGAGAGAGAGAGAGTAGCGTGGATTGGTGATCAGCCCCTGACATGTCAAATATGATACAACGAATGTCTCTGAGGCTAGAGCTAATAAAGCCTGGAATTTGCTGTTGCTTTTTCATCAGGCACCGGACCTGGAGCTGTGCCAGGGCCAAGGATGAGAGAGGCTTATCCCCTACTCTTAACCGTAAAGATGCAGGAATTCATGAGCGGGGAACTCACACACACACACACACACACACACACACACACACACACACACACACACACACAGCCAGCAATGACTTGTTTGCTTCCTTGGCCACAAAAAACAGGAAAAGATTTTGAGGAGAGCCGGCCTCTGAAATCCTTACTTCATAAAAACCTCATAAACGACTGCAGAGACCGGATTTAGAGTGTAGTGTGTGTTTACAGGCATATTTGCCTGTGAGTGTGTGCAGAATGTATGTGGGCTTTTATTCTATGCATGAACATTTGCAATCCAGCTTTGGTTTCAAGTTGCTTCACTGTCATGTGCACATAATGAATAGTAAATATGTGTGTGTCTGCATATTTGAGTGTGTGCTCTCCTGCTGTTACTGCACAATCACCTCAGCTGCTGCGTGGGCGGCTGTTCCAGGTAAGAAGGATAAAAGCAAAGTTCCTCCTATCGCACCTCAACGTCTCATTTCCTTCCTCCAGTCGTCAGTGACGAGCCCATGCAGCTCACACACGTCACGAGCAGGAATGTCTGCATGACAGGCTGCCAGTGGAACATCTCAAAATTATTATTGATAGGCAAGTGGATTATTGTTAAAGTTAAGATGACTTGCAGGATTGTTTTGTTAATAATTTTAGTTGCTAATATGTTTGCATCAACAGAATCAAGCTCAATATTTTTAGCAACTGCTAAAGAAATAGATTCTTACCGGACCTTGCATGAATATATATAGAGTAGAGCTAAACTCCCATCTGTTTCCTCTTTCTTGAAAACCTGAGATCAGAGTTTTCCATCTTTATTTATGCTAACAAAGATAAAGGGACTGATTTTTTTAATCAGGATTGCACACAGCTTCCATCAGGCTTTGAGAGCATGTTGCCAAAACTCATGGCATATGTTGTTTAATAAAATATTTAGCTGTTTTATCTTCGCCACAAATGAAAAGCACTGAAAATGACAGCATACCAGCAAGAACAGGAGAAAATAAGTACTCATTAGACAATGGACAGAAAATCCCAGTATCATGTTTGAGCGTTTTAAAAACCCTCTGTGAGAAAGTACACTTCCTGGCGAGGCTAATGGAACAGAGGCTGACCTGAGGAGGAGACGAGGCTTCAGCAGTGCTGCAGTCTACAGGGACACTTTAAGGCATTTACAACAATATCCTGCAAAATCTGGCTGAGAAAAAAAAAAAAAAAAAAAAAAGGATTAAGGATATTTCACCATCTTGCTCTCTTGCTTGATCTCTTAATGTCAGCATGTTTGTGAACATGACTCACACACACACACACACACACATAACAACCACCACACACACTCTTATCAGTAGTCAGATCTGCTGTAATTAGTAATAACTTGTTGTAATGCATCAATCATTTTCAGAATTTTCGCTGATTCACTATGATTTTGATGGTTTTTGAATGGGCTTAAGATTAACACTTTAAGAGCAGTGTGTAAGATTTAAGGGGATTTAGTCTATAGCGGTTCCGCACAACAACGCCAGGGATCAGCCCCGCCCCTGCCTGCCACCTGGCACACAGTGCACCAAACCCTGATTTCTGTCACTGCAGGTGGTGGGCCCACAGGGCAATGGCTCCATGTTATATTTTTGGGCTAAACCTGACCAGCCCCATAGCCTGAGGCCGGGCCACCAGATGCTTGCTGGCGAACCCCATACTGGGTGAGGTGCTGGAAGTCCGAACTGTGCTTTTCATCGAGGTCCTCTTGAATCACTGTTAGTCTGGCCCTTCCCATGGGACCACTTTGCCTTGGGAGACCCTACCAGTGGCTTTTAGCCACAGACAACACAGCTCCTATAGGTTCACAGGGACACACAAACCCCTCCACCACGTTAAGGTGGCGATTCTTGGAAGAGGTTCCGGGCATGTCTCACAGGTAGGAGCCCCAGGGTAGACCCAGAACACACTGGGGGGTTTACATAACTCATCTGGCCTGGGAACGCCTTGGGGTCCCCCAGGAGGACCTGGAAAGTGTTGCTGGGGGGAGGGACGTCTGGGCTGCTTTGCTTGGCCTGCTGCCTCCGCGACCTGACCCCAGATAAGCGTTTGAAAATGGACGGATGGTATGAATAGTCTATAGCGGTGAGGACTGCAGATTGTAACCAGCTGAAACTTCTACCAGTTAGAATTCTTTCAGTATTCATTGTTTAGGAAATTTTTACCGAGTGCTAAATTATCCGCAGAGGTCTCTTCCTCTCCAAAACAAACGGGCTTGATGATTAAAACTGGTGAAAACACTGAATAAAGCAGTTTCACGTTGCTAATCAGTGCCTTTCAGACAGGCTAGTAGCCCAGCACCTGCTAACTTAAGATCAGGATGTTCACAAGTTTTTTACCCGAAGCCAAATTATCCGCAGACGTCTCTTCCTCTCCAAAACAAACCAGCTTCCCCTTTAAAAAAGTCTGGGTTTTTTGGATGCTGCTTTTTACAGAGGGGCTGCTAACTATGGTGGCCAACGCGAAAACATGTATGACCCTCTCTACAGCCATTTTTTGGTTCGTCCATTCTATGCTACTGTAGAAACATGGTGGTGCAACATGGTGGACCCTGTGGACAAGGTCCTGCTTCCTATGTTGATATAATCGGCTCATTTTAAGGTGACAAAAATACAACAATTCCTGTTTTCAGGTGAATATACACTAAAGAAAACATATTAATTATATTATTCTCAATGTCTGCCAATATCCCCCTAAATCCTACACACTGGAGCTTTAATTAAATATGGGATTTTAATGTTCACAAATAAAACATAGTGATGGGATAAAATAGGCCTCTTGAAACTGTTTTTGGTTGGCCTGGGTCCTCTGTGGTTAAAGAGCCTAAAATCACATTTTCTCTATCAGTGATTTGGTGCGACATGAACACGCTAATTATTTTTTTTGCACAAGCCTGATTATTTCAGATTTTTTGTCTTTGCCCCAGCTCCTCTCACTGGTCTGACATGGGTGGGGCTTATAGTAGTTGGAAAAAGGTGATGTCATGCACCCCTGAGCACCAATCAGCATTCAGCATCATTTGAATCAGAATCTGACCACAGTTGTGGGTTGTTTGTTGGTATCAATCTAATGTGATGAAACCACACCACCCAGTTACAACTTGTGTAATTAGTCATAAGCATTTAATGATACAGAGAAATAGGACTTTGGCCGTTCATTTGAGATATGATGTGGAAACTGG
Source organism: Epinephelus moara (assembly GCF_006386435.1). Classification (NCBI taxonomy): domain Eukaryota; kingdom Metazoa; phylum Chordata; class Actinopteri; order Perciformes; family Serranidae; genus Epinephelus; species Epinephelus moara. The sequence continues at coordinate 16,375,154 of NC_065515.1, forward strand.
GCTCAAGCAAAGCAAACATATAGTGCTGAAAGTGTGAACAACACAGTACTGACTTCCCACAGCAAGTGAGTCTGCACCTTGTGGCTCTGATCTATTGCAGCAACTGTTTCGTGGAACAAAATAGTGAAACTGCCAGAGAGCACACTTTGCATGCTGTGCCTTTGCAGAATGGCCAACCGTTGCTTTTGTCTTGTGAAAATACTTTTACACATCAAGGCAAAACCAGTTGTTCCGGTATACAGTAGCAGGAGTACAGTACAGTAGTCTGTATAATTTACGGGTGCATACTATCTGCTAAACCTTATCTATCCGCCCTGCCAGGCAGTCATAATGCATTTATCAATTAGCCCAGGCTGTATGTGCCCTTGGGGCTGCAGTCCCAGCCCTCACCTCCTCTGCACTGAACTTCCATCAGTCATCCTGTCAGAGAAGCAGGGAGGGGAGAGCAGCCTGCAAAAAGGCGCTTTGAGGAGGCTGTCAGGTTTAACAAAGAAGGCAAGCCTTTAAAGTTAAAAATATTTTCCCTCATGTAGAGTTGCATGAGTGTTTTGCAAAGCCTGCATCGGACCAGTTTAATGAACAGAGATCTTTTTTTGGCAGAGATTGAAATGTAATTTTAAATATGGTGGACTATGCGACATGTAGATATGGTAAATATAGAAAACTATGAAGCATTTATGTTAAGGTTACGGTAAGGTATATTTCAGGCTGGGAAAATCTAAAGCATGACCCATCTGTTGGAGCTAGTCAAGGTTTCGATGATGTGTCTCCCTCCAGAGGAAAGCAGAGGTAGTATACTTACTGTAAAAAGCATGCACTCATGTATTAAGCAAAAATAAACTTTATTTATATTTTCATCATACAGTAAAACATCAGCTTACAATACAATGCAATACACTATCATTATTCATTTCTATGTTAACTCTTATAAAGATAATACTTCTGGTAAATAATATGCTTTCATATCTGTAAAAAAAAAAACATTTAACAAAGGCTAGTAATATTCAATGGCCAAAGTACAGTGCAAAAACATAATGTCTGGTAATGCAAAAAATAAATGCTCATCATTGTAAACTTCAGGATAAATTCACATTTACAGCAGGTTTTCTGACAGTTTGGTGCAAGTACCTGCAGGCACAGTATTGAACATTCAAACCAAAACTGAGAGGAAACGGTTAGATGTGTATCAGTGCACACACAGGACTTGTTTGCTTGGGAGGGGATCACATTGTGGTTTAACCACTTGAAACTGACAGACAGCTGGTGGTGGAGCTCAGCCTGTATTTTTTGGATGCCTTGCGAGCCTTGCTAGGAGTTGACGGTGGGGAGGCCACACTCAGATTCCTGATTTTGTTAAAACTGTTCCTCAGACTGTCCCTCCTGCTCCCTGAGGTGCTGTTGGACTCCTTTGATGTGAATTTGTCTGGGTGACAGAGGCCAGCCTTCACGCAGCAGCAGCACAGCAGCTCAGCCATAGCCTTCCTCATCTCACTGCTGCCTACTGTGTAGATGATGGGGTTCAGGCCTGAGTTGAAGACAGCCAGGGTGATGCAAATGTCAGCATAGGACAGCAGTACACACTGACGGGAGACACAGAAGAAATCCACCAGTAACAGCAGGAACAGTGGCCCCCAGCAGAGCATGAAGCACCCAACTATGGTGATCACAGTTTTAAGCAGACCCAAAGAGCGCCTGCGACTGCGCTGTGGACCCAGCTGTGTACTTTTGTGAACGTGGCAGTAGATGGCACCATAAAGCACGGCAATAGCCAGGAGGATGACGAAAAAGATGAAGAGAGAGAAAAGGATGTAGGACTTGGAGTAGAGAGGGAGGAGGGTGGAGCATTTGCCCAGGCTGCACACACAGTTCCAGCCCAGCAAAGGGAGGAAACCAATCACCAGCGCCAAAACCCAGCAGAGTGCCACCAAGGTGTAGATCCTACAGGTCTTTCCGGCTGACTTCTGGGGCATTGGCTTCATCATGGTGGTGTAACGCTCCATAGCAATCAGCAGCAAACTGAATATGGATGCAGCCAGGGCCACAAACAGCATCCCTTCCCTGAGAAGCCATTGAGCAGGGGTGAGGCGAAACGTCTGGCTGCCTGACATGAAGATGTTGACCACGTAGGCGGTGCCAGTGAGGAGGTCACTGAGTGTAATGTTGGCAATGCAGACATAAACCCAGCGCCGGCTGTGGCAGATGCGGGAGATGACGGCCACCAGCACCAGGAGATTCTCCAGGATGATGGAAATACTGATGAAGAGGAGGACGGCCATGGAGACACTGATGTGGCTCTGGTTTTTTGAGATGGTCCTGTTGTGTAGGCGGCCGGTGTGGTTGTAATGCCGCAGGATCACATGGCTGATCTCGGTGGCTGTGGTGGTGTCGTTTGATATGGTGGTGTCGCTGGGGAAACTGGGTAAGTGGTACAGGTGGGGGCACGAGGAGGAGGAGGTGAGGGAGGAGAAGGCATTCATATTAGCAACGACCGGGCTGGTGGAGATTAAGGCTGTGGGTGGGAACAGGCGGAACCGAGCTGGTACGAGCTGCGCGGGAATTAGTGTGAAACTCCTGTGATCAAACAGGCTATCATCACACTCTAACCACTGAAGCTCTGCCTGCACACAACACACACCTGAGAAGACAAAAGAAGAAGAAATTTCAATACAGCATCTACTTGAATATGAAAGAAAATTCCCTGGCTCTCATGACTGTGCTGTGTGCTTCATCATTACAGTGTTTCAATCAGTTTAAAAGCCCTCATTTAAATGCCTCCCTCATGTGCCACAACACTCCACCTAGCTGTGGTTAACACAGGATGAGTAAGCAGCTGCAAAGGCATTTAAATCGCCGCATGGAGGAAATACGCACATTGTTTTCTTACGAGAATGCTAGGAAAAATGTTTTTAAAAATTCCCAAACAGCAATGCAGCTATATTTGATTTAATTACTGCACTATAATATTAATCAATAATTGCAAAATGGCAAAACATCTGTTTTTTCTTTTTTCCAGCAAAACTCTCTTCAGTGACATCAATCAAAACAAATTATTAAAATATTACTAAAGAAATAAAAAAGCTTTTTTCCCCAAGGTTCATATTGTTTTAAAAAAATTCTGAGCAAAAAACCCCAAGTACTTCATGCAGCACCCTAGAGGTTGAAATTCTGAAATGTGTTTAACAATTAAGATATATTTGACATTATATTCTAATTTTACCCTGTTTTGGTTGTTAAAATCCATTTTCAGGTTATTATTATTGCTCTATGGCTGTGGAGTGATGTGAATGCTGTGCAGAGGAGAGTACTTACTCTGGCTGCTGGTGGTGATGCTGAGTGACTGAGAAGATGTCGCTGACTACAGAGTTTTGCACCACATTTTTGATGGGGAAGTAAGCTAAACAAGGTTAGGTATTCACACACCACACCCAAAACACATACACACACACACACTCGCACACACACAAACACACACTCGCACGCACACAAACACGATATGCAACAGTAAGATTGCTGTCACTTTTGTTCCATCACCTTGAGAAGAAACAAAGAAATTGTGAAAATTTCCCAGTTGCCTACAATTCTAAAATTTCATGCTCTGAGAAGTCCAAATTGTCCAACAAGTATCTCCTATAAGTTTTTCCAAAAATGTGTTTTACTTTTACTGATATTAACAAATTTTCCACCACTTTTCTGAAGACACATGAGGACATCACGCAGATTTTACTAGAAAAAATTAAATCCCACTGACCAAGCTGCCAAATGATAACTCATACAAGGCTTTCAACACATGTGCCACACTAAGTTGTAAATGTTTTGTAACATGACTCAATATTTTTGAAGGATATGTGGCAAGCATCTCACTTGCACTTACAAGAGCATGGCATCTAGCCAAAAGTCTTACAAAATCCTCACATTAGAGTTGATGTTTTTACTCAATATTTCTCAGAAAGTAGACTTCAAGAGAAAAACAGGAACTCCCAATCAGATGGAAAGGTGCCCCTCCCTGCAGATGTAGGGTTTCATACGTCTCATCACACAGATGTGGCTGTTGGTTTGTGTAAACAGGCCACAGTCACACTATTCGCTCCATGCTCTCATTGTCACCATGTATGGCACACTCCACTTCTGCTCTCATTGTCACCATGTATGGCACACTCCACTTCAGCAAACCTCCAACCATGCAGCAGCAGACTGTAACCACATGCCATAAGACAGGCAGTGGCATTGAGACCAAGACCACTTTCAAGTCAACCATAAACACATAATATACTGAGAACCAGCATACGAAGCATCTTGCAAGCACCCGAAAGTGATGCCAGACCCTAAAATCAAGAAACCACTTTTCAAATATGAGCAAAACCAGAACTCGTGGCTGAACACATTTGCCCTTCAGAGTGGAGTTTTCAAAGACTTATGATTATATATTTCAAGCTTTCAGCAAAGTAGGGTCTAATTGTATCGCTGCACTGTAATTTTCATTTATCAAATGCTTCAAAAGCATGCTAGTGTGGTCTGAAAAAAGGTCAGACGAGAAAATAGAGAAAATAGAACTATAATCATGCCAGTGCCCCAAATGTTTCTCTAAGAAAATGTAGTTTTTCATGCTCATAGAAAATGTTATTATTTCAGTAATACGAGAAATTGCTAGTGGGTTCATCTGTCATCTTCCATCTACATCCATCATAAACATGTGTCTGTGGTTTTATTCTACAGCTCTCCACATTGCATGGTTTCTCTATTCAAGAAAACGAGAGTGCACATAAAGATGGAAGCAACACATAGGTAGTATAACCGCGAGAGACTTGACCTATATTGTGAGTCAAGTGTAACAGTTGGCACAACATGAAGGTGCTTTACCCGTGAAACCAAAGGAGCTAAATTTTAACTTCTCCTTTTTAGACCTGAGATGTAAAAAAACAACATGCATCAATAAACCACACAGTAAGGACTGCAGTAGAGGAAAGATGCTCCTCTATCTACATGCAGTAATACTGTGGTGAGCTGTTATTGTAAATGAAATGTGGAAAAAGAAAAACAGAATTCATTTCAATGCAAACAACAGCAACTTGAGGTGTTAACAACACCCAGACGACTGTTGAATACGCCCTTACTCTGAAAATATAACTTCAATCGGCACTATAACCACAAAGTGCGTATTCTAAACCACGTGTGGTGTGTGTGTGTGTGTGTGTGTGTGTGAGTGTGTTTTAACTGACTGATAAGCAGAGCCAGCAGCCCTGTAGGCTTTTGCTGCAGTGGCTCTAAACAAGATTGTGCTTTTGCCCTCGAGTCAGTCCAGGGATTTTATTGTTTGTCCAATGATATCCGCCACACTGCTCTTTATATCTGTCTCTCCTGTTCAGAGTTGCAGGGGGCTGAAGCCAATCCCAGTATGCACTTGGTGAGACAGCACACAGACTGGTCACCAGACTGTCATATTTGCAGGCATTTAGGTTTCCTGTGGGAGGAAACATAACCTACCATGCATGCAAACTGTACGCAGAAAAGCCCCGGCCAACCAGGTGGGATTTGAATCAGTCACCTGTGACAATGTAAGAATGCAGAGGGATGCAGGAGATTAATAAGTGCATTGAGGAATAGTTCATGTGTAATGGAATAAAACAGTTTTTAACATGACAATATCTGTATATGTTTGTTTAATCATATGAAACAACAAGAGACCATCGCTCCAGCCATGATACATTGATCTGCCACATATGTAAAACAAATGTTAGCCAGAGTCCCCTTCTATGCCATTACTTCTAGCCCCCTTGATCGTGCCACATCCATCGTCATACTCGGCCTTCATTTTGATCTCAACTACACACCTGTGAAGTTTCGTGACTGTATCTTGCACGGTTGTGATGCTATTGTCTGGACAAAACCTGTCCAGAGATAGAAAGACAGACAGACATATAAACTACAGTCTTCCACCACAGTTCCTGTAACACTCAGTATCACCAAGGCCACATTTCGCCTGGATGATACATACAGATTCACACGGCGTTGTCACGGCTGGCAAAAATCAACATGATCTTGCCTTCGTGAGTAAAGAACCGGACACTATGTTGCTACTACACTGTACATAAATGGAAACCTTTTTCTGCCAGCTCTTTATCTATAACTTAGCAATTGGAATACTATTAATTGTCCGTATAGTAATACCTAAAACAAAGTCTCTCGCATTACAACTTGTGGAAAAATGTGCAAAAAGCAATCATAAAATATGTGACAAAGCCCTGAATGCCTTGCTAATTTCACAGTGAGCCTTCATGTACAAGTCATAAACACTTCTGTACGAGAAGACATTATGACAAGGCCAGCGTTTTCCTGTGTCAGCATTTAGTGAGTGTTGCAGAGATTTCATCTTTAGTTACTTCCATATTTGGCTTTGTGCTCAGAAGATTTCTCCTGCGCTGCTTTTCATGGGTTTGAGCGTTGAGTTATTCTTCTTTATGCCACAATTCCAACCAGTAACATCACAACAACATTAGCCCAGCCTTTGAATGAAACACCTGCTCCTACAATCGCTCTGAGGATTTCATCCCCGTACCTAACAGCAGTCAGGTTACCGTTGGCTATGACTTGGAGGGCTGTGTGACCCTCCAAGGATCTGCCTCCCCAGACGATCACTGACCCTGGTCATGCTGGATGATGTTACAGGCAGCATAATATTCACCATGCTGTCTCCAGACGCTTTCATGTCTGTCACATGTGCTCAGTGTGAACCTGCTCCCATCTGTGAAGAAAGTGAGGTGCAAATGGTGGACCTGCCAATCTTGTGGTCTCTGGCGAATGTCAGTCGAGCTGCGTGGTGCTGGGCTTTGAACACAGGTCCCAGTAGAGGACGTCGGTCCCTCATGCCGTCCTCATGGAGTCTGTTTCTGACAGTTTGGTCAGAAGCATGCACACCAGTAGCCTGCTGGAGGTCATTTTGTAGGGCTCTGGCAGCGCTCCTCCTGTTCCTCCTCACACAAAGGAGCAGATAGCCGTCCTGCTGCTGGGTTGATGCCCTTCTACGGCCCTGTCCAGCTCTCCTCATCTAACAGCCGGTCTCCTGGTATCTCTTCCATGCTCTTGAGACTGTGCTGGGAGACACATCAAACCTTCTTGTGACCGCACATATGGATGTGCCATCCTGGAGGAGCTGGACTACCTGTGTACCTCATGCTACCAATAGTGACAGGGAAACTAGCAGAACACAACACTAGACAAGAACCAGTCAGGAAGGATAAGGAGAGAGCAACTGTCATTTGCACCAAAGCAGGTGAAACTGATTCCCAATCACTTGTGCTTCCTAAATGGACAGATTAATTCCCTGAAGTTTAACTGACCTGATACTGTGACCGTAAAGTGTTCCTCTATTTCTTTTTTGAGCAGTGTAGATTATGATACGGTGTTAGTTATGGTCGCTAAGCACCTTCAGACACAACCTGCTTCTGCAGTTTTGAAAGCTGACTCAGAGTAAGCACAAGAGTAGCATCCGCCACGAGACCTCGCGTTTTTCAGATGGTGAAAGACATGGCATGTGTATGGGCCCTAAGAGTGCCCCACTGATTTAGGTTTGCACTACTAAATGAGGAGGTTCTCTTTCTTCTGTCTAAGTCCACACTTGATTATTTTCTTGTAGTCTTCAGCTCCAGCCAACGCTGACACAAGTGACATCACTTGAGGTACTTCATTAGATATCAAAAGAGGCTATAAAGCCACAAAAGGCTTTATACAACTGTTTTTTCACACACAGGTAGTCATACTCCCCAAGAACAGGCTTTGATGTGTAAAATCAGTGGAGTTTCCCTTTTAAATTTTCAGCCCACGCAGTGCAGCATGGTTTTGATTTGAGTAGGCATTTGAAGCTGCATTTACCTTTTCTTGACAACACATACCGAGCTGACAGACAGACATTCCTGACATGTAAGGGTCAAACATGGTGCACAGAGAGCTAGAGACCCAGCCAGTGGGGCTGCAATGTCGTGGCACAGCCCTGCTCTATGCGACCAGTTCGTACACACTCAGATCCGTCCTGCCCCGCTGGTTGCTTGTGGCTGCAGCTTGATTGGCTGCCTTGATGTGACACCCTCTCATTGCACCACCAGGTAGGTCTGCGCTGCAGTTGTCCCAGCATGCTTTGTGCAGCGAATCAGTTGCTTCCAATACACAATAAATGGGGGCAAATGTCTCGTTGCATTTAGTGGGGCTGCACCGTCAGTCCGACACCAACACAGAGGGCAGTGATGTGGTAGTACTGGTGGGGAGGCTACCAGTTTAGCAGCCCCACTATTTATTTATTACTTTTAATCTGTCTATTCCAATCATACTTTTTAACTATCTATTCACACCAAGCCCCTAAAGTGACTGAGTGGGATGTAAAGACTGTGAGGGGACCCTTTTTTATTTGGAGCACAAAATACTTAACTGAGGAACAATTTCTCTGTCAAAATCAGCAGAGGGAAGTGTGTAAAAACAACTGCTTGCAGCTTCAGTCTCTCTCTGTCTTGTCACTTCCCTGTCGTTTCACTGCTTTAAAGCATCTGTCCCTTTAAACATGTCTGCATGTTTATATCCTGTTTAAGCCTGTTTAAAAGCTGAGTAAATAATGGATTGATGGAAGAGTTTGAATCATACAACTGTATTGGTGTAGATGGGGCAGTATGGGTTTCCGTATGCCATTGAGCTTCACACTGTAGGCCAATGCGCTGATGCTGTTGCAGCTGGCCAAAGAAAGTGTTGTTGCTTGCCTGTTATCAGGCAGAACTGTCAACTCGTTACATTCTGTTTCAGTCAACTTGAACTCAGTGGAGCAGGCAGATTCAAAGGTCTGGATGCAAGCAATACTGGTGCAGGCATGTGGTCAGTTTGCAGCTTCATGCCACCAGCTTTACATCAAAAATGACTTGACACAGCATAAATCTAAAACATGTGTGAGCTACAGTTCTTCCCAACAGATATGTTGGGATGCTAAGGCTTTTAACCTACAACAGTGATGTTAGACGACATCACTGTTGTGGAGGAGTGCATTTCATTTGTGGAGGAGTGCATTTCTCCACAAACGTGCAATCATTCTTAATCCATGCCTGTGTCCATGGCATATGCCACTCCTGTACTGTTGCCTCATATGAGCTATGAATTGCCTGCTGTGCACATCCACTGCACCCGCAGCCCTTTCACAACGCACACAGCCACTTTGCTCACTGTAAATATGAAGAAAATATTGATTGGTGGAGCTTTAGACGTTTAGGAAACCAACTCCCTTCCTGTTGTGGGTCTTTGACGTCAACTTCCAGTGTGTTGTGGTCAAACAACAACTAAATTCAAAACTCTGTGATACAAGGATCATAAGACAGTTAAACTGGGTGTGTAAAACATCTGATGGCAACTATGGAGAATGTGCTGCAGAAATGGTTTCATGGTGGAACTAGACCTAAAGAGACTGAAATAAATAAATGTTAATTCCAGTCTTATGGTTGAGAAGTTACTGGTCACAGTGTAGAGCTAATGATTATGGTGACACCATCTGGCCAATCGGTGCAATTCATGCAACAATCTACAGTTATCTCTAACAAATGTGGTTGCTCAAGTCTTGACTCAAGGATACAGACGTGCATGGTGTTGAGCAGTCAACATCTGGTGGCCACAAAGCAGTATTACAGTCATTATCCTGTCAGAGGGAAAACATACAGCATCACTGTGAGACCGCTGGAAGCTGCGTCAGAGCTCACCGAAATCATGAAAACTGAATTCACACAACTTGATGTAACATAAATTGGAAGTTTATTTCTTGACATCAAGTCACTTCTGTGTTTTTGGACTGATTGTTTTATATTTAACATACCAGGTGAGAAGTATAATTTTTTTTAATGTAAAGTAACACATCTATGTAGTGAACTAAACGGGTTGAATATAAAAAAACCCAAACATGTATTTTTCATGTTTTTTTTTTGTTTGTTTTGTTTTGTTTTTTGCATTATTTAAGAACAGTGACATATTTAACTGTCAGGAAAACATATTAGCCGATCTCAGGCACTCAAATAATAACCCTAACCCTACAGCACTGGTTCCCAACCTGACCACCATCATTAGGGGTCACCAAAGCTTCACGAGAAGGGTGGGTAGTTTGAGTTTAAGGGGTGTTGGAAAACCTTTTTTTTTTCTCAAATATATAGCATATATATTAGCATTTAATTTATTTACATGAATAAAACAAAATCAATTTTTTGAAATCAAATTTTGAATTATTATTCAAGATATAAACTCTCACAGGAAAAAAATTCTCACAGGATGAAAGCACGGTGAAGAGCAGCTATCAACACAGAGTCTTCACACTCTGCTAAACAGCCTTATCCTGCACCAGAGAAGTACGCAGGTCAGAACCAAAAGGCTTGATGAACAATGGCCTTGCATCAGGGAGATGACAACACTGAATTTGTCAAAAAAAAAAGGCCTATTAAGTGTGTTTGATTGTTAGTTGTTTTTAAAAAATATATATATAATACAGACAAAAAAATAAAAAAAAAATATTGAGAAAACTCATCTCTGATGTAAAATTCATAGGAAATAATCTGATCAAATGGATCCAGATTGCTTTCACAAACTTCCTGCAGTTACTGCTTTTACTTTTTGGGCTACAGTTTATCAGTTTTAATGTAAAATAGCCACAAAATATGTCTCTTAGTCAGGGGTCAGGCTGTCAATTTACTCAGTGGAAGAAAAGGGGTTCCTCGAGAAAGGAAAAGGTTGGGAACCACTGATCTACAGAACACGACATGGTGGGAACTAGAAACTAGACTAGACAACATAGACAGAACTTTTATAACTATATCAAATATGTTTTTCAATTTTTGGATCAGACCCATTTTTCCATGATTTAGCCTGACAGGGTGGAACCTCAGGAGTGTTACAAACACAGTGGCAGACTGTTGGTTTTGTTTTGTTGAAATATTTTTACAGGTGAAGATAAAAACCAGTTCTTCAGTATACCGTACTGAGAGTACAGTACAGAAGCCTGTAACTGTAGTATAAAAGCAGAGAGGGAAGAGCAGCCTGCAAAAAAAAAACCTTTTGGGGAGACTGTCAGGTCCAACAGAGAAGACGAGCCTTTGAAATTAAATAAAAAATATTTTCTCTCGTGTACAGTCACATCATGTCTATCTTGTCTTTTATTTATATTTTCATCATACAGTAAAACATAAATGATTACAGTGCAATACACGTATATTACCTATTTCTATGTTAGATATCATGACAATAATACTTCTGGTAAATAATTTTCCTTCATATCTGCATTTTTATTTGATTAGATGAATGTCAGTGATCAAAGTACAGTGGAAAGGAATGCAAAATGTGCTGTCATTGTAACCTTGCCTTCATATCTATAAAAATAAATGCATTTATTTTTATTTGACGAGGTAAAAGGTTAATAGTTAAAGTGCAGTACATCAATCAATTATGTCATATATGAAGAGGAATTCAAAAAGAAAAGTGCTTATCATTGCAAATACTGGCCTGAGTTAAGGACAGCCAGGGTGATGTGAAGGTCAGTGCTGGACAGCAGTGCACACTGGCGGGACAGTAACAGCAGGAACAGTGGCCCCCAGCAGAGCAGAAAGAACCCCAACTATGGTGATGACAGTTCCCCAGTTTTTTACAATTGCTCACATCCTTATGTCCAATCTGTGCTCACATCTTCAAAACTCTAAACACAATGAGCACAGCATCATGTGCTGTTTGCTAATGTCATCAACTCTTTGTATTTTGAAATTTTGAAAGTCAGCACTGACTGTTCCTCTTGAGTTGGAACGTCATGCTGGTGTTTGGTTAGAATAATTTGGTATGAGTCTGTTCCGCCGTGTTTTAATAGTTAGTGCATGTAGAGAAAGGGTTTTTTTTGCAGTTTGAGTTTAATGAACAAGATGCCGTTCTGAGCAGAAACTTAACCATCCTATGTGGCTTATTGTATGAAGCTGTTGTGCTGTTGTGTTAACAGTTAAGAAAAAGTATCTAGTCTAAAGGTAAACGCTTGTTTGCCATTCTAAAAATCTATAATGAATTGCCAGGAGTGTCTGCGTTGGTGAGCTCTGTGGTTCTGGGCACCATCAAAAGAGGGAGAAGGGCTGTGGCTGTAATGCCTCAAGATCAAATGGCTGATCTCGGTGGCCGTGGTGGTGTCGTTTGATATGGTGGTGTCGCTGGGGAAACTGGGTAAGTGGTACAGGTGGGGGCACGAGGAGGAGGAGGTGAGGGAGGAGAGGGCATTCATATTAGCAACGACCGGGCTGGTGGAGATTAAGGCTGTGTGTGGGAACAGGCGGAACCGAGCTGGTACGAGCTGCGTGGGAATTAGTGTGAAACTCCTGTGATCAAACAGGTCAATCACCAGCGCCAAAACCCAGCAGAGTGCCACCAAGCCGTAGATCCTACAGGTCTTTCCGGCTGACTTCTGGGGCAGTGATTTCATCATGGTGGTGTAACACTCCATAGCAATCAGCAGCAAACTGAATATGGATGCAGCCAGGGCCACAAACAGCATCCCTTCCCTGAGAAGCCATTGAGCAGGGGTGAGGCGAAACGTCTGGCTGCCTGACATGAAGATGTTGACCACGTAGGCGGTGCCAGTGAGTGATCAAGGCTGTGGGTGGGAACAGGCAGAACCAAGCTGGTACGAGCTGAGTGGGAATTAGTGTGGAACTACTGTGATCAAACAGGCTATCATCACACTCTGCCTGTTCACAACACACACCTGAGAAGATAAAAGAATAGGTAGTCTAAATACAGCATCTATGTGAATATAAAGACAATTCCCTTCGTTGTCCTGACTGTACTGCTCCCTCATTACAGTGCTTCGTTGAGTTTAAAAGCCCTCATTTAAATGCCTCCCTCGTGTGCCACAACCGTCCACCTAACTGTGGTTAACACAGGATGAGTAAGCAGCTGCAAAGGCATGACCCTTTTTCCCAATCACTTAAAAATGTTTCCTAAAACTGCAGCTCAGTTTCTCAGAACTCTAAACACAAACTAAAAATAGTTAACCATTTTGTCAAAACTCTGATTTTTTTCACCAAAACGATACACACAGCTATGAAACAAATATCTCTTACAGAGCATCAGTCAAAAACAGGTGTGGCGAATGTAAAACACTGCCATCAAAAGAGTTTATATAAGTTTTGGACTCATCTTTGTATGAGGGTAGGATACAATGAACATTTGTCTATCAGTGATCTCCAGCCGGGGTCAAGTCACAACCCAGCTTTGCAGAGTCATACTGTTAATACGTGAGCTTCAGGTTTTTAGAATTGTGTGCATTGGGTCATTTTGTGTGTATGCAATAAGGAAAAACTGTAACTGTGACTGGAAATGCATGCTTTCTTAAAATTCTCAAACAGCACTGCAGCAATGAATTACTGCACTATAAATAATAGCAAAATGGCAAAAGCATCACTTTTTTTCTTCTTCAGTGATGTCAATCAAAATAAATGAATTAAAATGACTAAAGACTGAAAAAGATTTTTTGCAATGTTCATATTGTTTTAAATAAAATCTGAGCAAAACAAAAAGCAAACAAAGAAAGAACAAAACATCCACATAAGGTGCTCTATGCTGTGCTCCAAGAGTTAAGCGAAAATTCTGAAATGTGTTTAACAATTAAGATATATTTGACATTATATTCTAATTTTACCCTGTTTTGGTTGTTAAAATCCATTTTCAGGTTATTATTATTGCTCTATGGCTGTGGAGTGATGTGAATGCTGTGCAGAGGAGAGTACTTACTCTGGCTGCTGGTGGTGATGCTGAGTGACTGAGAAGATGTCACTGACTACAGATTTTATACCACATTTTTGATGGGGAAGTAAGCTGAAGTATTCGCACACCACACCCAAAACACACACACACACACAAACATGATATTCAACAACAAGATTGCTGTCACTTTTGTTCCATCACCTTGAGACGAAACAAAGAAACTGTTCAAATTTCCCAGTTGCCCACAATTCTAAAATTTCATGGTCTTAGAAGTCTGACAGGTATCTCCTATGTATTTCCCCAAAATGTGTTTTATTCTCAAAGATATTTTTGAATTTTCCATCACTTTTCTTAAGACAAGTGAGGAAATCACGCAGATTTTACTACAAAAAATGAAATCCCACTGACCGAGCTGCCTCTTTCAACATGTGTGTTGACTCAATATTTTTGAAGGATATGTGGCAAGAATCGCACTTGCACTTGCGAGAGCATGGCACCTAACCAAAAGTCTTACAAAATCCTCACATTAGAGTCAATGTTTTTACTCAATATTTCTCATAAAGTAGACTTCAAGAGAAAAACAGGAACTCCCAATCAGATGGAAAGGTGCCCCTCCCTGCAGGTGTAGGGTTTCATACGTCTCATCACACAGATGTGGCTGTTGGTTTGTGTAAACAGGCCACAGTCACACTATTCGCTCCATGCTCTCATTGTCACCATGTATGGCACACTCCACTTCAAGTGGGATTTGAATCCATTATCTGTAAAAAAAAAAAAAAAAAATACACAGGGATGCAGAGTTACAGTTTTTCCCAATTGCTAAAACACAAAAGCCAATTCTCTAAACCAAATGACCAGTTCTCTAAACACGTTTAATAAAACTAGCCCCCATTTGCCAAAACCATAAACACATTTCACATTAAGACACAACTCACAAAACACAATCCTCCTTTTCTCATAAATCTAAACACATTTTGTCTTGCTAAAACACAAGTTGCAAAAAAGTTTGCTCAAATCATCAAATTAAAGCTCATGTGATGCAAAATGCTTGCCACAGTCAGCAAAATTTGAACACAATGAACACACCTGGCTTCATTCATTAAACATAACGACTCAAAATTGAAGACACTTGTTGCAAATGATGTGACCACACCTATAAAAGCCAGTTCAGAGTGGACAGTTTGCTGAAGGTTCCAAATGAACACAATGGACGAAGGCCATTTATGTTATCATTTGGGACAATGTTCGTTTCCATCGAACTAACCAGATTAGAGAGTGGTTTAACATCAACCAACAATTCCTCAATGTCTGTCTGCTACCCTACTCACCTTTCCTCAA
This sequence comes from Epinephelus moara, assembly GCF_006386435.1. Lineage (NCBI taxonomy): Eukaryota > Metazoa > Chordata > Actinopteri > Perciformes > Serranidae > Epinephelus > Epinephelus moara. The sequence goes on from NC_065515.1 coordinate 16,390,229, forward strand.
CCCCATAGAGGAGTTTTTCTCGTCATGGAGGTGGAAGGTGTATGACCGCCAACCTTACACAAGAGAGAACCTTCTCAGGGCTATGGACCTGGCCTGTGACGACGTGCCTGTGGAGGCCTTCCAAGGATGGATCCGCCATGCCAGGGCGTTCTTCCCACATTGCCTGCCAAAGGACAATATTGCCTGCGATGTAGATGAGGTCCTGTGGCCCGACCCAGCTTGACGACGTGATGCCGCACAATGATTGTGGAGTGTGTGTGTGTGTTGTATAGTTCCATAAATAAATAAAAAACATCACACCCTGAACATTGTTTTTAATGAGTATTGTTGTGTATAATGGATCCTCTGTAGTGTTTGCATTGAGTTGTGATGCAGTACAGTAGTGTACATACTGTATTTTCTGTAGATTTACATACTGTTCATATGAAACACACAAATCTATGAATGCCCAATACTCTACAGTGATATATTCTGAGAACAGATACTATAAGGTTTCTAAAAATGTGCTTTGGCAGTTGTGAAAAAAAAGAACATTCTCACACACTGAACATTGTGTTTTCAGTTGTTTTGTTGGAGTCTGTAATGATGCATATAGTGTTTAAATTTTTGCAGGCTTTGAGCAGCTGTTTTGGTGTGAAAGTTTGAGTTTTGAAGAGAGAAGGTGTGGTTTTGTTTATGTAGCTTTAGAAAAGTGTGTTGTGTTTAGAGTTTTGGGAAAATGGAGGAAAGTTTTGTGAAATGTGTTTTAGCAATTGAGAAAAACTGTAATAAGGTAATGACGTATATTCCATGTGTAACTGAACTAGACAGCCCCGCAGTTGTATGCCTCCATGCACCAATCAAGTTTCTCTTACAGTTTACACCCATGTCTGTGAAAACATGGATGTACCACAATCATTGCCCCCCCTACAGCACAGACAATCTATACAATCAGCACAGCTGCAAGGTGGGCACCCAAAAAGAGTTCAGTATCTGACCAAATATTTCCCCTTCTGTTCTTGAGATATGACATTAAGTAATAGTCAGAAAAGTGTTTTATGCAGAATATTATCACGTCACAGGGAAGTTAACCCTTTGGATATAAAATGTCATCACTTTATTTCTTTATACTATTAGACATTTGTGTGAAGTTTTGTCATAATTGGCATATGAATTCTTGAATTATGGCCAAAAACATATTTTATGAGGTCACACTGACCTTCACTTTTGACCACAGAATTCGAATTAATTTATTCTTCAGTCCAAGTGGATGTCAAATTTAAGGAAATTTCCTTAAGGTGTTCTTGAGATATTATGTTCACGAGAATTAGACAGATGCAAGGTCACTGACCTTGACCTTTGACCCCTGACCACCAAAATCTAATCAGTTCATCTTTGAATCCAAGTCAACCCTGTGCCAAATTTGAAGAATTTCCCTTGAGCCAATCTTGAGATATCGTGTTCACAAGGATGGGATGTACGTTCGTATGTGTGTACGGATGGATGGATGGACATACAAACAGATGGATGGACAACTTGAAAACATAATGCCTTCGGCCAGGGCTATCACCAGCTTCCTCTTCTTCCTCCTCTTCCTGCTCCTCCTCCTCGCCTTGCTCTCACTCTTCCTCTCTGTTCTCCATGCAGATCCATTCTAGGTAGGCATATTTTTTGACATGTTGTAGTTTCAGAAGTGTTACTGAACAGATTTTAGAAGCCTAACTTTATACAAAAATAAAAGTCTAGTGATGGTCAAATGTTTTTTAAAAACATGCGCTAACAAACAATTAATTTGATCTTTTATGGTAAAGGTAGTAAAACTATGCTAGTGGAACTAAAACTGACTATTTGCTATGAAATCTAAAAAAACCTTATCATTCATTGTTGTTGAATGATACAGATAACTTATCACTAATATGTATGCTCAAATAGTTTCATAAGTATACTTTTTTACAGTATAAAGCCATGCTCAATGAAATGATTAAATTGGCATTTTACGGTAAAAGGTAGTGATGCTAAAATTATACAATTTTTGTAAAACATGAAAGAAAGATGATTAATGTGTTTTTAAAAATCATACTCTATGTTAAGTGTCTTTGATGACTGATGTATTATCATTATTATTATTATTATTATTATTATTATTGCTCTTATTATTTTTATTCACTAACATTACTACCATATATTTAATGTTATTTCATTATATATTTGATGGAATAAAGTGTATCAGTATGATTTTTCATTACCTCTGAGATGTTTTCAAAGTACTGTAATGGTGCAGTAATGAACTGTAATGAACAAATATATGGAAATGATAATTATACTGGTTATATTTCTAATTCCATGGTAACAAATTGATGTATGTTGGTATACTAACATATTACAAGGACTGTGACAATACATACTTTGTATTTTTTTTTCTTTTTGTTTCTGTTTTACACATACCATCTGCAGCATCTCAACAGTTTGGCAGAGGCCAATGTTTCAAAAATAAACAAACAAATAAATACATAAATAAATAAATAAATAAATAAATAAAACAAAATAAAAATAAACTATGGGGTCTGTTAAAAAAATAACTAACTAACTAACTAACTAACGAAATAAATAAATACATGAATAAAGAATAAAACAAAATAAAAGCAAACTATGGAGTCTGTTAAAAATACGAAGAAGAAAAAGATTTTTGACAACGATTTTTGTCAATTTTGCCATATATTTTGCAATAGATAAATAAAATTAAATAAAAAAATAAAGTACAGGGTCTGTTAAAAAAAGAAGAAGAAGAAGAAAAAGAAGGAAAAAAATATTTTTGTCAATTTCGGCCCAAAAATGCAATAACTAACTAACTAAGTAAATAAATAAATAAATAAATAAATAAAGTAAAAAATAAATTATGGGGTCAGTTAAAAAAAGAAGAAGACAAAGAAAAAAAAGATTTTTGTCAAGTTTGTCCCCAAAATTCAATAAATAGATAAATAAATAAATAAATAAAACACAATAAAAATAAACTATGGGTAATGTTAAAAAAAGAAGAAAAAGAAAAAAAAATGCCCCCAAAATTCAATACCTAACTGACTAACGAAATAAATAAATACATGAATAAAAAAAATTAAACAAAATAAAAGCAAACTATGGAGTCTGTTAAAAATACGAAAAAGAAAAAGAAAAAAATGATCTTTGTCAATTTTGATTTTGCCCCAAAAATGCAATAAATAAGTAAAATTAAATAAAAATAATAATAAAGTACAGGGTCTGTTAAAAAAAAAGACGAAGAAGAAAAAGAAGAAAAACAAATATTTTTGTCAATTTTGTCCCAAAAATGCAATAAATAAATAAAATAAAATAAAATAAAACAAGATAAAATAAATAAAATTCCATTGTTGTTGTTTTTTAGTGTGGATATTAAAAGTTTACTTTGTATAATTCCGTGTTTGTATGATAAAGAAGAGGAAACTATGAGGAAGTAATTCATGGGGACAGAAGTGAGCCTTTGTGGCACCGTGACGTACCGCCACTGTGAACCTGCAGAGGGCGCTGCTGTGTCACAAACGGCCCGGAGCAACAGGGTGCCTTCATTGTACTGAATCTGGCTTCTGCCTTTTTCCTCAACTTTTTTTTCACCGCCCAGACTGCTTCTGTTATTTAGGCAAAGAGAAAGGAAGTAGCGACAGGCTAGCTGGTTAGCCGGTGTGAAACCACACAGTCTGTCAGGAAAGAGTGGACCTCCGGGTCTATTTTATCTCAGAGGCTGCTCCTCTTTGTGTAATTTAAGCGTACGAGACGGTTATTTTGTCGGTTCATTTTTTCTTTTTCCAAACGGTTTTCAAACCGTCAAACTGACTCAACTCTGAGCTTTGTCTGTCTGGGACTCCACCGTTGTTAGCCTCGTTCATACGAGTCAGTGCTGGTTTCATCAAAGGGAAAAAGCTAACCACAAACTGAAAAGCTGCGTCTTGGTTTTCATTTATTTTTATTTTTCCAGCAGTTGGTTGAATCGTGGGGAACCCAGTCAAGGATTAAACCGAGACAATGAGAAAAACAGCCGGTAAAGGTAACGAACGTTAAGCACTGTTTGCCTGTACACTTGGCTTTGTACGAGCCTGCTCATTCAAGCTGTATATTTAAAAGTAATGTATATGTGGAAATATGTTTGGTTTACTGTTGTCGATATATATGTGTTTCGTGTTTATGGCTACTAGACACTGCATTGACAGTGCTGCTATAGGAAGTTATTCAGTCAACGTCTCGTAACGTTAACCAGTTTAACCGTTCTCTGTTGAGAGGAGTTTCTAAGGTCCCATTTTAAGACAAAATGGAGATAGCTTACTAGCTGCCTTTCACAACCGTCCTGGCTGACTGCAATGATAATTGTTGTAACAGCATGTCGCCTGTCTGGTCAGTGTTACAGAAGCATAGTTGCATCTAGTTAGTGTGTGAATGAGCTGAGAATGTAGGCTGACTTGTTGCAGTGCAATGTGCCCAGGCCTGGTTGATAATGTGACTAACCTACATGTCAGTGGCTTCTTGTTGTTTTATTGGAGTCAACAAGGCTCTCTTGGATTTCACACACACAAAAAAAGCTCCACACATTGTGGAGTTTTGTTGCAGACTCTTTAGTCCTTGTAATAAATCCAGCTGGAATTGTCTAGAAGGGGGCAACTACAGTTTATCCAAATTACCAGTGTATCATTACTGTTATTATGTGCCCTCCGTGGTGGTGCACAATTTATGGCTACAGTACAGTACAGTACAGCCATACTGCCAGTGATAGGTGAAGTAGTATAATACAGCCACAGATGTATTTAAAGTAGAGCTGCAACCATTAATCAATTAGTTGAACAGTTGTCTAATTCTAGCTTCTTAAATGTGAATGTTTTCTGACTACTTACTGAGAGTAACATAAATGTCTTTGGGTTGTAGGCAAAGTGAGACATTTGAAGACATCATCTTGAGCTTCTGGAAACACTGACTGACATTTTTCTCTGTTTTCTAACATTTAAGAGACAAATCAGCTAATCAGAGAATCAAGAAAGCCATCAACAGATTTATCCACAATGAAAACAGTCCTTAGTTGCAGCTCTGATTTAATGTGGGGACATACACCGATCAGCTAAAACATTAAAACCATTGGTGGGTGAAGTGATTAACATTGATCATCTATTTGCAGTGCAATGTTCTGCTGGGAAGCCGTATGTCCTGGCATTCATGTGGATGCTTCTTGGTGCGCTCCACCCACCTGAACACCATTGCAGACAAAACAAACCCCCTCATGGCAACAGCACTTGTCGATGGTAGTGGCCCCCACACCACAAAAACTGCTCAGGAATGACCTCAGGAATGGGACAAAGAGCTCAAGGTGTCGACGTTGCCTCTAAATACCCCAGATCCTAATCTGATCGAACATTTGGGGGACGTGCTGGTACCCCAGAGCTACCCCAATCCATGGTGGTGGGTCCTCCTTGGGCCTGACTTGGCTCTGATCTGTGGACACAGGACCTCTGGAGGGTGTCTGGCACAAGGGCGTTGGCTGTGGCTTGTGAAGTGGGGTACTAGCACATCCCACAGATGTTTGATTAGACTGGGATTTGGGGAGGTTGGAGGCCAGATCAATGCCTTGAGGTCTCTGTCATGTTCTTCTGGCCACGCAGTTTTTGTGGTGTGGCATGGCACATTGTCTTGCTGGGGGGCCACTGCTACTGGGGAGTGCCGTTGCCATGAGGGGGTGTACCTGGTCTGCACTAGTGTTTGGGTGGGTGGAGTGTGTCAGGTGGCATCCACATAAATGTCAGAGCCTAAGGTTTCCCAAAAGAACATTGCATTGTAACAAAATGATCATCAATGTTGTTCACTTCACCTGTCAGTGGTTTTAATGTTTTGGTCGATCGGTGTATATTGATGCAGTATTCCTGATAGGTGATAGGTATTGTCTTGGCTTTTTATGCTGGCATCCTGATATAGGTTAGAGCTTGTCTTTTCCAGTACTTAACTGCATAACAACTAACTAACCACATTCTGAACTTACTTACTTACTGTCTGGCTGAGTAATATCAGCCATGACTGCCTCTGCTTACCTTTCCTGTCATTGCACGCGAATATTACCGCCCACCCTGGTTTCTGTCTGTGATCATGTGAAACTAGTGTCATCATGTCACTGTAAAGGTAAACAATTAGAACTGGTTAGATATGGTGAAGGTCAATATCACAGTATTTGTTGTTGGATATTATGCCATTTTGATTAATATTTTGACATGACGAGATGTATTGAGTCACATAAAATAATCGTGCTGAGGCAATAATTTCAGAGCTGTTTCTTCCATAAAGTACCACCTTGGCCGGACCTTGACAAAATCTTCCACACTAGCGGCAGGACCAAGCTCTCTCTACATGACTAATGTCTGGGTGGTGGAAAAAAGTTATCATACATAGGAACATTGAAACTACACACATATGCACTTCACTTAGAAGTTCCTCCCCGTGCTTGTTTCCCTTTTTCCATTTCTGTGATTTACTTTGGTCTGAATGCTGTCGTGTTCTTGCAGTGGCCTAACGAGCAAGTAATTTCCCCATTGTAAAATAATGTATACACGTCCTTCCATGCTTTAAAAGCCTTAAGCCACATGTTGTGACTCAGGTCTTCAGGAATGGCCTGAAATAAGCAGACTAAAGAGTGGAAACGTAAAGCCTAAATATTCACCTGCTGGAGGATTATGGGATGTCCGACAGAAAATGTACTCTGTGACCCTGCAGAACAAGTAGATGGGGCATCAACTTTAGTTTGAGTGTAGCTTTCTGAACAAGTGACTGTTGAAAGTCTATTTTAATTTTATATATTTTTAAGGCTTTACTTTACTTTCTCCTCAGGTAACACTTAATAAGAACATTGAAAATAACAAGTCATTTTTCTACCGCAAGTGGATAAATAATTAGACAAATAACTAAAACAAAACAGTCAGGGACCAATTTTCATCAGATGTTTTGCATGCCACAGTTCATCACTGAACTACAAAGCCTCTGCCTGGAATATAAATTCAAGTGACATCTCATTAAAAAGATGAATGCAACCAGGCAGCCTTTGGAATTAAATCTTCAAGATCAAACTCAAGTGACATGGAACACAATATAATTATTTTAAATTTATGAACATATTTGACCTTGCATGACTATTATTTATTTAAAAAAGCACAATAGAGCTATTAAATATTACCTTTATGAGCATTGCAGAGTAATGGTGTTGAAACACTGTGTGTAACAATTTCAGTTGTAATGGGCACATTGATAGGGGAGGCGTGTAGATGTGTGGTGGGTGTGTGTGCAGCATCTGGAAGCCCACTGGTGGTGTTGGGCCTGCCAACAGCACTATGCTGTGGATCAAGCATCAGCATATTCAGTACAGTCAGCGTCCCCATCTGTCATATTCGAAATCTAATTAACATCCCAATCCCTCAGAGAAGGCTTAAGAGTCAAATCTCCATTTATTAAAATGCTTCTTGTCTCACAATTTCATCTATAGTAAATATTTAGAAATGTTAAAGGGAGGAGATGTGACTGAATACAGGTATTATTAAGGTATAAACACACGGTGCTGTCTAAACGTAATGAATGGCATTTGAATGACAGGTATAATATTTACTTTAATTTAATTATTCACTTGAAGGACATGTCCCAGTATCCTTAAATTATTTTGTACAGAAAACCCCACAAAGAAATTATGTTGCATTAAAGGCAATTTTTTTTATCCCATACCTCCTTAAAGTGCTTCAAAACACTTAGGCAGTCCACACAGGACGGCTCTCTGCCATCTTTGGAAGAAAAAGGCCATATGGCCCCCTGCTAATGGTTGGTACTCTGCAAGCCCCACTGCGGAGCTGACAGTGGTTGAGGACAAGAAGGGGGTGGGGGAAGGAAGACCAATTACATCTCCTGTTCAGCCTTGAGTGGTAATTGGTCTACACATCCTGGCGGACGCAATTGTGTGAAACTGCGGATGAAAAGATAATTGCCTCAATCATAGCTGTGCCAATATTTCTCAGAGGAGAGATTCAAGGGTTTCCTCAGACTCAGCTTTCATATTCAGCTTTATTACATTTATTTTCAACCACTAAATCTTAGCTTGTGTTTTATTAAATATTAATAGCCTCACAAATAACACTATAAACCAGTCTTATCTCAGCTAAGCCCGAGTCCAAAGAGCTGTTGGTTTTATCTGCAGAGGCTGTATGATTGTGTGTCTGTGTTTTTAATAAATGTAGCTGTCTTTGTCCTCAACCTGAACCACTTCAGAGGAACTGCTGTTGTTTCCTAATTTGATTATCAAGCAAGCTGCTCTGTGTGTGACATCACAAACGCAGCCAGCAAGATAGTTTAAAACATGTAAAATGTTTTGTAAAGGCAACAACGATGAATTGGTGGGCAATGAATGGCAAAGAAATTGCAATGGCTTATTTGTACATTCATGTCTTAGTCTTGTGGTTAGCTACATATGAGCATTTTATTTTTAGCCGATTACTTCAGTGGGTGCGGGGGCCGTTTTTGCCTTGAAGATAATGAAAGCAACTTTGTGGAGGTTTCAATTGATCTCTCAATACCTCTGTCAAGTGTCGTCAAATGTTTTGGGTGTTTGCCGCATTTCTTGGAAACTATTTTGTTTCTCACAGCTAGTTTCAGCCTGAGGTTGGGTGTCTGTGTATAACATCTGCAGAATGTGCAAAGTTGTCTGACGTTTTCTTTTCCAAATGATAATGAAAACACAAAATACAGGTATATGCCTTGTTTTTGTTGTTCGTGTGTTCAAAGCAAAGACGCAGTGTGTGTCTAAGCTTATTCATGTGAGTTCAGTATTAGGCTACTGTGTTCCTCTTTTTATTTTTGGCTTCAGAATCTGACTAATTCAAGTCTCTGACAGAACAGGGACAGAGGAACAGGTCGAGCTATGGTGTGCTGTGGCAGCAGAGGGATTTCTAACGTGTCCCTTAGCAGCATGCGTCGTCTCTATATGCAGCTGTGTGCTGGGGTAAGATGATGTAGGCTACCTGTGGAATGACGCAGACACCTGCAGTCCCATGGCACTGCAGAACAGCCTCAGTAAGTAGGATACGAGTGTTGACCTAGTGTCAGTCTGTTTGCTACTTCAGAGGTATAGTAAAGGGCACATTGCCAAGGGCTTGGCAGGCAAGTCAGACATGTAGAGGCTTGTATTTCTATTACATGCGTGCTCATCAGGAAGAGGTCTGTATCACTCTGTTAGTTACACTGCTGCTCAAGAACACAAGGGTGGGCTCGGTTGGGTGTCATTGTGCCTTTTGTAAATTTTTTGGCGGGTTCAATAGGGCAGAATCTTTAACTACTCAGCTGTTGAAAGAGCTCCATCTCCATATCTTATCACAGATGTTGACAGCTGATTTCAATACGCTGAGGTGGGTAAAAACTGCCTATCCGTGTTTTCAGTAAAGCAAGCTGGGTAGGTGTATGAAGACAGAGGAAGAGAGGAAAGGAAAGGAGGAGGTCAGAAAGGAGAAATGGGACACCGGTATGTGTGCGTAAGTGTGTTCTTTTGTGTACATACAGTGTGTTAGCGCTTAGTCCAATAATGTGACAGGAATGCTCCAGGGTCCGCCTTTCTGTGGCGAAAGACGAGGGGAATAAATAGCCTTGCGTTCTTCAGAAAGCTGCTAACCGAGCTTTGCAGTGTGGATTTGCAGTGACCTGTATTTTGTAGGGACTGCACCAGATGGAGAGTGCATGCAAAAGAAAGTTAGCAAGAGAGTAGACAAGGAGAGAGGTAAAAAGAGGGAGAGTGGTGAGGGTTTAAAGTCATCAGTTCCACAAACTCCTTGGTAACTTGGCTCTTTCAATGTGGCAAGCTGAATTTATGGGTTTTTTATAAATAGACCCAGCTGTAATGATAGGGTATAAGTGAGGAAAAGGCAGACCGACTGTTTAGGGATGGCCTACTTACAGTGCATTTGTTTGTTGTGCCTTCACTCAGCCATCATTGCAGGGTCCAAACGCATCAAGTCAAGATGATTGGGATCAAAGCTTGATTGTGATGATTATGATTATACCAAATCTGCCTGTTTAGATTCTGATTATAGGCACAGTTATAAGCCAAGCACAAGTTTTAACCAAAATATACAACTCAAGAATTTTCCACAGTGAAGTGAAAAGTGGTCTGTCAACGTCACGGAAGACATTTATATAACCATTTAGTGACTTCATTTAGGCTAGGTTGGAATCTACGTGCGACATCTCTATTACTCTCTGTTGCATAGTAATCCTCAAGAGTTTACGGCACCTGCTTGAATCACATTACAGATACCAACAGCTCAACAGCCCTGATTTTTACGATCGCAACAATTGACTCTTTTTACGTAGAAGGGATAGTTATACTTTTTTGACATGAGGTGGTGTGAGTTACAAGTCTCCGTTAGTGATTTTTATGCATGGGCTTTCGCTCTGGCAGAGACTCCTGTGGTTGGAGATCTCCCAGTAAGAGCCTGCAACTTGTCAGCCAAAAAAATAAGCAGCAGCCACACAGGGCCACCGAACAAAAACATTTCAGCTACAAAAACACACAAAATAATGTAACTATCCACAATAGATCACAAAATCTTTCTCAGGATTCCACAGTTTGATTCTCTTCTTAGACCCATCTGGAAATCTTCCATGCATCAATATCAATACTGGTCAACATCACATGCAACCTGTTTGCAAAAAGATATAAAATCCAATCTATGGTTATATCTCAGAAGTCTGACATATTGAGTTGAAGCCTCTCTGTCATTTGCTCCCTGCCCCCCCGGCTACAGTGGTCACCCTCAGGAAGGGGACTGTGTGTGTGTGGATGCAGATTGACTGACTAGTTGATGGCTGTGGTGAGTGTTATAACCTCCCCCTCCATCCTCTCTGCGGTCACTGATCCTGTCCCTTGGCTCTGGATTATGGGCAGAGAGAGGGCACACCCAGAAGCTCTATTTGCTGTTAGTCTACACCATAGTTCAGCTCTGAAGGTGACTGTCAAAATTGGATCATAGCTAACAAGGGCCAGCCGGATACACCTATCATTATTATTTACCTAAATCCTAATGACGTCTTTGTCAGCTCCTCCTTGGGTTGTAGGAAAAAGACAAAAAGTAGCCAGAAGAGTATTTAGCTGAGAGTTTTTTAGACTAAATTGCACTGAATTTTTATATTTTGTTTTCTAAAACACTGTCCCCAACAAGCACATCCGGACAACCATCAGATGCTTTGTCTTTCACTGCAGCCAAACCACAGAAGTCACACAAGTGCCATGTGTAACTGACTGTGAATTCCTGAATTTGTAGTGCACTAATAGCTTTACTACATTCTGAAAAAGATGATCCCCTGCATGTATGATGGAGATAAATATGCACATTACATGATATCTATGTAATGACTAGTGAAATTGAAGCTGTGATCTCCTTTTGTGTTTACTTATTGAAACACTCCCTGCATTTGCATGTCCCACAAATACTGTAGAGATGCAAATACAGAGGAAGAAAGAGATTTAAGAATGAACCCGAAGTCCTAAGACACTAAAGGGAATGATGCAGTCCCTGATCTAATAGAAAGGCTGGTCCACCAAAATCCTCTCTTAAAGGTGTAAGTATATTGGCACAAATTGGGTTGGGCTTGTTTACATCTTGGTTTAAGAGTGACGGAAAGGAAGTAGACTGCCAGCGTCATTCCTTACACACTCCTTTTGAAATTCTGTGAGGAAAAAATGAATGATCTCAGCTAGGCAGGGCGGTTGAGGTGACAAGCCGTTCCCATTATATGTGCCAGGGCAGAAGCACGGCAGCGGGTTACAGAAGACAATGGCGGAGGTGGCACAGTGTTGGATTGGGGCATACAAGGTCCGCACAGCATCCCTTATAGTGCATGATATTTGTCTTATTTGTCTTTGTCTAAGTTAGTTTATGGTGTTCATTGGCTAAAATGCTCATCAAAACTTGAGAGTAAAATTGGATCGCATGATATAATGTTCCTGTGTCAGTGAGAGACATTGCATTCTGTTTACTCCACTTCACTCGCATATTGCCTTGATTACTGTTTAATCGGATTATTTGTGTATATGTAAACAATCATTAACAAAACTGGAAGTGATTAGCTTTGGATTTCTATGTGATGAGGCTTCATCTTCTTTGGAAAACAAATGCAACATAATTAATGTGAACTACTTTTTTTATTGGTACACTGTTATTGTCATGTATGTAGGCTTCGACTTACATTTCCAGGCTAAATAATACAATGTATATGGGACGTTTTAGCACTGTCTTTATGTTCAGCATAAGGATAGGACTCTGCTCTGTACGCCTGCCAACTGCAGCCCAGCCTTACCACTGGATGCCTGAAGGGCTTTGGAGAGTGACAAGGGAAGTGAAAGAGAAAAAGCAAAGCACAGAAGTGCAAAGACAAGGGAGGCACAGATGGGGGAAAGAGATGGAAAGAAAGAGACAAGCTGAGGGTAGATGGAGAGGGAGATGGAGTGGGAACAGTAGACCTTGGCTGTGCACTCTGTATTGGCTGGGCGCTGCTCTGTTCTGTTTGTTTTTGCTCTATTTTTACTGTGCAGTCTGACTGTGGTCACTGATGAATGACTCCATATGTAAGTTACATTTCATCTGACAGAAATCATTCAGGAAATTTGGCCCAGGTGGGAGTGTTAAGAGACATGATCTGAGAAGAAAGGGACAGTAGAAAAAATTATTTGGAAATAGCCTTTGTGGTGTTGTCTTTTATTCTATATTGTTTGTTGCATCATTTCTGTTCTTTAATACAGACACTGTCCAGTCTGCTTCTCTAAAAACAATACAGATGGGTAGATTTAAAGAAAAAAGGTTACCCAAGGCCTAGATGTCAGAACGACATTATCCTCTCTAAGATGCTTATCATCCACACGTTGCTGTGTGAATCTGCCAGGCCACCCAAACATCATCAGGACAAACCCCAGGGAAGATTGTTTCATTAGATTATGCTAGCTGCACCACAAATACTCTACTGTATATTCAAATGTCGGAGATTATGCTTTTCCCGCTTTTGTTGCTCTCCTTCATTTCACATCCTTCATTACAAGCTCTTTTCTGCCAGCCCTCCTGCTGCTTTTTGTCCCACTTTTAAGTTCAAGCTTGGGCCAAGGCATGTATAAAAGGTAGGATGAGTAACATTACAAACACTGAGGTGTTTCTGGGTTGATAGCCTGTGGTTTGGACACTGCTGTTAGCCATCCACACTAAAACACAACCATAGCAGAGAGCAGAGGCTTTTGTTCTAGGTAGGTTAGATATTTCTTTCCTCTACCTGTGCCTATGATTATAGACAGAAGCACAGAAGCAGTTTGGCATTGCACCCTGCTGTCTGGGCTTTTTTTTTTAAAGTAGGGAATAAAGAAAATGTGTGTGGCATGTGTAACTGGCAGCAGGACTAAGGGATTTGAAATAAGTATGAATTTGGTGCAGTGCAGTGACTATTCTGGTACTACAATGGAGTCATGTGTTTGGGAAATGTTTTTAGAGCAGGGTACCCCACATGAGTGAGCGTGTACAATAATCCCCTCTGTCTGCCTCCTTCCCTTCACTTCCTTTTCTCCTCTTCCTGATTTCTGCCTGCAGCTGCCCCGCATCTCCAGACGGCATACTGTATGTTGTTTGTGCGTGTGGTTTGTCACACTGGGAAGGAAGTGTTTCCGTAACTGGAGATCATACTGAGCAGATCAGCTCAAATGCACCTGAATCAAATAAACACATTGTGCAAAGTATTAGCACTTATTTTAACAGGCTAAGCACATGTAGGGCTGCAAATAACAATATAGAGCTAATAATGAAATATAATTAAATATAATTTAATAACCTATTCATTAAAAATTAATCTGTTGATTATATTTTTGAACAACTGATCAATCATTTAGTCTATAGAATGTAAGGAAGTGTGAAATATGCCCATACAGTCTCCCATAGCCTGAATTGATCTATTGAAATTACTTGTGTATCTGACCAACACTCCCAACAAACCCTTATACCAGCAAAGATTCCCACCAGTTTGTTTCAGCTCTAAATTTTGGGTAGTTTCCTAATATCATTCAACTTCCTGCCTAGCTATTTGCACTACTTTGACTACTTTTTGCTAGCTATTACAGCAATTCATTATATATTTGCCACCATCACTAACAGCGGAGTAAAACTAACTGCTCTGCAAACTGAAAACTTTTACAAATATAGAATTTGTTACGAGATTTTTTTTTTTTTTTTATCTTAATAGTGTTTGTGTTGTTTTGTCCACTCCCTGAAAGTCTGTAAAACTAATTAAGAACATACTAGCGTCCTACATGTCATCATTTAACTGCATTTGTACACCGCTGGTCTAAACAAGTCCATTATTAGTCCAACATGGCTGAGATGACGGGTCCGGAAAACTCTCCGGAATCCCTTGTCACCACCAACCAGCGTGGAATCCCAAAACAGCCAATCAGACTGAGCAGAGACCTTCTGGGTTGCATTAAGTCAGACATCCCATGGCCTCACGGGTCTGGTGTATTTCATGTGGACGCTGCTGCTTTGAATCTAGAGTTTCATCTCATCACGCTGATTGAAAACATATATTTCTCTACACCATTTCGGTTGCTATGCATCATCACATATTAACCTGCGGATGAAAGAACCTTGGGATTTGAGTCTGTGCGAGGCAGACGTTCAAGGTTAGGATATTATTTGGAGGGAATTTACATGTGTGTTTGCATGTGAGCTTTGCTGCGCGCTGTCACAGACAAACAATACAAAGCATTTATAATATCTTGTGTTCATTTAAAATCTGTTCTGTTGGCTTTTCTTTGCCGCTCAGTGGGGCATGCCCTCAGGTCTGATTGACTGGACGGCAGACAAAAACACCAGGACATGATTTTATAGTAAGCAGAGTGCCCTCAACACTGAGCTTCGCCTTCACTCCCCTCTACTCAGTGTGGTTTGGCATCTGGACTGAGTTAAAGCAGCAGTGCCAAATGTTAGGCGGTGGGGAGTAGAAGGGGGTAAGCAGCGGGGGGTCAAAGCAGAGGCATTGGGGGAGATTTTGTTAAAGACAGTGGTATGACAGGAAAGATGTAGGGAAGGGGGCACAGTTAAGGAAGCAGTTGAGAACACAGTGGTCCAGCTGAGGCAGACGGCTGGCGAGACACGGGGGAGTAGTGTAAGGCTGTACCCAGGCCTCTTGGATTACTGACCTGCTGTGAAATGTACATAAAGTAGGAGTTCATAAAGCTGTGGCTGGAACTAATGTTGGTTTGCTTGAAGCAACAGTAGAAGGGGCTGACGCGTGGAGGTCTTGGAGGAGCAATACA
Organism: Epinephelus moara; assembly: GCF_006386435.1. Lineage (NCBI taxonomy): Eukaryota > Metazoa > Chordata > Actinopteri > Perciformes > Serranidae > Epinephelus > Epinephelus moara. The sequence continues at coordinate 16,405,557 of NC_065515.1, forward strand.
TCCATGCTTTCAAGTTGTTTTCAAAGTAGGTTGTCTAGTATGTTTACAGCTGAATGATCTGTGCGTGATATGGGGTCATACCTACCTCCGAGCGATGTCAAATGAACAGCAGCCCGCTTCAGTTTGTCAATACATGACTCAGACACATGATATTGGGAGTGGCAGATCAATGGAGTGCACTCAAATGGCCATGTAATAATTGATTAGCATTGTCCATGGCAGTTATGGTAATTTGTTGTGACAGACAGCTGGCTAGCTCGGGTATAGCTGTCTTTGTGATGGGGGAGATATCATGGTGTTGTTTATCTCTCTCAAAGACCTGCCGCTGTGCAACTTGGCTGTAAGACCAAGCAGCATCTTTGATGTCTTTCTCTGTACTTTATACCCCCTTTTTCTAGCAGCTTACTTGTGGTGGTGATGAGGATTTTGACCATGAGCTTGGGCTCCATTTTGAATGAATAGGGTAATATCAACAAGTCAAAGACTGGATCCCTGCGGCTCCTCTCTCCTTTATCCTCTCCTTTAGACGGAGGCAGCAGATGCTCCTCAGCTCTGGTTTTATTGTTCATCGCTGGCCAGCCTGGGAGCTGACTTAAAAAAAGGGGGGGAGGAGATGAGCTTTTAGTGCCCTTTTTCTTCTTTTTCCTTCACTCTCCTCATAGTTCCCTCTCAATCTGTGTTTGTCTTATTGAGCCCAGTTGGTGTCTCCTGGATGAGTTAATTCCCTGATTGAGGTTTTGGTCCCTTTTAAACAAAAGGCTGCATCTTTGAATAGGCCACATGGCTCCAGTGGGAGGGCTCTGATCCATTCACAGCCATTTTGGGTGCATCTGCACTTCCTATAGAGCCACAACTGTGAGGCTGATTTACCACCACTCAGCAGCAACAGGAGTGATCTTCCCCTCTCTCTCTATCTCACAAGTCCCGAGTGCATTGATGAATCTCTAAACGAACACACGCATGCACACACACACTGACCAAAACCTTCAGGGAGCTCACACAAACAGGCACACACACATATAGAGTAAATCTGTACTTCCCTTGCTTCTGCTTCTCATTGTGCCCAGAGGACAAAACAGGCCACTTTGGCAAAGAGCCAGCCCCTCTCATCTCCATTAGGTCATGCAGAGAGAGTTGTAGCGGTGATGGATACCTCAGTGGCCCTCAGCTGCACTTTCCCCTGGGGAGAGGAAAGGAGCTTGGTCTACAACATTGCAGCCAGTCACACAGATGTACTCTGGAAGGGGAGTAGGTGGACCTGGGGATTTTGAAATGTTTGAAAGTCAGTGTAAATCAAAATGATTACATTTAACTTGAGCACAGATGTTCAGATTGTTAACCCCACAAAGCCTTCGGCAGGTCTGTCATTACAAACACATGTTGTCGGAAAAGGCACAGTTTAAACCCACAGAGCTTTGATTTGAATTCTGCCAGTCTAACACCTTGGTTGTTTTGTGAAGCCATCAGAAATGTAGTCGTTTTGTGTGTGAAAGTGTGATTTCCCTGACGCACCCCTTGTTACTACATAGTCCCAATCTCTCGTCTCTACAATTATACCTAACTTGCTCATCCTTTCTGAGTCAGATTCAGAAATGTCTGCTTTACGACACTCATGACTGTAAGCGCAGCCTTGCATTTACTCATTAGGGCTTGGTCCTCCAGAACATAGATGAAGGGATTCCTGTTGCTTTCTTTCTTTAGGCCATGAGAATTTTTACAACTGAATTCAAAGTGCTACTGATGTTAAAATGTCTCTTATAAGGACTCTACATTCCCACGCAAACTGTCTGTTGATACCTTTGGAGCCAGTGTTGTTTGGTTCATGAATCCCCTAAGGACCCCTCTGAAGTCTTGTTTAAGCCTTTTATTGAAAATATTTTTATTTGATTGTTTTGGAATTTGGCTGATCTTTGAATGATTTCTCGTGCGTGAAAATTTGACCTGCATGGCTGTAGCTGTGGTTGAGTGAGTAGACCATTAATCACAGGGGTTTAGGGCCCAATTCAGGGCTCTTGTGGTCTGCTGAGTCTTGTCCTCGAGCAAGACACTGAACTCCAAATTGCTCCTGAGCTGAGGAGTGTGTATGGAGGTGAGCATGTACGTCAGTAAGTCAATTAGGTTTTTTAATTTCTCTAGAAAACTATGTAAGGTAGAAAGAAAATGCATTTTCCAGTTTCCAGAGAAGTATGTAATGTATAAAAACACTAGTGTATAATAATAATAATAATACATTTTATTTAAAAAGCGCCTTTCTCAACACTCAAGGACACTTACAGAGCATTAAAAACACAATTAAAATCACAATTAAAAGTGTATAGGGATGAAACGTACGATTTTCATTATTAAAGCCCAAGGTGCCATCTTAAAGTTATTTAGTTTGTCTGACTAATACTTTAAAACCCCAAAATATGCACTCCACAATCACATCAAATAAAGAAAAGCAGCAGACTCTCAATTTGACGATAGGACATGTTTAATAATGAATCGAATATTAAAAAAGTTGCAGTATATTTTCTGTTGATCAAGTAATCATTTCATCGATTATTTCAGTTCTAGTAGTATATAATTTAGTCATGTATTACCTGTCATCTGCTAATTATCAATAATTTAAGCGTATTTGTAAATTGTTCATTTTAATTATAAGAAGAAGAACAATTACATGTCAGGATGGTGTACATCACTGTTGGTGGAAATGCAAACAAATGTGTGTAAACTATAGAAGCACTCAAAGTTATAGATAGCTTTTGAGCATTTTTGGAAAAGCACTGCAGTGATTGGCTTCCTCAAAGTCCGAATAACAGCCCTCTGGGTCGTCTGACTTCTGTCATTGTAATGTCATTGACTGGGCACGTCCATTGTAGGAGCTGCTTGTAGCCCTGACTCATCAGATTTATCAGGCGTCCTGAAGGGGAATGCTGAGAGTCACCATATCTTTGGTCCACACTCACTGCTGACATCACATCTGGCTTCCTTCTGGATCACCTCTTTGTGTACATGTGCTTATTAGAGTGTGAGGCATACAGCGAGACTGGAGGAGTGAGAAGGACAGATAACGTGGAGAAATGCAAAGCGTATTCAGCTGAAGCTCACTGACCTTGTATGTGTCATTGGGTCATTCACTTCCTGCCTGATCATTGAGTCAGCTGGTGGTGTCTCAGCACTGACTAGTTTCTCTGTTTAAACAGTCTATATATATGAGTGTGAGTGTCAGTCTTAGGAGGCCCATTAGGGAGAAAATTTACTGTCTGTAGCACAGACTAAGAGCATAATACTCAAGGCTTTCATACATCTCTTAGTGAGATCCTTAAACACTACAACAACTGGCCATATAAAGGCAAAATATTTCTTTTCTCTCTCCACTAATTGGCACTCTAGACTTACTATTGCTCCTCCTCTTAGTCCCTCTCTGGGAGGAGCTTTTCGGTACCTCTTTGAAGTTGGGTAAGGAAGAAAGAGGAGGAGTTGAGAGAAGGTGGATTATAAAACCTTGTTGGCATATTTCACTCCTGTCAGTGACTGTCGAACAACTCCTGCTCTCACTGCCAACTCAACCTGCAGTTATAATGACAGTAGAGGAGTGCTTGTATATTTTTTCTCAGTTTGGTAGTTACTGTTCTTCCAGTTTCTCTATAAGCATGAAGGCGACACACTTTTATTTACATATTGTGTACGCTGTTGCTCTTCTGAAAATAGTGCTGGTCAGAATTATAGCAATATAAAATGGGCTATAACTTTCTGTGTTAACAGCACGGCTCAGTGAAATATCGACGCCAGGACGCCTGTCTCTAATAGTTCCCCTGTGACAGAGGATTGAAAATCAGTGCAGCAGTCCAGACACGAACATGTGTGCTCCAAGACAATTACACATTAAAGGAAAGTTAAATTATAAGCCCTCAATTAGTAGTTTTACTAGCTGTTAAACCAATCGTACTGATGGTGCGATTTCTGTTGTTTTTGATAAATCAGATGTAACATCTCTGTGTGCAGGTCTTTATCTATCTTACAGATTAATTTACTGTAAGATTATTCTCCTTGACTGGATAATGAGGGGTTAGGTGGGATGAGGCTAGTGAGTCCACCAGGGATAAGAGGTACCGCCTTTAAAAAAAATGGCTGGTTTAAGGAGCTTGTTAGTTGTTAAAGCCCCCTCCTGCCCTCAGTATGCAGCTGAAGAGCCCCTCTCCACCCTTAGTTGTAGTCTTGTGCTCTGGTGTCTTCCCATCAGCCCGCAGTAAGCAGCTAAAGTGCCAGTCTAAGCCTACGCAGAGCAGACAACCCCAGGTCTTATCTGAGGAATGCTGGGCATCCTTGTAGAGGATCTCCTCCGCAGGGAGGAAGCAGTATTATCTCAAAGCCTCCGTCTTCTTTGATTGTCCCCTGAGATCTCTCTCTTTTCTGTCTCACTTTTAGATGCTTACTTTTCTCTCTTTCACTGTCTGTCCTTCTACCTCCCTCTCTTTGTCTTTGTTCGCTTTTCTCTCTGTCACTACCCTTTTTTTCTTTCTGCACAGACACACAAACTGAGATGAAATGCTTACACATACTGTACTTTGTTCTTTTGAAACTGGTTGAGAGAGCAGCTCAGGAGTTAAAGTAACAGATTTAAACCAGACAGGACCCATGATCGGGGATAATGATGATGCTGTCTTTTGTGGTCTCTGCAGTTCTGCATGCCTTGGCATTTTACGGGCTTGCATGTTTTTGGGACTGTGGTCAGCTAGCCTGGCAAAGGCACAAACTCATGACTCTCAAGCTGCTCTATTTTTCCTCTAATTCTCTGCTGTGACCTAAATGATTCCAGAGTTGGCTTTGTTAAGATATCTTTGTTGCTGCAGTTTTGTGTTTGGTCCATTTATAATATGTAGAGCGCTTTGTCCTTTTTTAATGTGTTAACAACAAATTCAATTATGCTTGTGCACATAAAGGCAAAAAGAAAACGGTATCTGAAACAGGCTTGTACAATACAAAAAGATCAATAATGGCAACTCCAGATTGGGTAGATACATCCAACCAGTTATGAGCAGGTGGTTTGGTTTGGTTGGGTGAGATTTTGATTTTTCTTTTATTGATAAAAGCTCCCATGGTTTACGTTGCCCACTAGCTCACCTGGTAGAGCAGGCACCCCATGTACAAAGGCTGTGTCCTTGTTACAGCAGCTTTGGGTTCGATTCCAACCCACAGCCCGTTGCTGCGTGCCACCCCCCTCTCTTTCCCCCTTTCACGCTCTATCTGTCCTATCGAAAAAAGGCAAAAAGCCCCGAAAAATATCTCTAAAAAGTTCCCATGGGTAAACGGTAGAGGAAGAGACAAAACACCGTCTCTGCTACCATTACACAACCAGATATTTTTGCACAATTGAAATGAGCTATCCTCTTACTGAGCTTAACAGCTAAATTGTAAAATAGCTCCTTATATTGTATTTGTGTATTACTTATGATCTACAGAACTCATTTGTTTATAATGGAGGAATACAGATCTTGATTTCATAATGCACACAAAGGTCTGCGAGAGCCTCTTTCCCCTTGGCGTGCTTTTCTGGGCATATCTCAGACTATAACATTTCTTGTTTTTTAGGTTAAGAAAATAAACTGTCTCTGCTTGAATGATAAAAGTGATAAACTGTAGCACTCAGTGCTTTCAGGACTCAACCCTGGATCAGGTTACCAAAGCAGGGCAGTCTGCCTGCCATACAGTGATTTAAACCAGGTTCCTGTTTCCCAAGGGGGACTTACAGCGTACACAGAATACATTACTGATGCGAAGCCCCGCAACATGATCCATCATTAGAACAAACTTTACCCAGCTGCTGTCCGTGTGATTCACACTCACCTATAGATCACTACTATTCTGCATTGATTTTTGTAACAGACAGGATTAACCTGGATCATATTTCTTTTGGCTGTGGTATAGCTGGATGTTACACTGACTCAGTCCTGAAATACCTCAGCACTACTTCAGAGAGTTGCCTTTAAATCTGTAAAGTTGGCCAAGCTTTTTGTTCAGCGGCTGTGAGGTAAAGTCAGAAATAATTGAGTAGAAAGGATGTTTAAGTGTTTGCCGTGGTCATTTGAGTAGTACAAAAGAAAATGGTGATTGTTGTTAGTTGTTATGGTGAGGTGTGGGGCCGTAAAGTTTGTTACTCTCTAGTTTGAGAATGTCATTTTGACCAATTTTTACACTTATATTTTATATTAAAAGAAAAATTGCCTTGCCTTTTTAACTCGACAGAAACAAAACTCCCCAAAACATCTTAGTCTTGTTCGTCAACTACTTAGGTAGACCACTGTTCCTACTATCACCAGTTCCGCTTTGGTCAAAATAAATCTTTAATTCACTGAGTTAGATGTAAAAGAAATATGCTGGCTCTACATGCTGTTTATCCCCGCGGTCGCTCTCTGCTTCTTAGCTGACTGTTAAGAAGCGGCTCGCACTCCTTCTTCGAGGCAGCTACAGTACCTCATGTTTGGACAAGCATGACATTAATGGCAGCAAAACCTCACGTCAGTAGGTTCACGATTTCCCACTAGTTGGTTTGTTTAAACTGAAGTTTTTATGGAAGTTAGCCCACTACAATGGTTGCAATGGCAACGGTACACAAATAGATGGCCACCACTCTGACCATCCTGCTATGTCAGTTTGAATGGGAATGCCGGTTCTACTCTCATTTTATTTCTATGGGTAAAGTTGTCATCACGTCAGTCTGGCTCAATAACAGCAGCAACTGGCACTGTCAGTAATTTGGGTGTTGAGTAAAGTGAACTTGCAGTTGTACAAAGAATTCTGATTGTACAATGATTTTAGTGCTAATTACAGAGTAGATTTAGCCCTACATGGTGTTGTACTGACATCAACTACTGTAAAGTAGATTGTGGTGTGGAAAACTGCTACTCATACATGGATGAACCCACTGTGCTCTTGCCTCTATATGCAGGTTGCAGAAAGCCATGTCTTTATGGAAGAGTTATAGAATGGTATTTCAAGTTCACTTCTTTGAAAGAGGAACATGAGGCCATTTAACAGAAATGTTTGACATAAGTAGAAGTATAGCATGCTGTGAACTCTTGCTCAACTTCTACAGAGCAGCATGTCAACACTGGTTGAAGCTATCCTTTTGTTTTTAGGCTTGTGTAATAAAACCTTGTTAATGCTGGTAATGACTGCTCATACCTTACAGTAGAAATAGTCACATGCTCTAGAGAGCTGAAAGTATGCACGTTTTTTCAGCTAACATTTCTAATTAATAGACAGTAAATGCAAAAAATTAGGTATAGTAATTGGTTTGAATTAAAAGAGTCTGCAAAGAATTGGTGCCTGACCTCACCGACTCCAGTGACTTTAATGGCACGGAACCCAGTCATGTGATTTATCAGTAATAAGTTTGTCCTGCCTCTGTAGTCTATTGTGGTTTAGTTAATAAAGAGTTTGGTACATCTTCAAGGCAGCTTCACCTCTGTCAGGTAATCAGTAATATCTGTCCTAAGGACTGAACAAACCTCTACTTTGTTCTCAGTTAATGGCCTGCTGCTCAGCGCCCTGTGATGTTGTAAGTCTTTTTGTGTTGGAACCTTGCCAGGCAGAAAAATTGGGTTATCCTTGGATTGAGAGATGAGTTTGTGGTGAAAAGTTGTGCAACACTTCATCCTGCCACCAAGTTGTACATCATGCATCACTGTAGGTGTCTTGCCTTTGAGAGTGAATAATATGCAGTCATTACACCATTTGTGGTTTGAGTGTTCTCTGTTTTAGAGTCTTGGTTGCTATCATCAAGCGGAAGGGTTCAATTTCTGTGCAGCAACTGCAGCTGCAACTTACGGTAAAGTTTCAGTGGCAAAGCTATTTACATTTGACGTGACAACAATGCATTCCAGTGTTATTAGATGTGAGTCACCGCTGATTTATGTGTCCCCAACCTCATGTGCTCTCTAAAGCAATAAAAACATGCTGCTCTTTATTTTACATAAATTGAAGTACAGTTTAATTTGTGTTTAACCTACTCTGATGACTCTAGTTTATTTTTAGATGCAAGGAAAACCCCAAACTGGAAACAACATGCATTCACTATATTTAACCATTAGCTTTTGCTCAGTCACATATCATAGAATCAAAACGTAATCTGTTTGTTTGTCTGCATTTTGTAAGTCATATGTTTTGTTGCTTGTTTCTCTGCAATTTATTACTGACCCTTTTTTCTGTGGGCACTTGTCACATTATGTTTTAGCATCAGTTCAGAAAAGAGCAATTTTAGAAATCTTACATTCCACCATTTACTTAACTAAAGATTAAAATGTCAAGGGTATCACCTTAAACATTTTGTGGGAAAGACATAAAACAAATAATATGCAGTTTGAGCATGTAGAGTTGTTTATTGGTGACAATCATGCGATTATGGCCTAGCATAGTAACCTCTTTAAGTGTGGCAGTTAGCACTTCACACTTTTCTTTTTTGATACTGTATGTCTGAAACATTTCTTGGTATAAGCAAATTATATGTTGCTTCACTCACTGTAATCTACAGAGTTATAAAAATCTTTTTATAATGAACCACTGATTACAAAAATAGGGGTCTAGGCAAGTAAATAACTTGATAGGACACATGCCTCACAAACAATCCGTTGCTGATTTTAAAGGCCTGTATCCTATCAAACTTTTATATGTCTTGTATGGGCCTCTTTTGCTATGCTAATCTAAGACACACGTCTGTAGCAGAGTAACATCATGTCCAGAAGGTAAAATTCAGAGGGTCAAATACCAAGGATGAGCTTCCCATGTGGTTTGAGACTGCTTTGTTTGAAAATTAACTATTTTGTTTGCATTTTAAGATGCTTGCTCAGAGCTGCAATGACGCATTGTTTAGGCCTTTAGAAAGCTTCACTGCTTTATACAGGAAGCTGTTCACTATCTTTCTGTGTTTCTACCAGCATTAAACCAGTTCTGAGTGTTTATTGCAATAGAAAGGCTCGTTGTTGGCGTGAGAATCCATCCTTTCTCTTCCGTCCAAAATGTTGTAACTCCAGAGGTTTCTGCTGTGGCCTCAGAAAGCCTGCTTTTATTGTGGTCCAGTTATCAGGCACCACTGACAGTGTGGATTGTCACTGATCAGTTAATCTGTCATTTTTAGGTGCTACGTGGTGAGAGGAAAGCAGTGGGTGCGGCATGCTGAGGCCACTCCCCCTGGCCCAGGATGAGTGTCAGAGATGGCGCTGCCACCATGGCAACGAATGCAGGTGGAGGAGGGGGGGGAGGCGGGCCAGCTAGCCCAAATGACAATGATGGCCGCTCATACCTGCTCCAGATCTACCCACGGTTGGCTGCCCAGACCACCACCTGCTGCACCCTTAGGTGAGTGTGTTGCAGTAGTACTGCTAGAAAATGTGGCATCAGCAGTTCATGTTTAGCTATGATATTGTTGAACTAAATAAGGTAGAGGAGCTACTGTAGCCCAGCACTGATCAAACATGGTAATTACTTTTTCCTACTCATCAGAGTGCACAAGGATGCAACAGCAGCCTCCGTGATCTCGGACGCTGCCACGGCACTGGGGCTGGACCCTGGCCGCATGTATGTGCTGGCAGAGGTGAAGGAATGTGGCGGGGAGGAGTGGGTGCTAGAGGCCGGAGACCTGCCAGCGCAGAGGTTTCTGCTGTGGCCTCGGAAAGCCCAGGAGCAACACCCTCAGAGCCTTGGCTTTTACTTCTTACTACAGGTAGAGTTGGCAGCACACGGTTCACTTTGCAGTCAGACACAGTGGATGTGGGCCGCTAAGAAATGTCTTCCCACAGTCTGATTATTGCACTCTGCTTCCTTCTGCTCCTGCTTCCTCTTTGTTGCCACGTTCAGTGAAAAACAAAACAAGTAGACAACCTTGGTAGCAAACCACACGCTAATGTTGGAGAAGCAAATAGACAGTTGAATTAGCTATGTCTCCCCAAATAATTTTATCCCCTTTGAGTGTAATTCCATTTAGGACTGTCCCTAAATATTTTGACTGTATTTAAAAATTTAAACAACCCCGAATATTTTTGATTATCTCAGAAAGATTGGATAGTGAATCACTTTCAACAGTAAACACTTAAGTTGTTTCAAGCTTCTTTCCTTTCCTTTCTTAAATCCAGGAGAGGAACCATGATGGTACTATCCATTATGTCCACCTCCCGCCTGTGACTAAGGAGCAGGAGGCACAGCTAGCTGCTAGGGGTTTCCTTCCTCCTCCACAGGATGACTTTGCAGACCTCTGCAACCTCCCCGTCCTCAATGAGGACAGCATATTAAACAACCTGCGCACACGCTTTTACAAGAAAAAGATCTACACCTATGCAGGCAGCATCCTCATCGCCATCAACCCCTTCAAGTTCCTTCCCATCTACAACCCTAAGTACGTCAAGATGTACGAGAACCACCAGCTAGGCAAACTGGACCCTCATATTTTTGCCATCGCAGATGTGGCCTACTATGCTATGCTCAGGAAGAGGGTGAACCAGTGCATCGTCATCTCTGGGGAAAGTGGCTCAGGCAAGACCCAGAGTACAAACTTCCTGATCCACTGTCTGACTGCTCTCAGCCAGAAAGGATATGCCAGTGGGGTGGAGAGGACCATACTGGGAGCTGGACCAGTTCTGGAGGTAAGATATTAACATGTGTGAAAACAGATTTCCAGCCTGTGTCTGCTCCAGTAGTCACTTTGGCTGACAAGCACCTCATGTTGAGTTTTTTCCTCTAAAACATTAAGTAACTGGTAAACTAGTGTTGAGTGTTGTTGCTCTTAGGCAAAGATTATTGATGAGCTCTAGTTGGGGAAACTTAATGCTTGTGAAGAGATGAGACATGGGATAAAGTCATACTACACTTAATCCTAGTGTCTGTCTTGTATCAGGGCACAACTAAAAAAGCATGAAAGATACTGTAGATTGTGTTAGTCTCATCAGTCACATGGAAATCATCTCATATCACAAATCAACCGTGAGAGCAATAAACACTTTTCTTTGCTTCAATGTCTTCAGTCAGGTGTGAAATATGTTGCTCTTTTGATTAAGTCATATCCAGCAGTGACATTGCTTCCTCAAAAGTGACTCATCCTGTTGCTATGGCATGCAAAAGCACTCACACATATACACACTGTACATAAGAAGAGGATGCTAAATACACCCGAGTTCTATTTTGAGATTATTTTATGGGGCAGTAATTCTCCACAGTTCAGTGGTTATGAATGATAAAACATTCCATGAAAGTATCAAATCCCATGCAGTACTCAGCAAATGTATTTTCAGGCTGTGACTCCGCTGCCCTTCCGTGCGTGGGCTGATCTAATGGGGCATATGGTAGTCTGTGCGCAGTGTAAAGACTTTAACATGAAGTCTACGGTCTGCTCAAAAAGAAGAAATGAAAAAGAGGATGGGAAGTTGCTTTATTAACCTGTCATGTGGCCCCCTTGCCTTTGCAAATGCTGTGGGAATCTAGTGAGATAGCGCAGTTTGTTTGTTTTCTATTTCTGCCTGCCTTTGAGCAAACACTGATCTTTCTGATCATGTTTGAAATGTCAGTGCTAACCTTGCACTCTTTGGGTAACTGATTGTGTAACATTCTGTGTTTGACCATCAGAATATGATCGATATGAATTTAATTTGGAGCTGTTGTTGTGTTGTTGTTTCGGTCAGGTGACAGAGCTCCTCTTCCTGCTTTATGCTCTCTGAGAAATTGAATGCTTGTCCTGGCTTGCCCTCTACAACCGCTGATAGGACAGAGTTAACCTAATCTACAGCCAAAGTGATACAGAAAGCTTTATGTAAGTCACTGGTTGATAAGCTAGCCAGAGAATATCTATCAACAAATCATAAAAGACTACATAGATTTTTCCATGATACTGTTTTCTAATCACTGTGTGTTGGATATTTGTCTAAGGCCATCTGGTTGGTGATTATGCTGCACAGTTTTCAGGCCTGACTCTGGACAGACTAACTGACAGTCTGTTCAACTGAGTCATATTGACTCTGAACAGACAGAGTGTCTCCCCTGCTTAGTTCTCTGATTAACTCCAGTGAGCAACTGTCTCACTGATATACAGGAAAAGGCAGCGCTAATCAGATGCAGCACACCACCAGAATACACATCTTTCGTCTTTCATGCATTTGCATTCAGAATCCATGTTTTTATATTGTGAATGAACCAAATCAAAACATACCTATTTATTTGTTTTAGTTTTTTGCCCTGTTCTGTCAGCAGTTTTGACATGAATGTGTGTGTTTTTTATGAAGGAGTAAATAACTTTGTATGCTCACAGGCATTTAGATACTGTATGTGGTGTCACCAGTGACTGAAGGCTGCTGTCGGTATCTTTATGCTGCAGACAGTTAACTATCCAGCACTCACTGCAAACTACAGCTCTCTGTGTTTGGTGACAAAAGAAGCGCACACAAATACATGCAGACAAGTACACATCTGTTAGCTTTTACATTGTTAAACATGAAATGGTTGCATCATGAAAGATAAGTTGTCACACAGTACTGTTTTTGCTTGAGTTTAGACCCTGAGCTACGTGGCAAAGAATAGAGTTGCCTTCATTTTGTTTATTTTTCATCCCTGTAATGAGAAACGGGGTCTCCTCCACTTTCACATATGGAAGAATTTACCTCTGGTCAGACCTCAAGCAGGGTTATTATTGTGTAGTCATTTTCAGCATCCACATCACTCCCACTCTTGTGCTCTTTTACAAGTATTGTGAGTGTTTTCTCACATTGTGCTCTACAGTGTAGACCTCCATCACTGGAAGTTTAACTCCACTTATGATGTATATTTTCAACACTGTGAACTATAAGACTGCCCTGAAGTTATGGCTCTGTTGAATGAACTGTGATGTTGTGTGTGTTTAGTGCACTGGGTGGCATGAAAGTGTGTGACGCTACTGTAGGTCATGTTATGTTTGTGCTGTGAGTGCTTCCTGTCAGCGATTTAATCTGGATGCATGTTTGTGATTTGAGATATATGGAAGGACTAGAGATGATAAAAGATCAAATGAAGCTCTGCCTGAGGCTGCAGAGTAAATATCTGACTGGGAAGCTCCCTATCTCTGCACAATCACCTTAATTCCATGTAGAGAAAAAGCAGAAATCCCAGCACTGAGTTTCAGTTTAATAGCCTTCAGTGGTGTGGGGAACTAATTATTCACAGTCCCGATCTGGAAGTAAATCCCCTCCACAGATTTTTCTGTTTTATTTTGCAGTAATGTGGCTAAAAATAGATCTTTCGCTAGAAAAGCTGTATTTGGAATGTGGTTTACTCAAAGTACAAAACTGTGCTGAAAAGTAAAAACCCCTAATCTGTGAAACTAAGCACACTGGAACACAATTCTATGGGGCAGAACAAAATTAAACAGAATTGGCCACAAGCTATTAATGGCAAGAATACAGGGTGGGCTGCCACAGTAACTTGCAGGCATGGTGTATCCATCCATCGTCTGTCATCTGTCGTCTCCAGACCCTCTGACTCAGTGCTGGAGCCTTCACTCACAGAACTGCTGCTGCTTTCAGATGTATTTGAATAAGTGCAGCGTTGGTCCCTTGATGTGTGTCAGTCTGTCAGAGCCTTTGGTTCTGGACGGCTGATTGAGAAAAGGAGGGGCAGTGGGGGTGGACACATTTTCCCCTCCATCAGCAGAGTTCTGGTCCCTCTGGCAGCCACGCTGCCACTCTGCTGTTCACTCCCAGAATGCACTGCGTGTGTTAGCCCGGTCCAGAGCTGTGGTTGTAGGGGCAGACAGACAGACGGGTTCGGTCCTTGCTGGCCTGGTGGGGGAAGGAAGTAGAGGTTGAGTTCCACCAGCGAGTCAATCATCTTGGCTGCTGTGCAGCTGTACAACCCCCACCCCCCCCCCCCCCCCCCCCCCCCCCCCCCCGCCGCCGCTCGC